>NC_077235.1:79433550-79733550 GCF_027887165.1 Monodelphis domestica
GTCAATTATGTGGATAGTTTTTCTAATGTTGAACCAGCCCTGCATCCCTGGTATAAATCCTACTTGATCATGGTGGATGACCCTTCTAATCACTTGCTGGAGTCTTTTTGCTAGTATCCTATTTAAGATTTTTGCATCTATATTCATTAGGGAGATTGGTCTATAATTTTCTTTCTCTGTTTTTGGCCTGCCTGGTTTTGGAATCAGTACCATGCTTGTGTCATCAAAGGAGTTTGGTAGAACTCCCTCTTTGCTTATTATGTCCAATAGTTTGTATAGTATTGGGATTAACTGTTCTCTGAATGTTTGATAGAATTCACTGGTGAATCCATCAGGCCCTGGGGATTTTTTCTTAGGAAGTTCTTTGATGGCCTGTTGGATTTCTTTTTCTGATATGGGATTACTTAAGAAAACTATTTCTTCTTCTGACATTGACACTCCCTGTTTCAGGCCCCTCCCAGTATTGACACTTCCTATTTAAGGCCCCTCCCAGCATTGACACTCCCTGTTTAAGGCCCCTCCCAGCTTTGACACTCCCTGTTTAAGGCCCTTCCCAGCATTGACACTCCCTGATTAAGGCCCCTCCCAGCATTGACACTCCCTGTTTAAGGCCCTTCCCAGCATTGACACTCCCTGTTTAAGGCCCCTCCAAGCATTGACACTCCCTGTTTAAGGCCCCTCCCAGCTTTGACACTCCCTGTTTAAGGCCCTTCCCAGCATTGACACTCCCTGTTTAAGGCCCCTCCCAGCATTGACACTCCCTGTTTAAGGACCCTCCCAGCATTGACATTCCCTGTTTAAGGCCCCTCCCAGCATTGACACTCCCTGTTTAAGGCCCCTCCCAGCATTGACACTCCCTGTTTAAGGCCCCTCCCAGCATTGACACTCCCTGTTAGAGGCCCCTCCCAGCATTGACACTCCCTGTTTAAGGACCCTCCCAGCATTGACACTCCCTGTTTCAGGCCCCTCACAGCATTGACACTCCCTGTTTAAGGCGCCTCCCAGCATTGACACTCCCTGTTTAAGGCCCCTCCCAGCATTGACACTCCCTGTTAGAGGCCCCTCCCAGCATTGACACTCCATGTTTAAGGACCCTCCCACGATTGACACTCCCTGTTTAATGCCCCTCCCAGCATTGACACGCCCTGTTTTACGCCCCTCCCAACATTGACACTCCCTGTTTAAGACCCCTCCCAGCATTGACACTCACAGTTTAAGGCCCCTCCCAGCATTGACACTCCCTGTTTAAGGCTCCTCCCAGCATTGACACTCCCTGTTTAAGACTCCTCCCAGCATTGACACTCCCTGTTTAAGACCCCTCCCAGCATTGACACTCCCTGTTTAAGGCCCCTCCCAGCATTGACACTCCCTGTTTAAGGCCCCTCCCAGCATTGACACTCCCAGTTTAAGGACCCTCCCACGATTGACACTCCCTGTTTCAGGCCCCTCCCATCATTGACACTCCCTGTTTAAGGCCCCACCCTGCACTGACACTCCCTTTTTTAAAGCCCCTCCCAGCATTAACACTCCCCTTTTAAGGCCCCTCCCAGCATTGACACTCCCAGTTTAAGGCACCTCCCACCATTGAAACTCCCTGTTTAAGGACCCTCCCAGCATTGACACTCCCTGTTTAAGGCCCCTCCCAGCATTGACACTCCCTGTTTAAGACCCCTCCCAGCATTGACACTCCCTGTTTAAGGCCCCACCTTGCACTAACACTCCCTGTTTAAGGCCCCTCCCAGCATTGACACTCCCTGTTTAAGGCCCCTCCTAGCATTGACACTCCCTGTTTAAGGCCCCTCCCAGCATTGACACTCCCTGTTTAAGGCCCCTCCCAGCATTGACACTCCCTGTTTAAGGACACTCCCAGGATTGACACTCCCTGTTTAAGGCCCCTCCCAGCATTGACACTCCCTGTATAACTCCCCTCCCAGCATTGACACGCCCTGTTTTATGCCTCTCCCAGCATTGACACTCCCCGTTTAAGGCCCCTCCCAGCATTGACACACGCCATTTAAGGCCCCTCCCAGCATTGACACTCCCAGTTTAAGGCCCCTCCCACCATTGACACTCCCTGTTTAAGGCCCCTCCCAGCATTGACACTCCCTGTTTAAGGCCCCTCCCAGCATTGACACTCCCTGTTTAAGGCCCCTCCCAGCATTGACACTCACTGTTTAAGGCCCCTCCCAGCATTGACACTCCCTGTTTCAGGCCACTCCCAGCATTGACACTCCCTGTTTAAGGACCCTCCCAGCATTGACACTCCCTGTTTAAGGACCCTCCCAGCATTGACACTCCCTGTTTCAGGCCACTCCCAGCATTGACACTCCCTGTTTAAGGACCCTCCCACGATTGACACTCCCTGTTTAAGGCCCCTCCCAGCATTGACACTCCCTGTTTCAGGCCCCTCCCAGCATTGACACTCCCTGTTGAAGGACCCTCCCACGATTGACACTCCGTGTTTAAGGCCCCTCCCAGCATTGACACTCCCTGTTTAAGGCCCCACCCTGCACTGACACTCCCTGTTCAAACCCCTCCCAGTATTGACACTCCCTGTTTGAGGCCCCTCCCAGCATTGACACTCCCTGTTTAAGGCCCCTCCCAGCATTGACACTCCCTGTTTAAGGCCCCACCCAGCATTGACACTCCCTGTTTAAGGCCCCTCCCAGCATTGACACTCCCTGTTTAAGGCCCCTCCCAGCATTGACACTCCCTGTTTAAGGCCCCTCCCAGCATTGACACTCCCTGTTTAAGGCCCCTCCCTGCATTGACACTCCCTGTTTAAGGACCCTCCCACGATTGACACTCCCTGTTTAAGGCCCCTCCCAGCATTGACACTCCCTGTTTAAGGCCCCTCCCAGCATTGACACTCCCTGTTTAAGGCCCCTCCCAGCATTGACACTCCCTGGTTAAGTCCCCTCCCAGCATTGACACTCCCTGTTTAAGGCCCCTCCCAGCATTGACACTCCCTGTTTAAGGCCCCTCCCAGCATTGACACTCCCTGTTTAAGGCCCCTCCCAGCATTGACACTCCCTGTTTCAGGCCCCTCCCAGCATTGACACTCCCTGTTTAAGGACCCTCCCAAGATTGACACTCCCTGTTTAAGGCCCCTCCCAGCATTGACACTCCCTGTTTAAGGCCCCTCCCAGCATTGACACTCCCTGTTTCAGGCCCCTCCCAGCATTGACACTCCCTATTTAAGGCCCCTCCCAGCATTGACACTCCCTGTTTAAGGCCCCTCCCAGCATTGACACTCCCTGTTTCAGGCCCCTCCCAGAATTGACACTCCCTGTTTCAGGCCCCTCCCAGCATTGACACTCCCTGTTTCAGGCCCCTCCCAGCATTGACACTCCCTGTTTCAGGCCCCTCCCAGCATTGACACTCCCTGTTTCAGGCCCCTCCCAGCATTGACACTCCCTGTTTAAGGACCCACCCTGCACTGACACTCCCTGTTTAAGACAGCTCCCAGCATTGACACTCCCTGTTTAATGCCCCTCCCAGCATTGCCACTCCCTGTTTAAGGCCCCTCCCAGCATTGACACTCCCTGTTTAAGGACCCTCCCAGCATTGACACTCCCTGAAGCCACACCTAGCACTGACACTCCCTCTTTATTTTTTTTTATTTAAACATTATTTTATTTGGTTGTTTTCATACATTGTTCATTGGAAACAAAGATCGTTTTCTTTTCCTCCCCCCCCCCCCCCGCCTTTCCCTCTCCCATAGCCGACGCATGATTCCCTGGTTATCACATGTGTTCTTGACTCGAACCCATTTCCCTGTTGTTGGAATTTGCATTATAGTGTTCATTTAGAGTCTCTCCTCAGTCTTATCTCCTCCAACCCTGTAGTCAAGCAGTTGTTTTTCATCGGTGTTTTTACTCCCACAGTTTATACTCTGCTTGTGGGTAGTATTTTTTTTTAGATCCCTGCAGATTGTTCAGGGAAATTGCATTGATACTAATGGAGAAGTCTATCACCTTCGATTGTACCACAGTGTATCAGTCTCTGTGTACAATGTTTTCCTGGTTCTGCTCCTTTCGCTCTGCATCAGTTCCTGGAGGTTGTTCCAGTCTCCATGGAATCCCTCCACTTTATTATTCCTTTTTACACAATAATATTCCATCACCAACATATACCACAATTTGTTCAGCCATTCCCCAATTGATGGGCATCCCCTCGTTTTCCAATTTTTAGACACCACAAAGAGCGCAGCTATGAATATTCTTGTACAAGTCTTTTTGTCCATTATCTCTTTGGGGTACAAACCCAGCGGTGCTATGGCTGGATCAAAGGGTAGATATTCTTTTGTCGCCCTTTGGGCATAGTTCCAAATTGCCCTCCAGAATGGTTGGATCAATTCACAACTCCACCAACAATGAATTCATGTCCCCACTTTGCCACATCCCCTCCAGCATTCATTACTTTGCATAGCTGTCATGTTATACAATCTGCTAGGTGTGAGGTGATACCTCAGAGTTGTTTTGATTTGCATCTCTCTGATTATAAGAGATGTAGAGCACTTTTTCATGTGCTTATTAATAGTTTTGATTTCTTTGGCTGAGAACTGCCTGTTCATGTCCCTTGCCCATTTATCAATTGGAGAATGGCTTGATTTTTTGTACAATTGATTTAGTTCTTTATAAATTTGAGTAATTAAACCTTTGTCAGAGGTTTTTATGAAGATTGTTTCCCAATTTGTTGCTACCCTTCTGATTTTAGTTACATTGGTTTTGTTTGTACAAAAACTTTTCAATTTGATGTAATCCAGATTATTTATTTTGCATTTTGTAACTCTTTCTAATTCTTGCTTGGTTTTGAAGTATTTCCCTTCCCAAAGGTCTGACATGTATACTATTCTGTGTTCGCCTAATTTTCTTATAGTTTCCTTCTTTATGTTCAAGTCATTCACCCATTTTGAATTTATCTTGGTGTAGGGTGTGAGGTGTTGATCTAAGCCTAATCTTTCCCACACTGTCCTCCAATTTTCCCAGCAGTTTTTATGAAATAGTGGATTTTTGTCCCAAAAGCTGGGATCTTTGGGTTTGTCATATACTGTCTTGCTGAGGTTGCTTGCCCCCAGTCTATTCCACTGATCCTCCTTTCTGTCTCTTAGCCAGTACCAAATTGTTTTGATGACCGCTGCTTTGTAATATAGTCTGAGATCTGGGACTGCAAGACCCCCTTCCTTTGTATTTTTTTTCATTATTTCCCTGGTTATCCTTGATCTTTTGTTCTTCCAAATGAACTTTGTTATGTTTTTTTCTAAATCAGTAAAAAACTTTTTTGGAAGTTCCATAGGTATGGCACTAAATAGATAGATGAGTTTGGGTAGGAGGGTCATTTTTATTATATTGGCTCGTCCTACCCATGAGCAGTTAATGTTCTTCCAATTGTTCAAGTCTAGTTTTAGTTGTGTGGAAAGTGTTTTGTAGTTGTGTTCATATAGATCCTGTGTTTGTCTCGGGAGATAGATTCCTAAGTATTTTATTTTGTCTAGGGTGATTTTGAATGGGATTTCTCTTTCTAGTTCTTGCTGCTGAGCTGTGTTGGAATTATATAGAAAGGCTGATGACTTATGTGGGTTTATTTTGTATCCTGCAACTTTACTAAAGTTATTGATTATTTCGATTAGCTTTTTGGTTGAATCTCTAGGCGTCTTTAAGTAGACCATCATGTCATCTGCAAAGAGCGATAATTTGGTCTCCTCCTTGCCTATTTTGATGCCTTCAATTTTTTTTCTTCTCTAATTGCTACTGCTAGTGTTTCTAATACAATGTCAAATAATAGAGGTGATAGTGGGCATCCTTGTTTCACTCCTGATCTTAATGGGAATGGATTTAGTTTATCCCCATTGCAGATGATATGAGCTGATGGTTTTAGATATATACTGTTTATTATTTTTAGGAATGACCCTTCTATTCCTATGCTTTCTAGTGTTTTTAGTAGGAATGGGTATTGTGTTTTATCAAAGGCTTTTTCTGCATCTATTGAGATAATCATGTGGTTCTTGTTGGTTTGCTTGTTGATGTGGTCAATTATGTGGATAGTTTTTCTAAAGTTGAACCAGCCCTGCATCCCTGGTATAAATCCTACTTGATCATGGTGGATGACCCTTCTAATCACTTGCTGGAGTCTTTTTGCTAGTATCCTATTTAAGATTTTTGCATCTATATTCATTAGGGAGATTGGTCTATAATTTTCTTTCTCTGTTTTTGGCCTGCCTGGTTTTGGAATCAGTACCATGCTTGTGTCATCAAAGGAGTTTGGTAGAACTCCCTCTTTGCTTATTATGTCCAATAGTTTGTATAGTATTGGGATTAACTGTTCTCTGAATGTTTGATAGAATTCACTGGTGAATCCATCAGGCCCTGGGGATTTTTTCTTAGGAAGTTCTTTGATGGCCTGTTGGATTTCTTTTTCTGATATGGGATTACTTAAGAAAACTATTTCTTCTTCTGACATTGACACTCCCTGTTTCAGGCCCCTCCCAGCATTGACACTCCCTATATAAGGCCCCTCCCAGCATTGACACTCCCTGTTTAGGGCCCCTCCCAGCTTTGACACTCCCTGTTTAAGGCCCTTCCCAGCATTGACAATCCCTGATTAAGGCCCCTCCCAGCATTGACACTCCCTGTTTAGGGCCCTTCCCAGCATTGACACTCCCTGTTTAAGGCCCCTCCCAGCATTTACACTCCCTGTTTAAGGCCCCTCCCAGCATTGACACTCCCTGTTTCAGGCCCCTCCCAGCATTGACACTCCCAGTTTAAGGACGCTCCCACGATTGACACTCCCTGTTTTAGGCCCCTCCCAGCATTGACACTCCCTGTTTAAGGCCCCACCCAGCACTGACACTCCCTGTTTAAGGCCCCTCCAAGCATTGACACTCACAGTTTAAGGCCCCACCTTGCACTAACACTCCCTGTTTAAGGACCCTCCCAGCATTGACACTCCCTGTTTAAGGCCCCTCCCAGCTTTGACACTCCCTGTTTAAGGCCCCTCCCAGCTTTGACACTCCCTGTTTAAGGCCCTTCCCAGCATTGACACTCCCTGATTAAGGCCCCTCCCAGCATTGACACTCATTGTTTAAGGCCCTTCCCAGCATTGACACTCCCTGTTTAAGGCCCCTCCAAGCATTGACACTCCCTGTTTAAGGCCCCTCCCAGCTTTGACACTCCCTGTTTAAGGCCCTTCCCAGCATTGACACTCCCGTTTTAGGCCCCTCCCAGCATTGACACTCCCTGTTTAAGGACCCTCCCAGCATTGACATTCCCTGTTTAAGGCCCCTCCCAGCATTGACACTCCCTGTTTAAGGCCCCTCCCAGCATTGACACTCCCTGTTTAAGGCCCCTCCCAGCATTGACACTCCCTGTTAGAGGCCCCTCCCAGCATTGACACTCCCTGTTTAAGGACCCTCCCAGCATTGACACTCCCTGTTTCAGGCCCCTCACAGCATTGACACTCCCTGTTTAAGGCGCCTCCCAGCATTGACACTTCCTGTTTAAGGCCCCTCCCAGCATTGACACTCCCTGTTAGAGGCCCCTCCCAGCATTGACACTCCATGTTTAAGGACCCTCCCACGATTGACACTCCCTGTTTAATGCCCCTCCCAGCATTGACACACCCTGTTTTAGGCCCCTCCCAACATTGACACTCCCTGTTTAAGACCCCTCCCAGCATTGACACTCACAGTTTAAGGCCCCTCCCAGCATTGACACTCCCTGTTTAAGGCTCCTCCCAGCATTGACACTCCCTGTTTAAGACTCCTCCCAGCATTGACACTCCCTGTTTAAGACCCCTCCCAGCATTGACACTCCCTGTTTAAGGCCCCTCCCAGCATTGACACTCCCTGTTTCAGGCCCCTCCCAGCATTGACACTCCCAGTTTAAGGACCCTCCCACGATTGACACTCCCTGTTTCAGGCCCCACCCATCATTGACACTCCCTGTTTAAGGCCCCACCCTGCACTGACACTCCCTTTTTTAAAGCCCCTCCCAGCATTAACACTCCCCTTTTAAGGCCCCTCCCAGCATTGACACTCCCAGTTTAAGGCACCTCCCACCATTGAAACTCCCTGTTTAAGGACCCTCCCAGCATTGACACTCCCTGTTTAAGGCCCCTCCCAGCATTGACACTCCCTGTTTAAGACCCCTCCCAGCATTGACACTCCCTGTTTAAGGCCCCACCTTGCACTAACACTCCCTGTTTAAGGCCCCTCCCAGCATTGACACTCCCTGTTTAAGGCCCCTCCTAGCATTGACACTCCCTGTTTAAGGCCACTCCCAGCATTGACACTCCCTGTTTAAGGCCCCTCCCAGCATTGACACTCCCTGTTTAAGACCCCTCCCAGCATTGACACTCCCTGTTTAAGGCCCCACCTTGCACTAACACTCCCTGTTTAAGGTTCCTCCCAGCATTCACACTCCCTGTTCTTTGGCCCCTCCCAGCATTGACACTCCCTGTTTAAGGCCCCTCCCAGCATTGACACTCCCTGTTTAAGGACACTCCCAGGATTGACACTCCCTGTTTAAGGCCCCTCCCAGCATTGACACTCCCTGTATAACTCCCCTCCCAGCATTGACACGCCCTGTTTTATGCCTCTCCCAGCATTGACACTCCCCGTTTAAGGCCCTTCCCAGCATTGACACACGCCATTTAAGGCCCCTCCCAGCATTGACACTCCCAGTTTAAGGCCCCTCCCAGCATTGACACTCCCTGTTTAAGGCCCCTCCCAGCATTGACACTCCCAGTTTAAGACCCCTCCCAGTATAGACACTCCCTGTTTAAGGCCCCACCCTGCACTTACACTCCCTGTTGACGGCCCCTCCCAGCAATGACACTCCCTGTTTAAGGCCCCTTCCAGCATTGACACTCCCTGTTTAAGGCCCCTCCCAGCATTGACACTCACTGTTTAAGGCCCCTCCCAGCATTGACACTCCCTGTTTAAGGCCCCTCCCAGCATTGACACTCCCTGTTTCAGGCCACTCCCAGCATTGACACTCCCTGTTTAAGGACCCTCCCAGCATTGACACTCCCTGTTTCAGGCCACTCCCAGCATTGACACTCCCTGTTTAAGGACCCTTCCACGATTGACACTCCCTGTTTAAGGCCCCTCCCAGCATTGACACTCCCTGTTTCAGGCCCCTCCCAGCATTGACACTCCCTGTTGAAGGACCCTCCCACGATTGACACTCCCTGTTTAAGGCCCCTCCCAGCATTGACACTCCCTGTTTAAGGCCCCACCCTGCACTGACACTCCCTGTTCAAACCCCTCCCAGTATTGACACTCCCTGTTTGAGGCCCCTCCCAGCATTGACACTCCCTGTTTAAGGCCCCTCCCAGCATTGACACTCCCTGTTTAAGGCCCCACCCAGCATTGACACTCCCTGTTTAAGGCCCCTCCCAGCATTGACACTCACAGTTTAAGGCCCCTCCCAGCATTGACACTCCCTGTTTAAGGCTCCTCCCAGCATTGACACTCCCTGTTTAAGACTCCTCCCAGCATTGACACTCCCTGTTTAAGACCCCTCCCAGCATTGACACTCCCTGTTTAAGGCCCCTCCCAGCATTGACACTCCCTGTTTCAGGCCCCTCCCAGCATTGACACTCCCAGTTTAAGGACCCTCCCACGATTGACACTCCCTGTTTCAGGCCCCACCCATCATTGACACTCCCTGTTTAAGGCCCCACCCTGCACTGACACTCCCTTTTTTAAAGCCCCTCCCAGCATTAACACTCCCCTTTTAAGGCCCCTCCCAGCATTGACACTCCCAGTTTAAGGCACCTCCCACCATTGAAACTCCCTGTTTAAGGACCCTCCCAGCATTGACACTCCCTGTTTAAGGCCCCTCCCAGCATTGACACTCCCTGTTTAAGACCCCTCCCAGCATTGACACTCCCTGTTTAAGGCCCCACCTTGCACTAACACTCCCTGTTTAAGGCCCCTCCCAGCATTGACACTCCCTGTTTAAGGCCCCTCCTAGCATTGACACTCCCTGTTTAAGGCCCCTCCCAGCATTGACACTCCCTGTTTAAGGCCCCTCCCAGCATTGACACTCCCTGTTTAAGGACACTCCCAGGATTGACACTCCCTGTTTAAGGCCCCTCCCAGCATTGACACGCCCTGTTTTATGCCTCTCCCAGCATTGACACTCCCCGTTTAAGGCCCTTCCCAGCATTGACACACGCCATTTAAGGCCCCTCCCAGCATTGACACTCCCAGTTTAAGGCCCCTCCCAGCATTGACACTCCCTGTTTAAGGCCCCTCCCAGCATTGACACTCCCAGTTTAAGACCCCTCCCAGTATAGACACTCCCTGTTTAAGGCCCCACCCTGCACTTACACTCCCTGTTGACTGCCCCTCCCAGCAATGACACTCCCTGTTTAAGGCCCCTTCCAGCATTGACACTCCCTGTTTCAGGCCACTCCCAGCATTGACACTCCCTGTTTAAGGACCCTCCCAGCATTGACACTCCCTGTTTCAGGCCACTCCCAGCATTGACACTCCCTGTTTAAGGACCCTTCCACGATTGACACTCCCTGTTTAAGGCCCCTCCCAGCATTGACACTCCCTGTTTCAGGCCCCTCCCAGCATTGACACTCCCTGTTGAAGGACCCTCCCACGATTGACACTCCCTGTTTAAGGCCCCTCCCAGCATTGGCACTCCCTGTTTAAGGCCCCACCCTGCACTGACACTCCCTGTTCAAACCCCTCCCAGTATTGACACTCCCTGTTTGAGGCCCCTCCCAGCATTGACACTCCCTGTTTAAGGCCCCTCCCAGCATTGACACTCCCTGTTTCAGGCCCCACCCAGCATTGACACTCCCTGTTTAAGGCCCCTCCCAGCATTGACACTCCCTGTTTAAGGCCCCTCCCAGCATTGACACTCCCTGTTTAAGGCCCCTCCCAGCATTGACACTCCCTGTTTAAGGCCCCTCCCAGCATTGACACTCCCTGTTTAAGGACCCTCCCACGATTGACACTCCCTGTTTAAGGCCCCTCCCAGCATTGACACTCCCTGTTTAAGGCCCCTCCCAGCATTGACACTCCCTGTTTAAGGCCCCTCCCAGCATTGACACTCCCTGGTTAAGTCCCCTCCCAGCATTGACACTCCCTGTTTAAGGCCCCTCCCAGCATTGACACTCCCTGTTTAAGGCCCCTCCCAGCATTGACACTCCCTGTTTAAGGCCCCTCCCAGCATTGACACTCCCTGTTTCAGGCCCCTCCCAGCATTGACACTCCCTGTTTAAGGACCCTCCCAAGATTGACACTCCCTGTTTAAGGCCCCTCCCAGCATTGACACTCCCTGTTTAAGGCCCCTCCCAGCATTGACACTCCCTGTTTAAGGCCCCTCCCAGCATTGACACTCCCTGTTTAAGGCCCCTCCCAGCATTGACACTCCCTGTTTAAGGCCCCTCCCAGCATTGACACTCCCTGTTTCAGGCCCCTCCCAGCATTGACACTCCCTGTTTCAGGCCCCTCCCAGCATTGACACTCCCTGTTTCAGGCCCCTCCCAGCATTGACACTCCCAGTTTAAGACCCCTCCCAGTATAGACACTCCCTGTTTAAGGCACCTCCCAGCATTGACACTCCCTGTATAACTCCCCTCCCAGCATTGACACGCCCTGTTTTATGCCTCTCCCAGCATTGACACTCCCCGTTTAAGGCCCTTCCCAGCATTGACACACGCCATTTAAGGCCCCTCCCAGCATTGACACTCCCAGTTTAAGGCCCCTCCCAGCATTGACACTCCCTGTTTAAGGCCCCTCCCAGCATTGACACTCCCAGTTTAAGACCCCTCCCAGTATAGACACTCCCTGTTTAAGGCCCCACCCTGCACTTACACTCCCTGTTGACGGCCCCTCCCAGCAATGACACTCCCTGTTTAAGGCCCCTTCCAGCATTGACACTCCCTGTTTAAGGCCCCTCCCAGCATTGACACTCACTGTTTAAGGCCCCTCCCAGCATTGACACTCCCTGTTTAAGGCCCCTCCCAGCATTGACACTCCCTGTTTCAGGCCACTCCCAGCATTGACACTCCCTGTTTAAGGACCCTCCCAGCATTGACACTCCCTGTTTCAGGCCACTCCCAGCATTGACACTCCCTGTTTAAGGACCCTTCCACGATTGACACTCCCTGTTTAAGGCCCCTCCCAGCATTGACACTCCCTGTTTCAGGCCCCTCCCAGCATTGACACTCCCTGTTGAAGGACCCTCCCACGATTGACACTCCCTGTTTAAGGACCCTCCCAGCATTGACACTCCCTGTTTAAGGCCCCACCCTGCACTGACACTCCCTGTTCAAACCCCTCCCAGTATTGACACTCCCTGTTTGAGGCCCCTCCCAGCATTGACACTCCCTGTTTAAGGCCCCTCCCAGCATTGACACTCCCTGTTTAAGGCCCCACCCAGCATTGACACTCCCTGTTTAAGGCCCCTCCCAGCATTGACACTCACAGTTTAAGGCCCCTCCCAGCATTGACACTCCCTGTTTAAGGCTCCTCCCAGCATTGACACTCCCTGTTTAAGACTCCTCCCAGCATTGACACTCCCTGTTTAAGACCCCTCCCAGCATTGACACTCCCTGTTTAAGGCCCCTCCCAGCATTGACACTCCCTGTTTAAGGACCCTCCCAGCATTGACACTCCCTGTTTAAGGACCCTCCCAGCATTGACACTCCCTGAAGCCACACCTAGCACTGACACTCCCTCTTTATTTTTTTTTATTTAAACATTATTTTATTTGGTTGTTTTCATACATTGTTCATTGGAAACAAAGATCGTTTTCTTTTCCTCCCCCCCCGCCTTTCCCTCTCCCATAGCCGACGCATGATTCCCTGGTTATCACATGTGTTCTTGACTCGAACCCATTTCCCTGTTGTTGGAATTTGCATTATAGTGTTCATTTAGAGTCTCTCCTCAGTCTTATCTCCTCCAACCCTGTAGTCAAGCAGTTGTTTTTCATCGGTGTTTTTACTCCCACAGTTTATACTCTGCTTGTGGGTAGTATTTTTTTTAGATCCCTGCAGATTGTTCAGGGAAATTGCATTGATACTAATGGAGAAGTCTATCACCTTCGATTGTACCACAGTGTATCAGTCTCTGTGTACAATGTTTTCCTGGTTCTGCTCCTTTCGCTCTGCATCAGTTCCTGGAGGTTGTTCCAGTCTCCATGGAATCCCTCCACTTTATTATTCCTTTTTACACAATAATATTCCATCACCAACATATACCACAATTTGTTCAGCCATTCCCCAATTGATGGGCATCCCCTCGTTTTCCAATTTTTAGATACCACAAAGAGCGCAGCTATGAATATTCTTGTACAAGTCTTTTTGTCCATTATCTCTTTGGGGTACAAACCCAGCGGTGCTATGGCTGGATCAAAGGGTAGATATTCTTTTGTCGCCCTTTGGGCATAGTTCCAAATTGCCCTCCAGAATGGTTGGATCAATTCACAACTCCACCAGCAATGAATTCATGTCCCCACTTTGCCACATCCCCTCCAGCATTCATTACTTTGCATAGCTGTCATGTTATACAATCTGCTAGGTGTGAGGTGATACCTCAGAGTTGTTTTGATTTGCATCTCTCTGATTATAAGAGATGTAGAGCACTTTTTCATGTGCTTATTAATAGTTTTGATTTCTTTGGCTGAGAACTGCCTGTTCATGTCCCTTGCCCATTTATCAATTGGAGAATGGCTTGATTTTTTGTACAATTGATTTAGTTCTTTATAAATTTGAGTAATTAAACCTTTGTCAGAGGTTTTTATGAAGATTGTTTCCCAATTTGTTGCTACCCTTCTGATTTTAGTTACATTGGTTTTGTTTGTACAAAAACTTTTCAATTTGATGTAATCCAGATTATTTATTTTGCATTTTGTAACTCTTTCTAATTCTTGCTTGGTTTTGAAGTATTTCCCTTCCCAAAGGTCTGACATGTATACTATTCTGTGTTCGCCTAATTTTCTTATAGTTTCCTTCTTTATGTTCAAGTCATTCACCCATTTTGAATTTATCTTGGTGTAGGGTGTGAGGTGTTGATCTAAGCCTAATCTTTCCCACACTGTCCTCCAATTTTCCCAGCAGTTTTTATGAAATAGTGGATTTTTGTCCCAAAAGGTGGGATCTTTGGGTTTGTCATATACTGTCTTGCTGAGGTTGCTTGCCCCCAGTCTATTCCACTGATCCTCCTTTCTGTCTCTTAGCCAGTACCAAATTGTTTTGATGACCGCTGCTTTGTAATATAGTCTGAGATCTGGGACTGCAAGACCCCCTTCCTTTGTATTTTTTTTCATTATTTCCCTGGTTATCCTTGATCTTTTGTTCTTCCAAATGAACTTTGTTATGTTTTTTTCTAAATCAGTAAAAAACTTTTTTGGAAGTTCCATAGGTATGGCACTAAATAGATAGATGAGTTTGGGTAGGAGGGTCATTTTTATTATATTGGCTCGTCCTACCCATGAGCAGTTAATGTTCTTCCAATTGTTCAAGTCTAGTTTTAGTTGTGTGGAAAGTGTTTTGTAGTTGTGTTCATATAGATCCTGTGTTTGTCTCGGGAGATAGATTCCTAAGTATTTTATTTTGTCTAGGGTGATTTTGAATGGGATTTCTCTTTCTAGTTCTTGCTGCTGAGCTGTGTTGGAATTATATAGAAAGGCTGATGACTTATGTGGGTTTATTTTGTATCCTGCAACTTTACTAAAGTTATTGATTATTTCGATTAGCTTTTTGGTTGAATCTCTAGGCGTCTTTAAGTAGACCATCATGTCATCTGCAAAGAGCGATAATTTGGTCTCCTCCTTGCCTATTTTGATGCCTTCAATTTTTTTTCTTCTCTAATTGCTACTGCTAGTGTTTCTAATACAATGTCAAATAATAGAGGTGATAGTGGGCATCCTTGTTTCACTCCTGATCTTAATGGGAATGGATTTAGTTTATCCCCATTGCAGATGATATGAGCTGATGGTTTTAGATATATACTGTTTATTATTTTTAGGAATGACCCTTCTATTCCTATGCTTTCTAGTGTTTTTAGTAGGAATGGGTATTGTGTTTTATCAAAGGCTTTTTCTGCATCTATTGAGATAATCATGTGGTTCTTGTTGGTTTGCTTGTTGATGTGGTCAATTATGTGGATAGTTTTTCTAATGTTGAACCAGCCCTGCATCCCTGGTATAAATCCTACTTGATCATGGTGGATGACCCTTCTAATCACTTGCTGGAGTCTTTTTGCTAGTATCCTATTTAAGATTTTTAAATCTATATTCATTAGGGAGATTGGTCTATAATTTTCTTTCTCTGTTTTTGGCCTACCTGGTTTTGGAATCAGTACCATGCTTGTGTCATCAAAGGAGTTTGGTAGAACTCCCTCTTTGCTTATTATGTCCAATAGTTTGCATAGTATTGGGATTAACTGTTCTCTGAATGTTTGATAGAATTCACTGGTGAATCCATCAGGCCCTGGGGATTTTTTCTTAGGAAGTTCTTTGATGGCCTGTTGGATTTCTTTTTCTGATATGGGATTACTTAAGAAAACTATTTCTTCTTCTGACATTGACACTCCCTGTTTCAGGCCCCTCCCAGTATTGACACTCCCTATTTAAGGCCCCTCCCAGCATTGACACTCCCTGTTTAAGGCCCCTCCCAGCTTTGACACTCCCTGTTTAAGGCCCTTCCCAGCATTGACACTCCCTGATTAAGGCCCCTCCCAGCATTGACACTCCCTGTTTAAGGCCCTTCCCAGCATTGACACTCCCTGTTTAAGGCCCCTCCAAGCATTGACACTCCCTGTTTAAGGCCCCTCCCAGCTTTGACACTCCCTGTTTAAGGCCCTTCCCAGCATTGACACTCCCTGTTTAAGGCCCCTCCCAGCATTGACACTCCCTGTTTAAGGCCCCTCCCAGCATTGACATTCCCTGTTTAAGGCCCCTCCCAGCATTGACACTCCCTGTTTAAGGACCCTCCCAGCATTGACACTCCCTGTTTCAGGCCCCTCCCAGCATTGACACTCCCTGTTTAAGGCCCCTCCCAGCATTGACACTCCCTGTTTAAGGCCCCTCCCAGCATTGACACTCCCTGTTAGAGACCCCTCCCAGCACTGACACTCCCTGTTTAAGGACCCTCCCACGATTGACACTCCCTGTTTAAGGCCCCTCCCAGCATTGACACGCCCTGTTTTAGGCCCCTCCCAACATTGACACTCCCTGTTTAAGACCCCTCCCAGCATTGACACTCACAGTTTAAGGCCCCTCCCAGCATTGACACTCCCTGTTTAAGGCTCCTCCCAGCATTGACACTCCCTGTTTAAGACTCCTCCCAGCATTGACACGCCCTGTTTTAGGCCCCTCCCAACATTGACACTCCCTGTTTAAGACCCCTCCCAGCACTGACACTCACAGTTTAAGGCCCCTCCCAGCATTGACACTCCCCGTTTAATGCTCCTCCCAGCATTGACACTCCCTGTTTAAGACTCCTCCCAGCATTGACACTCCCTGTTTAAGACCCCTCCCAGCATTGACACTCCCTGTTTAAGGCCCCTCCCAGCATTGACACTCCCTGTTTCAGGCCCCTCCCAGCATTGACACTCCCAGTTTAAGGACCCTCCCACGATTGACACTCCCTGTTTCAGGCCCCTCCCAGCATTGACACTCCCTGTTTAAGGCCCCACCCTGCACTGACACTCCCTTTTTTAAAGCCCCTCCCAGCATTAACACTCCCCTTTTAAGGCCCCTCCCAGCATTGACACTCCCAGTTTAAGGCACCTCCCACCATTGAAACTCCCTGTTTAAGGACCCTCCCAGCATTGACACTCCCTGTTTAAGGCCCCTCCCAGCATTGACACTCCCTGTTTAAGGACACTCCCAGGATTGACACTCCCTGTTTAAGGCCCCTCCCAGCATTGACACTCCCTGTATAACTCCCCTCCCAGCATTGACACGCCCTGTTTTATGCCTCTCCCAGCATTGACACTCCCCGTTTAAGGCCCCTCCCAGCATTGACACATGCCATTTAAGGCCCCTCCCAGCATTGACACTCCCTGTTTAAGGCCCCTCCCAGCATTGACACTCCCAGTTTAAGACCCCTCCCAGTATAGACACTCCCTGTTTAAGGCCCCACCCTGCACTTACACTCCCTGTTGAAGGCCCCTCCCAGCATTGACACTCCCTGTTTAAGGCCCCTCCCAGCATTGACACTCCCAGTTTAAGGCCCCTCCCAGCATTGACACTCACTGTTTAAGGCCCCTCCCAGCATTGACACTACCTGTTTAAGGCCCCTCTCAGCATTGACACTCCCTGTTTAAGGCCCCTCCCAGCATTGACACTCCCTGTTTCAGGCCACTCCCAGAATTGACACTCCCTGTTTAAGGACCCTCCCACGATTGACACTCCCTGTTTAAGCCCCTTCCCAGCATTGACACTCCCTGTTTAAGGCCCCACCCTGCACAGACACTCCCTGTTTAAGACCCCTCCCAGTACTGACACTCCCTGTTTAAGGCCCCTCCCAGCATTGACACTCCCTGTTTAAGGCCCCACCCAGCATTGACACTCCCTGTTTAAGGCCCCTCCCAGCATTGACACTCCCTGTTTAAGGCCCCTCCCAGCATTGACACTCCCTGTTTAAGGCCCCTCCCACCGTTGACACTCCCTGTTTCAGGCCCCTCCCATCATTGACACTCCCTGTTTAAGGCCCCTCCCAGCATTGACACTCCCTGTTTAAGGCCCCACCCAGCATTGACACTCCCTGTTTAAGGCCCCTCCCAGCATTGACACTCCCTGTTTCAGGCCCCTCCCAGCATTGACACTCCCAGTTTAAGGACGCTCCCACGATTGACACTCCCTGTTTTAGGCCCCTCCCAGCATTGACACTCCCTGTTTAAGGCCCCACCCAGCACTGACACTCCCTGTTTAAGGCCACTCCCAGCATTGACACTCCCTGTTTAAGGACCCTTCCACGATTGACACTCCCTGTTTAAGGCCCCTCCCAGCATTGACACTCCCTGTTTCAGGCCCCTCCCAGCATTGACACTCCCTATTGAAGGACCCTCCCACGATTGACACTCCCTGTTTAAGGCCCCTCCCAGCATTGGCACTCCCTGTTTAAGGCCCCACCCTGCACTGACACTCCCTGTTCAAACCCCTCCCAGTATTGACACTCCCTGTTTGAGGCCCCTCCCAGCATTGACACTCCCTGTTTAAGGCCCCTCCCAGCATTGACACTCCCTGTTTCAGGCCCCTCCCAGCATTGACACTCCCAGTTTAAGGACGCTCCCACGATTGACACTCCCTGTTTCAGGCCACTCCCAGCACTGACACTCCCTGTTTAAGGACCCTCCCAGCATTGACACTCCCTGTTTCAGGCCACTCCCAGCATTGACACTCCCTGTTTAAGGACCCTTCCACGATTGACACTCCCTGTTTAAGGCCCCTCCCAGCATTGACACTCCCTGTTTCAGGCCCCTCCCAGCATTGACACTCCCTGTTGAAGGACCCTCCCACGATTGACACTCCCTGTTTAAGGCCCCTCCCAGCATTGGCACTCCCTGTTTAAGGCCCCACCCTGCACTGACACTCCCTGTTCAAACCCCTCCCAGTATTGACACTCCCTGTTTGAGGCCCCTCCCAGCATTGACACTCCCTGTTTAAGGCCCCTCCCAGCATTGACACTCCCTGTTTAAGGCCCCACACAGCATTGACACTCCCTGTTTAAGGCCCCTCCCAGCATTGACACTCCCTGTTTAAGGCCCCTCCCAGCATTGACACTCCCTGTTTAAGGCCCCTCCCAGCATTGACACTCCCTGTTTAAGGCCCCTCCCAGCATTGACACTCCCTGTTTAAGGACCCTCCCACGATTGACACTCCCTGTTTAAGGCCCCTCCCAGCATTGACACTCCCTGTTTAAGGCCCCTCCCAGCATTGACACTCCCTGTTTAAGGCCCCTCCCAGCATTGACACTCCCTGGTTAAGTCCCCTCCCAGCATTGACACTCCCTGTTTAAGGCCCCTCCCAGCATTGACACTCCCTGTTTAAGGCCCCTCCCAGCATTGACACTCCCTGTTTAAGGCCCCTCCCAGCATTGACACTCCCTGTTTCAGGCCCCTCCCAGCATTGACACTCCCTGTTTAAGGACCCTCCCAAGATTGACACTCCCTGTTTAAGGCCCCTCCCAGCATTGACACTCCCTGTTTAAGGCCCCTCCCAGCATTGACACTCCCTGTTTAAGGCCCCTCCCAGCATTGACACTCCCTGTTTAAGGCCCCTCCCAGCATTGACACTCCCTGTTTAAGGCCCCTCCCAGCATTGACACTCCCTGTTTCAGGCCCCTCCCAGCATTGACACTCCCTGTTTCAGGCCCCTCCCAGCATTGACACTCCCTGTTTCAGGCCCCTCCCAGCATTGACACTCCCAGTTTAAGACCCCTCCCAGTATAGACACTCCCTGTTTAAGGCACCTCCCAGCATTGACACTCCCTGTATAACTCCCCTCCCAGCATTGACACGCCCTGTTTTATGCCTCTCCCAGCATTGACACTCCCCGTTTAAGGCCCTTCCCAGCATTGACACACGCCATTTAAGGCCCCTCCCAGCATTGACACTCCCAGTTTAAGGCCCCTCCCAGCATTGACACTCCCTGTTTAAGGCCCCTCCCAGCATTGACACTCCCAGTTTAAGACCCCTCCCAGTATAGACACTCCCTGTTTAAGGCCCCACCCTGCACTTACACTCCCTGTTGACGGCCCCTCCCAGCAATGACACTCCCTGTTTAAGGCCCCTTCCAGCATTGACACTCCCTGTTTAAGGCCCCTCCCAGCATTGACACTCACTGTTTAAGGCCCCTCCCAGCATTGACACTCCCTGTTTAAGGCCCCTCCCAGCATTGACACTCCCTGTTTCAGGCCACTCCCAGCATTGACACTCCCTGTTTAAGGACCCTCCCAGCATTGACACTCCCTGTTTCAGGCCACTCCCAGCATTGACACTCCCTGTTTAAGGACCCTTCCACGATTGACACTCCCTGTTTAAGGCCCCTCCCAGCATTGACACTCCCTGTTTCAGGCCCCTCCCAGCATTGACACTCCCTGTTGAAGGACCCTCCCACGATTGACACTCCCTGTTTAAGGCCCCTCCCAGCATTGACACTCCCTGTTTAAGGCCCCACCCTGCACTGACACTCCCTGTTCAAACCCCTCCCAGTATTGACACTCCCTGTTTGAGGCCCCTCCCAGCATTGACACTCCCTGTTTAAGGCCCCTCCCAGCATTGACACTCCCTGTTTAAGGCCCCACCCAGCATTGACACTCCCTGTTTAAGGCCCCTCCCAGCATTGACACTCACAGTTTAAGGCCCCTCCCAGCATTGACACTCCCTGTTTAAGGCTCCTCCCAGCATTGACACTCCCTGTTTAAGACTCCTCCCAGCATTGACACTCCCTGTTTAAGACCCCTCCCAGCATTGACACTCCCTGTTTAAGGCCCCTCCCAGCATTGACACTCCCTGTTTAAGGACCCTCCCAGCATTGACACTCCCTGTTTAAGGACCCTCCCAGCATTGACACTCCCTGAAGCCACACCTAGCACTGACACTCCCTCTTTATTTTTTTTTATTTAAACATTATTTTATTTGGTTGTTTTCATACATTGTTCATTGGAAACAAAGATCGTTTTCTTTTCCTCCCCCCCCCCCCGCCTTTCCCTCTCCCATAGCCGACGCATGATTCCCTGGTTATCACATGTGTTCTTGACTCGAACCCATTTCCCTGTTGTTGGAATTTGCATTATAGTGTTCATTTAGAGTCTCTCCTCAGTCTCATCTCCTCCAACCCTGTAGTCAAGCAGTTGTTTTTCATCGGTGTTTTTACTCCCACAGTTTATACTCTGCTTGTGGGTAGTATTTTTTTTAGATCCCTGCAGATTGTTCAGGGAAATTGCATTGATACTAATGGAGAAGTCTATCACCTTCGATTGTACCACAGTGTATCAGTCTCTGTGTACAATGTTTTCCTGGTTCTGCTCCTTTCGCTCTGCATCAGTTCCTGGAGGTTGTTCCAGTCTCCATGGAATCCCTCCACTTTATTATTCCTTTTTACACAATAATATTCCATCACCAACATATACCACAATTTGTTCAGCCATTCCCCAATTGATGGGCATCCCCTCGTTTTCCAATTTTTAGATACCACAAAGAGCGCAGCTATGAATATTCTTGTACAAGTCTTTTTGTCCATTATCTCTTTGGGGTACAAACCCAGCGGTGCTATGGCTGGATCAAAGGGTAGATATTCTTTTGTCGCCCTTTGGGCATAGTTCCAAATTGCCCTCCAGAATGGTTGGATCAATTCACAACTCCACCAGCAATGAATTCATGTCCCCACTTTGCCACATCCCCTCCAGCATTCATTACTTTGCATAGCTGTCATGTTATACAATCTGCTAGGTGTGAGGTGATACCTCAGAGTTGTTTTGATTTGCATCTCTCTGATTATAAGAGATGTAGAGCACTTTTTCATGTGCTTATTAATAGTTTTGATTTCTTTGGCTGAGAACTGCCTGTTCATGTCCCTTGCCCATTTATCAATTGGAGAATGGCTTGATTTTTTGTACAATTGATTTAGTTCTTTATAAATTTGAGTAATTAAACCTTTGTCAGAGGTTTTTATGAAGATTGTTTCCCAATTTGTTGCTACCCTTCTGATTTTAGTTACATTGGTTTTGTTTGTACAAAAACTTTTCAATTTGATGTAATCCAGATTATTTATTTTGCATTTTGTAACTCTTTCTAATTCTTGCTTGGTTTTGAAGTATTTCCCTTCCCAAAGGTCTGACATGTATACTATTCTGTGTTCGCCTAATTTTCTTATAGTTTCCTTCTTTATGTTCAAGTCATTCACCCATTTTGAATTTATCTTGGTGTAGGGTGTGAGGTGTTGATCTAAGCCTAATCTTTCCCACACTGTCCTCCAATTTTCCCAGCAGTTTTTATGAAATAGTGGATTTTTGTCCCAAAAGCTGGGATCTTTGGGTTTGTCATATACTGTCTTGCTGAGGTTGCTTGCCCCCAGTCTATTCCACTGATCCTCCTTTCTGTCTCTTAGCCAGTACCAAATTGTTTTGATGACCGCTGCTTTGTAATATAGTCTGAGATCTGGGACTGCAAGACCCCCTTCCTTTGTATTTTTTTTCATTATTTCCCTGGTTATCCTTGATCTTTTGTTCTTCCAAATGAACTTTGTTATGTTTTTTTCTAAATCAGTAAAAAACTTTTTTGGAAGTTCCATAGGTATGGCACTAAATAGATAGATGAGTTTGGGTAGGAGGGTCATTTTTATTATATTGGCTCGTCCTACCCATGAGCAGTTAATGTTCTTCCAATTGTTCAAGTCTAGTTTTAGTTGTGTGGAAAGTGTTTTGTAGTTGTGTTCATATAGATCCTGTGTTTGTCTCGGGAGATAGATTCCTAAGTATTTTATTTTGTCTAGGGTGATTTTGAATGGGATTTCTCTTTCTAGTTCTTGCTGCTGAGCTGTGTTGGAATTATATAGAAAGGCTGATGACTTATGTGGGTTTATTTTGTATCCTGCAACTTTACTAAAGTTATTGATTATTTCGATTAGCTTTTTGGTTGAATCTCTAGGCGTCTTTAAGTAGACCATCATGTCATCTGCAAAGAGCGATAATTTGGTCTCCTCCTTGCCTATTTTGATGCCTTCAATTTTTTTTCTTCTCTAATTGCTACTGCTAGTGTTTCTAATACAATGTCAAATAATAGAGGTGATAGTGGGCATCCTTGTTTCACTCCTGATCTTAATGGGAATGGATTTAGTTTATCCCCATTGCAGATGATATGAGCTGATGGTTTTAGATATATACTGTTTATTATTTTTAGGAATGACCCTTCTATTCCTATGCTTTCTAGTGTTTTTAGTAGGAATGGGTATTGTGTTTTATCAAAGGCTTTTTCTGCATCTATTGAGATAATCATGTGGTTCTTGTTGGTTTGCTTGTTGATGTGGTCAATTATGTGGATAGTTTTTCTAATGTTGAACCAGCCCTGCATCCCTGGTATAAATCCTACTTGATCATGGTGGATGACCCTTCTAATCACTTGCTGGAGTCTTTTTGCTAGTATCCTATTTAAGATTTTTAAATCTATATTCATTAGGGAGATTGGTCTATAATTTTCTTTCTCTGTTTTTGGCCTACCTGGTTTTGGAATCAGTACCATGCTTGTGTCATCAAAGGAGTTTGGTAGAACTCCCTCTTTGCTTATTATGTCCAATAGTTTGCATAGTATTGGGATTAACTGTTCTCTGAATGTTTGATAGAATTCACTGGTGAATCCATCAGGCGCTGGGGATTTTTTCTTAGGAAGTTCTTTGATGGCCTGTTGGATTTCTTTTTCTGATATGGGATTACTTAAGAAAACTATTTCTTCTTCTGACATTGACACTCCCTGTTTCAGGCCCCTCCCAGTATTGACACTCCCTATTTAAGGCCCCTCCCAGCATTGACACTCCCTGTTTAAGGCCCCTCCCAGCTTTGACACTCCCTGTTTAAGGCCCTTCCCAGCATTGACACTCCCTGATTAAGGCCCCTCCCAGCATTGACACTCCCTGTTTAAGGCCCTTCCCAGCATTGACACTCCCTGTTTAAGGCCCCTCCAAGCATTGACACTCCCTGTTTAAGGCCCCTCCCAGCTTTGACACTCCCTGTTTAAGGCCCTTCCCAGCATTGACACTCCCTGTTTAAGGCCCCTCCCAGCATTGACACTCCCTGTTTAAGGCCCCTCCCAGCATTGACATTCCCTGTTTAAGGCCCCTCCCAGCATTGACACTCCCTGTTTAAGGACCCTCCCAGCATTGACACTCCCTGTTTCAGGCCCCTCCCAGCATTGACACTCCCTGTTTAAGGCCCCTCCCAGCATTGACACTCCCTGTTTAAGGCCCCTCCCAGCATTGACACTCCCTGTTAGAGGCCCCTCCCAGCACTGACACTCCCTGTTTAAGGACCCTCCCACGATTGACACTCCCTGTTTAAGGCCCCTCCCAGCATTGACACGCCCTGTTTTAGGCCCCTCCCAACATTGACACTCCCTCTTTAAGACCCCTCCCAGCATTGACACTCACAGTTTAAGGCCCCTCCCAGCATTGACACTCCCTGTTTAAGGCTCCTCCCAGCATTGACACTCCCTGTTTAAGACTCCTCCCAGCATTGACATGCCCTGTTTTAGGCCCCTCCCAACATTGACACTCCCTGTTTAAGACCCCTCCCAGCACTGACACTCACAGTTTAAGGCCCCTCCCAGCATTGACACTCCCCGTTTAATGCTCCTCCCAGCATTGACACTCCCTGTTTAAGACTCCTCCCAGCATTGACACTCCCTGTTTAAGACCCCTCCCAGCATTGACACTCCCTGTTTAAGGCCCCTCCCAGCATTGACACTCCCTGTTTCAGGCCCCTCCCAGCATTGACACTCCCAGTTTAAGGACCCTCCCACGATTGACACTCCCTGTTTCAGGCCCCTCCCAGCATTGACACTCCCTGTTTAAGGCCCCACCCTGCACTGACACTCCCTTTTTTAAAGCCCCTCCCAGCATTAACACTCCCCTTTTAAGGCCCCTCCCAGCATTGACACTCCCAGTTTAAGGCACCTCCCACCATTGAAACTCCCTGTTTAAGGACCCTCCCAGCATTGACACTCCCTGTTTAAGGCCCCTCCCAGCATTGACACTCCCTGTTTAAGGACACTCCCAGGATTGACACTCCCTGTTTAAGGCCCCTCCCAGCATTGACACTCCCTGTATAACTCCCCTCCCAGCATTGACACGCCCTGTTTTATGCCTCTCCCAGCATTGACACTCCCCGTTTAAGGCCCCTCCCAGCACTGACACATGCCATTTAAGGCCCCTCCCAGCATTGACACTCCCAGTTTAAGGCCCCTCCCACCATTGACACTCCCTGTTTAAGGCCCCTCCCAGCATTGACACTCCCTGTTTAAGGCCCCTCCCAGCATTTACACTCCCAGTTTAAGACCCCTCCCAGTATAGACACTCCCTGTTTAAGGCCCCACCCTGCACTTACACTCCCTGTTGAAGGCCCCTCCCAGCATTGACACTCCCTGTTTAAGGCCCCTCCCAGCATTGACACTCCCAGTTTAAGGCCCCTCCCAGCATTGACACTCACTGTTTAAGGCCCCTCCCAGCATTGACACTACCTGTTTAAGGCCCCTCTCAGCATTGACACTCCCTGTTTAAGGCCCCTCCCAGCATTGACACTCCCTGTTTCAGGCCACTCCCAGAATTGACACTCCCTGTTTAAGGACCCTCCCACGATTGACACTCCCTGTTTAAGCCCCTTCCCAGCATTGACACTCCCTGTTTAAGGCCCCACCCTGCACAGACACTCCCTGTTTAAGACCCCTCCCAGTACTGACACTCCCTGTTTAAGGCCCCTCCCAGCATTGACACTCCCTGTTTAAGGCCCCACCCAGCATTGACACTCCCTGTTTAAGGCCCCTCCCAGCATTGACACTCCCTGTTTAAGGCCCCTCCCAGCATTGACACTCCCTGTTTAAGGCCCCTCCCACCGTTGACACTCCCTGTTTCAGGCCCCTCCCATCATTGACACTCCCTGTTTAAGGCCCCTCCCAGCATTGACACTCCCTGTTTAAGGCCCCACCCAGCATTGACACTCCCTGTTTAAGGCCCCTCCCAGCATTGACACTCCCTGTTTCAGGCCCCTCCCAGCATTGACACTCCCAGTTTAAGGACGCTCCCACGATTGACACTCCCTGTTTTAGGCCCCTCCCAGCATTGACACTCCCTGTTTAAGGCCCCACCCAGCACTGACACTCCCTGTTTAAGGCCCCTCCAAGCATTGACACTCACAGTTTAAGGCCCCACCTTGCACTAACACTCCCTGTTTAAGGCCCCTCCCAGCATTGACACTCCCTGTTTAAGGCCCCTCCCAGCATTGACACTCCCTGTTTAAAGACACTCCCAGGATTGACACTCCCTGTTTAAGGCCCCTCCCAGCATTGACACTCCCTGTATAACTCCCCTCCCAGCATTGACACGCCCTGTTTTATGCCTCTCCCAGCATTGACATTCCCGGTTTAAGGCCCCTCCCAGCATTAACACACGCCATTTAAGGCCCCTCCCAGCATTGACACTCCCTGTTTAAGGCCCCACCCTGCACTGACACTCCCTGTTTAAACCCCTCCCAGTATTGACACTCCCTGTTTGAGGCCCCTCCCAGCATTGACACTCCCTGTTTAAGGCCCCTCCCAGCATTGACACTCCCTGTTTAAGGCCCCTGCCAGCATTGATACTCCCTGTTTAAGGCCCCTCCCAGCATTGACACTCCCTGTTTCAGGCCCCTCCCAGCATTGACACTCCCTGTTTCAGGCCCATCCCAGCATTGACACTCCCTGTTTCAGGCCCCTCCCAGCATTGACACTCCCTGTTTAAGGACCCTCCCAGGATTGACACTCCCTGTTTAAGGCCCCTCCCAGCATTGACACTCCCTGTTTAAGGCCCCACCCAGCATTGAAACTCCCTGTTTAAGGCCCCTCCCAGCATTGACACTCACTGTTTAAGGCCACACCCAGCATTGACACTCCCTGTTTCAGGCCCCTCCCAGCATTGACACTCCCTGTTTAAGGACCCTCCAAGCATTGACACTCCCTGTTTCAGGCCCCTCCCAGCATTGACACTCCCTGTTTAAGGACCCTCCCACGATTGACACTCCCTGTTTAAGGCCCCTCCCAGCATTGACACTCCCTGTTTAAGGCCCCACCCTGCACTGACACTCCCTGTTCAAACCCCTCCCAGTATTGACACTCCCTGTTTGAGGCCCCTCCCAGCATTGACACTCCCTGTTTAAGGCCCCTCCCAGCATTGACACTCCCTGTTTAAGGCCCCACCCAGCATTGACACTCCCTGTTTAAGGCCCCTCCCAGCATTGACACTCCCTGTTTAAGGCCCCTCCCAGCTTTGACACTCCCTGTTTCAGGCCCCTCCCAGCATTGACACTCCCTGTTTAAGGCCCCTCCCAGCATTGACACTCCCTGTTTAAGGACCCTCCCACGATTGACACTCCCTGTTTAAGGACCCTCCCAGCATTGACACTCCCTGTTTAAGGCCCCACCCTGCACTGACACTCCCTGTTTAAGACAGCTCCCAGCATTGACACTCCCTGTTTAATGCCCCTCCCAGCATTGACACTCCCTGTTTAAGGCCCCTCCCATCATTGACACTCCCTGTTTAAGGCCCCTCCCAGCATTGACACTCCCTGTTTAAGGCCCCTCCCAGCATTGACACTCCCAGGTTAAGTCCCCTCCCAGCATTGACACTCCCTGTTTAAGGCCCCTCCCAGCATTGACACTCCCTGTTTAAGGCCCCTCCCAGCATTGACACTCCCTGTTTAAGGCCCCACCCAGCATTGACACTCCCTGTTTAAGGCCCCTCCCAGCATTGACACTCCCTGTATAACTCCCCTCCCAGCATTGACACGCCCTGTTTTATGCCTCTCCCAGCATTGACACTCCCCGTTTAAGGCCCCTCCCAGCATTAACACACGCCATTTAAGGCCCCTCCCAGCATTGACACTCCCTGTTTAAGGCCCCACCCTGCACTGACACTCCCTGTTTAAACCCCTCCCAGTATTGACACTCCCTGTTTGAGGCCCCTCCCAGCATTGACACTCCCTGTTTAAGGCCCCTCCCAGCATTGACACTCCCTGTTTAAGGCCCCTGCCAGCATTGATACTCCCTGTTTAAGGCCCCTCCCAGCATTGACACTCCCTGTTTCAGGCCCCTCCCAGCATTGACACTCCCTGTTTCAGGCCCCTCCCAGCATTGACACTCCCTGTTTAAGGACCCTCCCACGATTGACACTCCCTGTTTA
Source organism: Monodelphis domestica (assembly GCF_027887165.1). Taxonomy (NCBI): domain Eukaryota; kingdom Metazoa; phylum Chordata; class Mammalia; order Didelphimorphia; family Didelphidae; genus Monodelphis; species Monodelphis domestica. Next base: position 79,461,450 of record NC_077235.1, read on the forward strand.
AGGCCCCTCCCAGCATTGACACTCCCTGTTTAAGGCCCCACCCAGCATTGAAACTCCCTGTTTAAGGCCCCTCCCAGCATTGACACTCACTGTTTAAGGCCACACCCAGCATTGACACTCTCTGTTTCAGGCCCCTCCCAGCATTGACACTCCCTGTTTAAGGACCCTCCAAGCATTGACACTCCCTGTTTCAGGCCCCTCCCAGCATTGACACTCCCTGTTTAAGGACCCTCCCACGATTGACACTCCCTGTTTAAGGCCCCTCCCAGCATTGACACTCCCTGTTTAAGGCCCCACCCTGCACTGACACTCCCTGTTCAAACCCCTCCCAGTATTGACACTCCCTGTTTGAGGCCCCTCCCAGCATTGACACTCCCTGTTTAAGGCCCCTCCCAGCATTGACACTCCCTGTTTAAGGCCCCACCCAGCATTGACACTCCCTGTTTAAGGCCCCTCCCAGCATTGACACTCCCTGTTTAAGGCCCCTCCCAGCTTTGACACTCCCTGTTTCAGGCCCCTCCCAGCATTGACACTCCCTGTTTAAGGCCCCTCCCAGCATTGACACTCCCTGTTTAAGGACCCTCCCACGATTGACACTCCCTGTTTAAGGCCCCTCCCAGCATTGACACTCCCTGTTTAAGGCCCCACCCTGCACTGACACTCCCTGTTTAAGACAGCTCCCAGCATTGACACTCCCTGTTTAATGCCCCTCCCAGCATTGACACTCCCTGTTTAAGGCCCCTCCCATCATTGACACTCCCTGTTTAAGGCCCCTCCCAGCATTGACACTCCCTGTTTAAGGCCCCTCCCAGCATTGACACTCCCAGGTTAAGTCCCCTCCCAGCATTGACACTCCCTGTTTAAGGCCCCTCCCAGCATTGACACTCCCTGTTTAAGGCCCCTCCCAGCATTGACACTCCCTGTTTAAGCCCCTTCCCAGCATTGACACTCCCTGTTTAAGGCCCCACCCTGCACAGACACTCCCTGTTTAAGACCCCTCCCAGAACTGACACTCCCTGTTTAAGGCCCCTCCCAGCATTGACACTCCCTGTTTAAGGCCCCACCCAGCATTGACACTCCCTGTTTAAGGCCCCTCCCAGCATTGACACTCCCTGTTTAAGGCCCCTCCCAGCATTGACACTCCCTGTTTAAGGCCCCTCCCAGCATTGACACTCCCTGTTTCAGGCCCCTCCCATCATTGACACTCCCTGTTTAAGGCCCCTCCCAGCATTGACACTCCCTGTTTAAGGCCCCTCCCAGCATTGACACTCCCTGTTTAAGGCCCCTCCCAGCATTGACACTCCCTGTTTCAGGCCCCTCCCAGCATTGACACTCCCAGTTTAAGGACGCTCCCACGATTGACACTCCCTGTTTTAGGCCCCTCCCAGCATTGACACTCCCTGTTTAAGGCCCCACCCAGCACTGACACTCCCTGTTTAAGGCCCCTCCAAGCATTGACACTCACAGTTTAAGGCCCCACCTTGCACTAACACTCCCTGTTTAAGGCCCCTCCCAGCATTGACACTCCCTGTTTAAGGCCTCTCCTAGCATTGACACTCCCTGTTTAAGGCCCCTCCCAGCATTGACACTCCCTGTTTAAGGCCCCTCCCAGCATTGACACTCCCTGTTTAAAGACACTCCCAGGATTGACACTCCCTGTTTAAGGCCCCTCCCAGCATTGACACTCCCTGTATAACTCCCCTCCCAGCATTGACACGCCGTTTTATGCCTCTCCCAGCATTGACACTCCCCGTTTAAGGCCCCTCCCAGCATTAACACACGCCATTTAAGGCCCCTCCCAGCATTGACACTCCCTGTTTAAGGCCCCACCCTGCACTGACACTCCCTGTTTAAACCCCTCCCAGTATTGACACTCCCTGTTTGAGGCCCCTCCCAGCATTGACACTCCCTGTTTAAGGCCCCTCCCAGCATTGACACTCCCTGTTTAAGGCCCCTGCCAGCATTGATACTCCCTGTTTAAGGCCCCTCCCAGCATTGACACTCCCTGTTTCAGGCCCCTCCCAGCATTGACACTCCCTGTTTCAGGCCCATCCCAGCATTGACACTCCCTGTTTCAGGCCCCTCCCAGCATTGACACTCCCTGTTTAAGGACCCTCCCACGATTGACACTCCCTGTTTAAGGCCCCTCCCAGCATTGACACTCCCTGTTTAAGGCCCCACCCAGCATTGAAACTCCCTGTTTAAGGCCCCTCCCAGCATTGACACTCACTGTTTAAGGCCACACCCAGCATTGACACTCTCTGTTTCAGGCCCCTCCCAGCATTGACACTCCCTGTTTAAGGACCCTCCAAGCATTGACACTCCCTGTTTCAGGCCCCTCCCAGCATTGACACTCCCTGTTTAAGGACCCTCCCACGATTGACACTCCCTGTTTAAGGCCCCTCCCAGCATTGACACTCCCTGTTTAAGGCCCCACCCTGCACTGACACTCCCTGTTCAAACCCCTCCCAGTATTGACACTCCCTGTTTGAGGCCCCTCCCAGCATTGACACTCCCTGTTTAAGGCCCCTCCCAGCATTGACACTCCCTGTTTAAGGCCCCACCCAGCATTGACACTCCCTGTTTAAGGCCCCTCCCAGCATTGACACTCCCTGTTTAAGGCCCCTCCCAGCTTTGACACTCCCTGTTTCAGGCCCCTCCCAGCATTGACACTCCCTGTTTAAGGCCCCTCCCAGCATTGACATTCCCTGTTTAAGGACCCTCCCACGATTGACACTCCCTGTTTAAGGCCCCTCCCAGCATTGACACTCCCTGTTTAAGGCCCCACCCTGCACTGACACTCCCTGTTTAAGACAGCTCCCAGCATTGACACTCCCTGTTTAATGCCCCTCCCAGCATTGACACTCCCTGTTTAAGGCCCCTCCCAGCATTGACACTCCCTGTTTACGGCCCCTCCCAGCATTGACACTCCCTGTTTAAGGCCCCTCCCAGCATTGACACTCCCAGGTTAAGTCCCCTCCCAGCATTGACACTCCCTGTTTAAGGCCCCTCCCAGCATTGACACTCCCTGTTTAAGGACCCTCCCAGCATTGACACTCCCTGTTTAAGGCCCCTCCCAGCATTGACACTCCCTGTTTCAGGCCCCTCCCAGCATTGACACTCCCTGTTTCAGGCCCCTCCCAGCATTGACACTCCCTGTTTAAGGACCCACCCTGCACTGACACTCCCTGTTTAAGACAGCTCCCAGCATTGACACTCCCTGTTTAATGCCCCTCCCAGCATTGCCACTCCCTGTTTAAGGCCCCTCCCAGCATTGACACTCCCTGTTTTAGGCCCCTCCCAGCATTGACACTCCCTGTTTAAGGCCCCTCCCAGCATTGACACTCCCTGTTTCAGGCCACTCCCAGCATTGACACTCCCTGTTTAAGGCCCCTCCCAGCATTGACACTCCCTGTTTAAGGCCCCTCCCAGCATTGACACTCCCTGTTTCAGGCCACTCCCAGCATTGACACTCCCTGTTTAAGGACCCTCCCAAGATTGACACTCCATGTTTAAGGCCCCTCCCAGCATTGACACTCCCTGTTTAAGGCCCCACCCTGCACTGACACTCCCTGTTTTATCCCCTCCCAGTATTGACACTCCCTGTTTAAGGCCCCTCCCAACATTGACACTCCCTGTTTAAGGCCCCTCCCAGCATTGACACTCCCTGTTTAAGGCCCCTCCCAGCATTGACACTCCCTGTTTAAGGCCCCTCCCAGCATTGACACTCCCTGTTTCAGGCCCCTCCCAGCATTGACACTCCCTGTTTCAGGCCCCTCCCAGCATTGACACTCCCTGTTTCAGACCCCTCCCAGCATTGGCACTCCCTGTTTCAGGCCCCTCCCAGCATTGACACTCCCTGTTTCAGGCCCCTCCCAGCATTGACACTCCCTGTTTAAGGACCCACCCTGCACTGACACTCCCTGTTTAAGGCCCCACCCTGCACTGACACTCCCTGTTTAAGGCCCCTCCCAGCATTGACACTCCCTGGTTAAGTCCCCTCCCAGCATTGACACTCCCTGTTTAAGGCCCCTCCCAGCATTGACACTCCCTGTTTAAGGCCCCTCCCAGCATTGACACTCCCTTTTTAAGGCCCCTCCCAGCATTGACACTCCCTGTTTCAGGCCCCTCCCAGCATTGACACTCCCTGTTTAAGGACCCTCCCAAGATTGACACTCCCTGTTTAAGGCCCCTCCCAGCATTGACACTCCCTGTTTAAGGCCCCACCCTGCGCTGACACTCCCTGTTTTAACCCCTCCCAGTATTGACACTCCCTGTTTAAGGCCCCTCCCAGCATTGACACTCCCTGTTTAAGGCCCCTCCCAGCATTGACACTCCCTGTTTAAGGCCCCTCCCAGCATTGACACTCCCTGTTTCAGGCCCCTCCCAGCATTGACACTCCCTGTTTCAGGCCCCTCCCAGCATTGACACTCCCTGTTTCAGGCCCCTCCCAGCATTGACACTCCCTGTTTCAGGCCCCTCCCAGCATTGACACTCCCTGTTTCAGGCCCCTCCCAGCATTGACACTCCCTGTTTAAGGACCCTCCCAGCATTGACACTCCCTGTTTAAGGACCCTCCCAGCATTGACACTCCCTGAAGCCACACCTAGCACTGACACTCCCTCTTTATTTTTTTTTATTTAAACATTATTTTATTTGGTTGTTTTCATACATTGTTCATTGGAAACAAAGATCGTTTTCTTTTCCTCCCCCCCCCCCGCCTTTCCCTCTCCCATAGCCAACGCATGATTCCCTGGTTATCACATGTGTTCTTGACTCGAACCCATTTCCCTGTTGTTGGAATTTGCATTATAGTGTTCATTTAGAGTCTCTCCTCAGTCTTATCTCCTCCAACCCTGTAGTCAAGCAGTTGTTTTTCATCGGTGTTTTTACTCCCACAGTTTATCCTCTGCTTGTGGGTAGTATTTTTTTTTAGATCCGTGCAGATTGTTCAGGGAAATTGCATTGATACTAATGGAGAAGTCCATCACCTTCGATTGTACCACAATGTATCAGTCTCTGTGTACAATGTTTTCCTGGTTCTGCTCCTTTCGCTCTGCATCAGTTCCTGGAGGTTGTTCCAGTCTCCATGGAATCCCTCCACTTTATTATTCCTTTTTACACAATAATATTCCATCACCAACATATACCACAATTTGTTCAGCCATTCCCCAATTGATGGGCATCCCCTCGTTTTCCAATTTTTAGACACCACAAAGAGCGCAGCTATGAATATTCTTGTACAAGTCTTTTTGTCCATTATCTCTTTGGGGTACAAACCCAGCGGTGCTATGGCTGGATCAAAGGGTAGATATTCTTTTGTCGCCCTTTGGGCATAGTTCCAAATTGCCCTCCAGAATGGTTGGATCAATTCACAACTCCACCAGCAATGAATTCATGTCCCCACTTTGCCACATCCCCTCCAGCATTCATTACTTTGCATAGCTGTCATGTTATACAATCTGCTAGGTGTGAGGTGATACCTCAGAGTTGTTTTGATTTGCATCTCTCTGATTATAAGAGATGTAGAACACTTTTTCATGTGCTTATTAATAGTTTTGATTTCTTTGGCTGAGAACTGCCTGTTCATGTCCCTTGCCCATTTATCAATTGGAGAATGGCTTGATTTTTTGTACAATTGATTTAGTTCTTTATAAATTTGAGTAATTAAACCTTTGTCAGAGGTTTTTATGAAGATTGTTTCCCAATTTGTTGCTACCCTTCTGATTTTAGTTACATTGGTTTTGTTTGTACAAAAACTTTTCAATTTGATGTAATCCAGATTATTTATTTTGCATTTTGTAACTCTTTCTAATTCTTGCTTGGTTTTGAAGTATTTCCCTTCCCAAAGGTCTGACATGTATACTATTCTGTGTTCGCCTAATTTTCTTATAGTTTCCTTCTTTATGTTCAAGTCATTCACCCATTTTGAATTTATCTTGGTGTAGGGTGTGAGGTGTTGATCTAAGCCTAATCTTTCCCACACTGTCCTCCAATTTTCCCAGCAGTTTTTATGAAATAGTGGATTTTTGTCCCAAAAGCTGGGATCTTTGGGTTTGTCATATACTGTCTTGCTGAGGTTGCTTGCCCCCAGTCTATTCCACTGATCCTCCTTTCTGTCTCTTAGCCAGTACCAAATTGTTTTGATGACCGCTGCTTTGTAATATAGTCTGAGATCTGGGACTGCAAGACCCCCTTCCTTTGTATTTTTTTTCATTATTTCCCTGGTTATCCTTGATCTTTTGTTCTTCCAAATGAACTTTGTTATGTTTTTTTCTAAATCAGTAAAAAACTTTTTTGGAAGTTCCATAGGTATGGCACTAAATAGATAGATGAGTTTGGGTAGGAGGGTCATTTTTATTATATTGGCTCGTCCTACCCATGAGCAGTTAATGTTCTTCCAATTGTTCAAGTCTAGTTTTAGTTGTGTGGAAAGTGTTTTGTAGTTGTGTTCATATAGATCCTGTGTTTGTCTCGGGAGATAGATTCCTAAGTATTTTATTTTGTCTAGGGTGATTTTGAATGGGATTTCTCTTTCTAGTTCTTGCTGCTGAGCTGTGTTGGAATTATATAGAAAGGCTGATGACTTATGTGGGTTTATTTTGTATCCTGCAACTTTACTAAAGTTATTGATTATTTCGATTAGCTTTTTGGTTGAATCTCTAGGCGTCTTTAAGTAGACCATCATGTCATCTGCAAAGAGCGATAATTTGGTCTCCTCCTTGCCTATTTTGATGCCTTCAATTTTTTTTTCTTCTCTAATTGCTACTGCTAGTGTTTCTAATACAATGTCAAATAATAGAGGTGATAGTGGGCATCCTTGTTTCACTCCTGATCTTAATGGGAATGGATTTAGTTTATCCCCATTGCAGATGATATGAGCTGATGGTTTTAGATATATACTGTTTATTATTTTTAGGAATGACCCTTCTATTCCTATGCTTTCTAGTGTTTTTAGTAGGAATGGGTATTGTGTTTTATCAAAGGCTTTTTCTGCATCTATTGAGATAATCATGTGGTTCTTGTTGGTTTGCTTGTTGATGTGGTCAATTATGTGGATAGTTTTTCTAATGTTGAACCAGCCCTGCATCCCTGGTATAAATCCTACTTGATCATGGTGGATGACCCTTCTAATCACTTGCTGGAGTCTTTTTGCTAGTATCCTATTTAAGATTTTTGCATCTATATTCATTAGGGAGATTGGTCTATAATTTTCTTTCTCTGTTTTTGGCCTGCCTGGTTTTGGAATCAGTACCATGCTTGTGTCATCAAAGGAGTTTGGTAGAACTCCCTCTTTGCTTATTATGTCCAATAGTTTGTATAGTATTGGGATTAACTGTTCTCTGAATGTTTGATAGAATTCACTGGTGAATCCATCAGGCCCTGGGGATTTTTTCTTAGGAAGTTCTTTGATGGCCTGTTGGATTTCTTTTTCTGATATGGGATTACTTAAGAAAACTATTTCTTCTTCTGACATTGACACTCCCTGTTTCAGGCCCCTCCCAGCATTGACACTCCCTATATAAGGCCCCTCCCAGCATTGACACTCCCTGTTTAGGGCCCCTCCCAGCTTTGACACTCCCTGTTTAAGGCCCTTCCCAGCATTGACAATCCCTGATTAAGGCCCCTCCCAGCATTGACACTCCCTGTTTAGGGCCCTTCCCAGCATTGACACTCCCTGTTTAAGGCCCCTCCCAGCATTTACACTCCCTGTTTAAGGCCCCTCCCAGCATTGACACTCCCTGTTTCAGGCCCCTCCCAGCATTGACACTCCCAGTTTAAGGACGCTCCCATGATTGACACTCCCTGTTTTAGGCCCCTCCCAGCATTGACACTCCCTGTTTAAGGCCCCACCCAGCACTGACACTCCCTGTTTAAGGCCCCTCCAAGCATTGACACTCACAGTTTAAGGCCCCACCTTGCACTAACACTCCCTGTTTAAGGCCCCTCCCAGCATTGACACTCCCTGTTTAAGGCCTCTCCTAGCATTGACACTCCCTGTTTAAGGCCCCTCCCAGCATTGACACTCCCTGTTTAAGGCCCCTCCCAGCATTGACACTCCCTGTTTAAAGACACTCCCAGGATTGACACGCCCTGTTTTATGCCTCTCCCAGCATTGACACTCCCCGTTTAAGGCCCCTCCCAGCATTAACACACGCCATTTAAGGCCCCTCCCAGCATTGACACTCCCAGTTTAAGGCCCCTCCCACCATTGACACTCCCTGTTTAAGGCCCCTCCCAGCATTGACACACCCTGTTTAAGGCCCCTCACAGCATTGACACTCCCAGTTTAAGACCCCTCCCAGTATAGACACTCCCTGTTTAAGGCCCCACCCTGCACTTACACTCCCTGTTGAAGGCCCCTCCCAGCATTGACACTCCCTGTTTAAGGCCCCTCCCAGCATTGACACTCCCTGTTTAAGGCCCCTCCCAGCATTGACACTCACTGTTTAAGGCCCCTCCCAGCATTGACACTACCTGTTTAAGGCCCCTCTCAGCATTGACACTCCCTGTTTAAGGCCCCTCCCAGCATTGACACTCCCTGTTTCAGGCCACTCCCAGCATTGACACTCCCTGTTTAAGGACCCTCCCACGATTGACACTCCCTGTTTAAGCCCCTTCCCAGCATTGACACTCCCTGTTTAAGGCCCCACCCTGCACTGACACTCCCTGTTTAAGACCCCTCCCAGTACTGACACTCCCTGTTTAAGGCCCCTCCCAGAATTGACACTCCCTGTTTAAGACCCCACCCAGCATTGACACACCCTGTTTAAGGCCCCTCCCAGCAGTGACACTCCCTGTTTAAGGCCCCTCCCAGCATTGACACTCCCTGTTTAAGGCCCCTCCCACCGTTGACACTCCCTGTTTCAGGCCCCTCCCATCATTGAAACTCCCTGTTTAAGGCCCCTCCCAGCATTGACACTCCCTGTTTAAGGCCCCTCCCAGCATTGACACTCCCTGTTTAAGGCCCCTCCCAGCATTGACACTCCCTGTTTCAGGCCCCTCCCAGCATTGACACTCCCAGTTTAAGGACGCTCCCACGATTGACACTCCCTGTTTAAGGCCCCTCCCAGCATTGACACTCCCTGTTTAAGGCCCCACCCTGCACTGAAACTCCCTGTTTAAGACCCCTCCCAGCACTGACACTCCCTGTTTAAGGCCCCTCCAAGCATTGACACTCACAGTTTAAGGCCCCTCCCAGCATTGACACTCCCTGTTTCAGGCCCCTCCCAGCATTGACACTCCCTGTTTAAGGACCCTCCCACGATTGACACTCCCTGTTTAAGGCCCCACCCTGCACTGACACTCCCTGTTGAAGACCCCTCCCAGTACTGACACTCCCTGTTTAAGGGCCCTCCCAGCATTGACACTCCCAGTTTAAGGCGCCACCCAGCATTGACACTCCCTGTTTAAGGCCCCTCCCAGTATTGACACTCCCTGTTTAAGGCCCCTCCAAGCATTGACACTCCCTGTTTAAGGCCCCTCCAAGCATTGACACTCCCTGTTTCAGGCCACTCCCAGCATTGACACTCCCTGTTTAAGGCCCCACCCTGCACTGACACTCCCTGTTTAAACCCCTCCCAGTATTGACACTCCCTGTTTGAGGCCCCTCCCAGCAGTGACACTCCCTGTTTAAGGCCCCTGCCAGCATTGATACTCCCTGTTTAAGGACGCTCCCACGATTGACACTCCCTGTTTAAGGCCCCTCCCAGCATTGACACTCCCTGTTTCAGGCCCCTCCAAGCATTGACACTCCCTGTTTAAGGACGCTCCCACGATTGATACTCCCTGTTTAAGGCCCCACCCTGCACTGACACTCCCTGTTTAAGACCCCTCCGAGCATTGACACTCCCTGTTTAAGGCCCCTCCCAGCATTGACACTCCCTGTTTAAGGCCACACCCAGCATTGACACTCCCTGTTTCAGGCCCCTCCCAGCATTGACACTCCCTGTTTAAGGCCCCTCCCAGCACTGACACTCCCTGTTTAAGGCCCCTCCAAGCATTGACACTCACAGTTTAAGGCCCCTCCCAGCATTGACACTCCCTGTTTCAGGCCCCTCCCAGCATTGACATTCCCTGTTTAAGGACGCTCCCACGATTGACACTCCCTGTTTAAGGCCCCACCCTGCACTGACACTCCCTGTTTAAGACCCCTCCGAGCATTGACACTCCCTGTTTAAGGCCCCTCCCAGCATTGACACTCCCTGTTTAAGGACCCTCCCACGATTGACACTCCCTGTTAAAGGCCCCACCCTGCACTGACACTCCCTGTTGAAGACCCCTCCCAGTACTGACACTCCCTGTTTAAGGCCCCTCCCAGCATTGACACTCCCTGTTTAAGGCCCCACCCAGCATTGACACTCCCTGTTTAAGGCCCCTCCCAGCATTGACACTCCCTGTTTAAGGCCCCTCCTAGCATTGACACTCCCTGTTTAAGGCCCCTCCCAGCATTGACACTCCCTGTTTAAGGCCCCTCCAAGCATTGACACTCCCTGTTTCAGGCCACTCCCAGCATTGACACTCCCTGTTTAAGGCCCCACCCTGCACTGACACTCCCTGTTTAAACCCCTCCCAGTATTGACACTCCCTGTTTGAGGCCCCTCCCAGCATTGACACTCCCTGTTTAAGGCCCCTCCCAGCATTGACACTCCCTGTTTAAGGCCCCTGCCAGCATTGATACTCCCTGTTTAAGGCCCCTCCCAGCATTGACACTCCCTGTTTCAGGCCCCTCCCAGCATTGACACTCCCTGTTTCAGGCCCATCCCAGCATTGACACTCCCTGTTTCAGGCCCCTCCCAGCATTGACACTCCCTGTTTAAGGACCCTCCCACGATTGACACTCCCTGTTTAAGGCCCCTCCCAGCATTGACACTCCCTGTTTAAGGCCCCACCCAGCATTGAAACTCCCTGTTTAAGGCCCCTCCCAGCATTGACACTCACTGTTTAAGGCCACACCCAGCATTGACACTCCCTGTTTCAGGCCCCTCCCAGCATTGACACTCCCTGTTTAAGGCCCCTCCAAGCATTGACACTCCCTGTTTCAGGCCCCTCCCAGCATTGACACTCCCTGTTTAAGGACCCTCCCACGATTGACACTCCCTGTTTAAGGCCCCTCCCAGCATTGACACTCCCTGTTTAAGGCCCCACCCTGCACTGACACTCCCTGTTCAAACCCCTCCCAGTATTGACACTCCCTGTTTGAGGCCCCTCCCAGCATTGACACTCCCTGTTTAAGGCCCCTCCCAGCATTGACACTCCCTGTTTAAGGCCCCACCCAGCATTGACACTCCCTGTTTAAGGCCCCTCCCAGCATTGACACTCCCTGTTTAAGGCCCCTCCCAGCATTGACACTCCCTGTTTTAGGCCCCTCCCAGCATTGACACTCCCTGTTTAAGGCCCCTCCCAGCATTGACACTCCCTGTTTAAGGACCCTCCCACGATTGACACTCCCTGTTTAAGGCCCCTCCCAGCATTGACACTCCCTGTTTAAGGCCCCACCCTGCACTGACACTCCCTCTTTAAGACAGCTCCCAGCATTGACACTCCCTGTTTAATGCCCCTCCCAGCATTGACACTCCCTGTTTAAGGCCCCTCCCAGCATTGACACTCCCTGTTTAAGGCCCCTCCCAGCATTGACACTCCCTGTTTAAGGCCCCTCCCAGCATTGACACTCCCTGGTTAAGTCCCCTCCCAGCATTGACACTCCCTGTTTAAGGCCCCTCCCAGCATTGACACTCCCTGTTTAAGGCCCCTCCCAACATTGACACTCCCTGTTTAAGGCCCCTCCCAGCATTGACACTCCCTGTTTCAGGCCCCTCCCAGCATTGACACTCCCTGTTTCAGGCCCCTCCCAGCATTGACACTCCCTGTTTAAGGACCCACCCTGCACTGACACTCCCTGTTTAAGACAGCTCCCAGCATTGACACTCCCTGTTTAATGCCCCTCCCAGCATTGCCACTCCCTGTTTAAGGCCCCTCCCAGCATTGACACTCCCTGTTTAAGGACCCTCCCAGCATTGACACTCCCTGAAGCCACACCTAGCACTGACACTCCCTCTTTATTTTTTTTTATTTAAACATTATTTTATTTGGTTGTTTTCATACATTGTTCATTGGAAACAAACATCGTTTTCTTTTCCTCCCCCCCCCCCCCGCCTTTCCCTCTCCCATAGCCGACGCATGATTCCCTGGTTATCACATGTGTTCTTGACTCGAACCCATTTCCCTGTTGTTGGAATTTGCATTATAGTGTTCATTTAGAGTCTCTCCTCAGTCTTATCTCCTCCAACCCTGTAGTCAAGCAGTTGTTTTTCATCGGTGTTTTTACTCCCACAGTTTATACTCTGCTTGTGGGTAGTATTTTTTTTAGATCCCTGCAGATTGTTCAGGGAAATTGCATTGATACTAATGGAGAAGTCTATCACCTTCGATTGTACCACAGTGTATCAGTCTCTGTGTACAATGTTTTCCTGGTTCTGCTCCTTTCGCTCTGCATCAGTTCCTGGAGGTTGTTCCAGTCTCCATGGAATCCCTCCACTTTATTATTCCTTTTTACACAATAATATTCCATCACCAACATATACCACAATTTGTTCAGCCATTCCCCAATTGATGGGCATCCCCTCGTTTTCCAATTTTTAGACACCACAAAGAGCGCAGCTATGAATATTCTTGTACAAGTCTTTTTGTCCATTATCTCTTTGGGGTACAAACCCAGCGGTGCTATGGCTGGATCAAAGGGTAGATATTCTTTTGTCGCCCTTTGGGCATAGTTCCAAATTGCCCTCCAGAATGGTTGGATCAATTCACAACTCCACCAGCAATGAATTCATGTCCCCACTTTGCCACATCCCCTCCAGCATTCATTACTTTGCATAGCTGTCATGTTATACAATCTGCTAGGTGTGAGGTGATACCTCAGAGTTGTTTTGATTTGCATCTCTCTGATTATAAGAGATGTAGAACACTTTTTCATGTGCTTATTAATAGTTTTGATTTCTTTGGCTGAGAACTGCCTGTTCATGTCCCTTGCCCATTTATCAATTGGAGAATGGCTTGATTTTTTGTACAATTGATTTAGTTCTTTATAAATTTGAGTAATTAAACCTTTGTCAGAGGTTTTTATGAAGATTGTTTCCCAATTTGTTGCTACCCTTCTGATTTTAGTTACATTGGTTTTGTTTGTACAAAAACTTTTCAATTTGATGTAATCCAGATTATTTATTTTGCATTTTGTAACTCTTTCTAATTCTTGCTTGGTTTTGAAGTATTTCCCTTCCCAAAGGTCTGACATGTATACTATTCTGTGTTCGCCTAATTTTCTTATAGTTTCCTTCTTTATGTTCAAGTCATTCACCCATTTTGAATTTATCTTGGTGTAGGGTGTGAGGTGTTGATCTAAGCCTAATCTTTCCCACACTGTCCTCCAATTTTCCCAGCAGTTTTTATGAAATAGTGGATTTTTGTCCCAAAAGCTGGGATCTTTGGGTTTGTCATATACTGTCTTGCTGAGGTTGCTTGCCCCCAGTCTATTCCACTGATCCTCCTTTCTGTCTCTTAGCCAGTACCAAATTGTTTTGATGACCGCTGCTTTGTAATATAGTCTGAGATCTGGGACTGCAAGACCCCCTTCCTTTGTATTTTTTTTCATTATTTCCCTGGTTATCCTTGATCTTTTGTTCTTCCAAATGAACTTTGTTATGTTTTTTTCTAAATCAGTAAAAAACTTTTTTGGAAGTTCCATAGGTATGGCACTAAATAGATAGATGAGTTTGGGTAGGAGGGTCATTTTTATTATATTGGCTCGTCCTACCCATGAGCAGTTAATGTTCTTCCAATTGTTCAAGTCTAGTTTTAGTTGTGTGGAAAGTGTTTTGTAGTTGTGTTCATATAGATCCTGTGTTTGTCTCGGGAGATAGATTCCTAAGTATTTTATTTTGTCTAGGGTGATTTTGAATGGGATTTCTCTTTCTAGTTCTTGCTGCTGAGCTGTGTTGGAATTATATAGAAAGGCTGATGACTTATGTGGGTTTATTTTGTATCCTGCAACTTTACTAAAGTTATTGATTATTTCGATTAGCTTTTTGGTTGAATCTCTAGGCGTCTTTAAGTAGACCATCATGTCATCTGCAAAGAGCGATAATTTGGTCTCCTCCTTGCCTATTTTGATGCCTTCAATTTTTTTTTCTTCTCTAATTGCTACTGCTAGTGTTTCTAATACAATGTCAAATAATAGAGGTGATAGTGGGCATCCTTGTTTCACTCCTGATCTTAATGGGAATGGATTTAGTTTATCCCCATTGCAGATGATATGAGCTGATGGTTTTAGATATATACTGTTTATTATTTTTAGGAATGACTATGCTTTCTAGTGTTTTTAGTAGGAATGGGTATTGTATTTTATCAAAGGCTTTTTCTGCATCTATTGAGATAATCATGTGGTTCTTGTTGGTTTGCTTGTTGATGTGGTCAATTATGTGGATAGTTTTTCTAATGTTGAACCAGCCCTGCATCCCTGGTATAAATCCTACTTGATCATGGTGGATGACCCTTCTAATCACTTGCTGGAGTCTTTTTGCTAGTATCCTATTTAAGATTTTTGCATCTATATTCATTAGGGAGATTGGTCTATAATTTTCTTTCTCTGTTTTTGGCCTGCCTGGTTTTGGAATCAGTACCATGCTTGTGTCATCAAAGGAGTTTGGTAGAACTCCCTCTTTGCTTATTATGTCCAATAGTTTGTATAGTATTGGGATTAACTGTTCTCTGAATGTTTGATAGAATTCACTGGTGAATCCATCAGGCCCTGGGGATTTTTTCTTAGGAAGTTCTTTGATGGCCTGTTGGATTTCTTTTTCTGATATGGGATAACTTAAGAAAACGATTTCTTCTTCTGACATTGACACTCCCTGTTTCAGGCCCCTCCCAGTATTGACACTCCCTATTTAAGGCCCCTCCCAGCATTGACACTCCCTGTTTAAGGCCCCTCCCAGCTTTGACACTCCCTGTTTAAGGCCCCTCCAAGCATTGACACTCCCTGTTTAAGGCCCCTCCCAGTTTTGACACTCCCTGTTTAAGGCCCTTCCCAGCATTGACACTCCCTGTTTAAGGCCCCTCCCAGCATTGACACTCCCTGTTTAAGGCCCCTCCCAGCATTGACACTCCCTGTTAGAGGCCCCTCCCAGCATTGACACTCCCTGTTTAAGGACCCTCCCAGCATTGACACTCCCTGTTTCAGGCCCCTCCCAGCATTGACACTCCCTGTTTAAGGCCCCTCCCAGCATTGACACTCCCTGTTTAAGGCCCCTCCCAGCATTGACACTCCCTGTTAGAGGCCCCTCCCAGCATTGACACTCCCTGTTTAAGGACCCTCCCACGATTGACACTCCCTGTTAAAGGCCCCTCCCAGCATTAACACGCCCTGTTTTAGGCCCCTCCCAACATTGACACTCCCTGTTTAAGACCCCTCCCAGCATTGACACTCACAGTTTAAGGCCCCTCCCAGCATTGACACTCCCTGTTTAAGGCTCCTCCCAGCATTGACACTCCCTGTATAAGACTCCTCCCAGCATTGACACGACCTGTTTTAGGCCCCTCCCAACATTGACACTCCCTGTTTAAGACCCCTCCCAGCACTGACACTCACAGTTTAAGGCCCCTCCCAGCATTGACACTCCCTGTTTAAGGCTCCTCCCAGCATTGACACTCCCTGTTTAAGACTCCTCCCAGCATTGACACTCCCTGTTTAAGACCCCTCCCAGCATTGACACTCCCTGTTTAAGGCCCCTCCCAGCATTGACACTCCCTGTTTCAGGCCCCTCCCAGCATTGACACTCCCAGTTTAAGGACCCTCCCACGATTGACACTCCCTGTTTCAGGCCCCTCCCAGCATTGACACTCCCTGTTTAAGGCCCCACCCTGCACTGACACTCCCTTTTTTAAAGCCCCTCCCAGCATTAACACTCCCCTTTTAAGGCCCCTCCCAGCATTGACACTCCCAGTTTAAGGCACCTCCCACCATTGAAACTCCCTGTTTAAGGACCCTCCCAGCATTGACACTCCCTGTTTAAGGCCCCTCCCAGCATTGACACTCCCTGTTTAAGACCCCTCCCAGCATTGACACTCCCTGTTTAAGGCCCCACCTTGCACTAACACTCCCCGTTTAAGGCCCCTCCCAGCATTGACACTCCCTGTTTAAGGCCCCTCCCAGCATTGACACTCCCTGTTTAAGGACACTCCCAGGATTGACACTCCCTGTTTAAGGCCCCTCCCAGCATTGACACTCCCTGTATAACTCCCCTCCCAGCATTGACACGCCCTGTTTTATGCCTCTCCCAGCATTGACACTCCCCGTTTAAGGCCCCTCCCAGCATTGACACATGCCATTTAAGGCCCCTCCCAGCATTGACACTCCCAGTTTAAGGCCCCTCCCACCATTGACACTCCCTGTTTAAGGCCCCTCCCAGCATTGACACTCCCTGTTTAAGGCCCCTCCCAGCATTGACACTCCCAGTTTAAGACCCCTCCCAGTATAGACACTCCCTGTTTAAGGCCCCACCCTCCACTTACACTCCCTGTTGAAGGCCCCTCCCAGCATTGACACTCCCTGTTTCAGGCCCCTCCCAGCATTGACACTCCCAGTTTAAGGCCCCTCCTAGCATTGACACTCACTGTTTAAGGCCCCTCCCAGCATTGACACTACCTGTTTAAGGCCCCTCTCAGCATTGACACTCCCTGTTTAAGGCCCCTCCCAGCATTGACACTCCCTGTTTCAGGCCACTCCCAGCAATGACACTCCCTGTTTAAGGACCCTCCCACGATTGACACTCCCTGTTTAAGCCCCTTCCCAGCATTGACACTCCCTGTTTAAGGCCCCTCCCAGCATTGACACTCCCTGTTTAAGACCCCTCCCAGTACTGACACTCCCTGTTTAAGGCCCCTCCCAGCATTGACACTCCCTGTTTAAGGCCCCTCCAAGCATTGACACTCCCTGTTTCAGGCCCCTCCCAGCATTGACACTCCCTGTTTCAGGCCCCTCCCAGCATTGACACTCCCTGTTTAAGGACCCTCCCACGATTGACACTCCCTGTTTAAGGCCACACCCTGCACTGACACTCCCTGTTGAAGACCCCTCCCAGTACTGACACTCCCTGTTTAAGGCCCCTCCCAGCATTGACACTCCCTGTTTAAGGCGCCACCCAGCATTGACACTCCCTGTTTAAGGCCCCTCCCAGCATTGACACTCCCTGTTTAAGGCCCCTCCAAGCATTGACACTCCCTGTTTAAGGCCCCTCCAAGCATTGACACTCCCTGTTTCAGGCCACTCCCAGCAATGACACTCCCTGTTTAAGGACCCTCCCACGATTGACACTCCCTGTTTAAGGCCCCTGCCAGCATTGACACTCCCTGTTTAAGGCCCCACCCTGCACTGACACTCCCTGTTTAAACCCCTCCCAGTATTGACACTCCCTGTTTGAGGCCCCTCCCAGCATTGACACTCCCTGTTTAAGGCCCCTGCCAGCATTGATACTCCCTGTTTAAGGACGCTCCCACGATTGACACTCCCTGTTTAAGGCCCCTCCCAGCATTGACATTCCCTGTTTCAGGCCCCTCCAAGCATTGACACTCCCTGTTTAAGGACGCTCCCACGATTGATACTCCCTGTTTAAGGCCCCACCCTGCACTGACACTCCCTGTTTAAGACCCCTCCCAGTACTGACACTCCCTGTTTAAGGCCCCTCCCAGCATTGACACTCCCTGTTTAAGGCCCCACCCAGCATTGACACTCCCTGTTTAAGGCTCCTCCCAGCATTGACACTCCCTGTTTAAGGCCCCTCCTAGCATTGACACTCCCTGTTTAAGGCCCCTCCAAGCATTGACACTCCCTGTTTAAGGCCCCTCCCAGCATTGACACTCCCTGTTTAAGGCCACACCCAGCATTGACACTCCCTGTTTCAGGCCCCTCCCAGCATTGACACTCCCTGTTTAAGGCCCCTCCCAGCACTGACACTCCCTGTTTAAGGCCCCTCCAAGCATTGACACTCACAGTTTAAGGCCCCTCCCAGCATTGACACTCCCTGTTTCAGGCCCGTCCCAGCATTGACACTCCCTGTTTAAGGACGCTCCCACGATTGACACTCCCTGTTTAAGGCCCCACCCTGCACTGACACTCCCTGTTTAAGACCCCTCCGAGCATTGACACTCCCTGTTTAAGGCCCCTCCCAGCATTGACACTCCCTGTTTAAGGCCACACCCAGCATTGACACTCCCTGTTTAAGGCCCCTTCCAGCATTGACACTCCCTGTTTAAGGCCCCTCCCAGCACTGACACTCCCTGTTTAAGGCCCCTCCAAGCATTGACACTCACAGTTTAAGGCCCCTCCCAGCATTGACACTCCCTGTTTCAGGCCCCTCCCAGCATTGACACTCCCTGTTTAAGGCCCCTCCAAGCATTGACACTCCCTGTTTCAGGCCACTCCCAGCATTGACACTCCCTGTTTAAGGACCCTCCCACGATTGACACTCCCTGTTTAAGGCCCCTCCCAGCATTGACACTCCCTGTTTAAGGCCCCACCCTGCACTGACACTCCCTGTTTAAACCCCTCCCAGTATTGACACTCCCTGTTTGAGGCCCCTCCCAGCATTGACACTCCCTGTTTAAGGCCCCTCCCAGCATTGACACTCCGTGTTTAAGGCCCCTGCCAGCATTGATACTCCCTGTTTAAGGCCCCTCCCAGCATTGACACTCCCTGTTTCAGGCCCCTCCCAGCATTGACACTCCCTGTTTAAGGACCCTCCCACGATTGACACTCCCTGTTTAAGGCCCCTCCCACGATTGACACTCCCTGTTTAAGGCCCCTCCCAGCATTGACACTCCCTGTTTAAGGCCCCACCCAGCATTGAAACTCCCTGTTTAAGGCCCCTCCCAGCATTGACACTCACTGTTTAAGGCCACACCCAGCATTGACACTCCCTGTTTCAGGCCCCTCCCAGCATTGACACTCCCTGTTTCAGGCCCCTCCCAGCATTGACACTCCCTGTTTCAGGCCCCTCCCAGCATTGACACTCCCTGTTTAAGGACCCTCCCACGATTGACACTCCCTGTTTAAGGCCCCTCCCAGCATTGACACTCCCTGTTTAAGGCCCCACCCTGCACTGACACTCCCTGTTCAAACCCCTCCCAGTATTGACACTCCCTGTTTGAGGCCCCTCCCAGCATTGACACTCCCTGTTTAAGGCCCCTCCCAGCATTGACACTCCCTGTTTAAGGCCCCACCCAGCATTGACACTCCCTGTTTAAGGCCCCTCCCAGCATTGACACTCCCTGTTTAAGGCCCCTCCCAGCATTGACACTCCCTGTTTCAGGCCCCTCCCAGCATTGACACTCCCTGTTTAAGGCCCCTCCCAGCATTGACACTCCCTTTTTAAGGACCCTCCCACGATTGACACGCCCTGTTTAAGGCCCCTCCCAGCATTGACACTCCCTGTTTAAGGCCCCACCCTGCACTGACACTCCCTGTTTAAGACAGCTCCCAGCATTGACACTCCCTGTTTAATGCCCCTCCCAGCAATGACACTCCCTGTTTAAGGCCCCTCCCAGCATTGACACTCCCTGTTTAAGGCCCCTCCCAGCATTGACACTCCCTGTTTAAGGCCCCTCCCAGCATTGACACTCCCTGGTTAAGTCCCCTCCCAGCATTGACACTCCCTGTTTAAGGCCCCTCCCAGCATTGACACTCCCTGTTTAAGGCCCCTCCCAACATTGACACTCCCTGTTTCAGGCCCCTCCCAGCATTGACACTCCCTGTTTCAGGCCCCTCCCAGCATTGACACTCCCTGTTTCAGGCCCCTCCCAGCATTGACACTCCCTGTTTAAGGACCCACCCTGCACTGACACTCCCTGTTTAAGACAGCTCCCAGCATTGACACTCCCTGTTTAATGCCCCTCCCAGCATTGCCACTCCCTGTTTAAGGCCCCTCCCAGCATTGACACTCCCTGTTTAAGGACCCTCCCAGCATTGACACTCCCTGAAGCCACACCTAGCACTGACACTCCCTCTTTATTTTTTTTTATTTAAACATTATTTTATTTGGTTGTTTTCATACATTGTTCATTGGAAACAAACATCGTTTTCTTTTCCTCCCCCCCCCCGCCTTTCCCTCTCCCATAGCCAACGCATGATTCCCTGGTTATCACATGTGTTCTTGACTCGAACCCATTTCCCTGTTGTTGGAATTTGCATTATAGTGTTCATTTAGAGTCTCTCCTCAGTCTTATCTCCTCCAACCCTGTAGTCAAGCAGTTGTTTTTCATCGGTGTTTTTACTCCCACAGTTTATCCTCTGCTTGTGGGTAGTATTTTTTTTTAGATCCGTGCAGATTGTTCAGGGAAATTGCATTGATACTAATGGAGAAGTCCATCACCTTCGATTGTACCACAATGTATCAGTCTCTGTGTACAATGTTTTCCTGGTTCTGCTCCTTTCGCTCTGCATCAGTTCCTGGAGGTTGTTCCAGTCTCCATGGAATCCCTCCACTTTATTATTCCTTTTTACACAATAATATTCCATCACCAACATATACCACAATTTGTTCAGCCATTCCCCAATTGATGGGCATCCCCTCGTTTTCCAATTTTTAGACACCACAAAGAGCGCAGCTATGAATATTCTTGTACAAGTCTTTTTGTCCATTATCTCTTTGGGGTACAAACCCAGCGGTGCTATGGCTGGATCAAAGGGTAGATATTCTTTTGTCGCCCTTTGGGCATAGTTCCAAATTGCCCTCCAGAATGGTTGGATCAATTCACAACTCCACCAGCAATGAATTCATGTCCCCACTTTGCCACATCCCCTCCAGCATTCATTACTTTGCATAGCTGTCATGTTATACAATCTGCTAGGTGTGAGGTGATACCTCAGAGTTGTTTTGATTTGCATCTCTCTGATTATAAGAGATGTAGAACACTTTTTCATGTGCTTATTAATAGTTTTGATTTCTTTGGCTGAGAACTGCCTGTTCATGTCCCTTGCCCATTTATCAATTGGAGAATGGCTTGATTTTTTGTACAATTGATTTAGTTCTTTATAAATTTGAGTAATTAAACCTTTGTCAGAGGTTTTTATGAAGATTGTTTCCCAATTTGTTGCTACCCTTCTGATTTTAGTTACATTGGTTTTGTTTGTACAAAAACTTTTCAATTTGATGTAATCCAGATTATTTATTTTGCATTTTGTAACTCTTTCTAATTCTTGCTTGGTTTTGAAGTATTTCCCTTCCCAAAGGTCTGACATGTATACTATTCTGTGTTCGCCTAATTTTCTTATAGTTTCCTTCTTTATGTTCAAGTCATTCACCCATTTTGAATTTATCTTGGTGTAGGGTGTGAGGTGTTGATCTAAGCCTAATCTTTCCCACACTGTCCTCCAATTTTCCCAGCAGTTTTTATGAAATAGTGGATTTTTGTCCCAAAAGCTGGGATCTTTGGGTTTGTCATATACTGTCTTGCTGAGGTTGCTTGCCCCCAGTCTATTCCACTGATCCTCCTTTCTGTCTCTTAGCCAGTACCAAATTGTTTTGATGACCGCTGCTTTGTAATATAGTCTGAGATCTGGGACTGCAAGACCCCCTTCCTTTGTATTTTTTTTCATTATTTCCCTGGTTATCCTTGATCTTTTGTTCTTCCAAATGAACTTTGTTATGTTTTTTTCTAAATCAGTAAAAAACTTTTTTGGAAGTTCCATAGGTATGGCACTAAATAGATAGATGAGTTTGGGTAGGAGGGTCATTTTTATTATATTGGCTCGTCCTACCCATGAGCAGTTAATGTTCTTCCAATTGTTCAAGTCTAGTTTTAGTTGTGTGGAAAGTGTTTTGTAGTTGTGTTCATATAGATCCTGTGTTTGTCTCGGGAGATAGATTCCTAAGTATTTTATTTTGTCTAGGGTGATTTTGAATGGGATTTCTCTTTCTAGTTCTTGCTGCTGAGCTGTGTTGGAATTATATAGAAAGGCTGATGACTTATGTGGGTTTATTTTGTATCCTGCAACTTTACTAAAGTTATTGATTATTTCGATTAGCTTTTTGGTTGAATCTCTAGGCGTCTTTAAGTAGACCATCATGTCATCTGCAAAGAGCGATAATTTGGTCTCCTCCTTGCCTATTTTGATGCCTTCAATTTTTTTTCTTCTCTAATTGCTACTGCTAGTGTTTCTAATACAATGTCAAATAATAGAGGTGATAGTGGGCATCCTTGTTTCACTCCTGATCTTAATGGGAATGGATTTAGTTTATCCCCATTGCAGATGATATGAGCTGATGGTTTTAGATATATACTGTTTATTATTTTTAGGAATGACCCTTCTATTCCTATGCTTTCTAGTGTTTTTAGTAGGAATGGGTATTGTATTTTATCAAAGGCTTTTTCTGCATCTATTGAGATAATCATGTGGTTCTTGTTGGTTTGCTTGTTGATGTGGTCAATTATGTGGATAGTTTTTCTAATGTTGAACCAGCCCTGCATCCCTGGTATAAATCCTACTTGATCATGGTGGATGACCCTTCTAATCACTTGCTGGAGTCTTTTTGCTAGTATCCTATTTAAGATTTTTGCATCTATATTCATTAGGGAGATTGGTCTATAATTTTCTTTCTCTGTTTTTGGCCTGCCTGGTTTTGGAATCAGTACCATGCTTGTGTCATCAAAGGAGTTTGGTAGAACTCCCTCTTTGCTTATTATGTCCAATAGTTTGTATAGTATTGGGATTAACTGTTCTCTGAATGTTTGATAGAATTCACTGGTGAATCCATCAGGCCCTGGGGATTTTTTCTTAGGAAGTTCTTTGATGGCCTGTTGGATTTCTTTTTCTGATATGGGATTACTTAAGAAAACTATTTCTTCTTCTGACATTGACACTCCCTGTTTCAGGCCCCTCCCAGCATTGACACTCCCTATTTAAGGCCCCTCCCAGCATTGACACTCCCTGTTTAGGGCCCCTCCCAGCTTTGACACTCCCTGTTTAAGGCCCTTCCCAGCATTGACAATCCCTGATTAAGGCCCCTCCCAGCATTGACACTCCCTGTTTAGGGCCCTTCCCAGCATTGACACTCCCTGTTTAAGGCCCCTCCCAGCATTGACACTCCCTGTTTAAGGCCCCTCCCAGCTTTGACACTCCCTGTTTAAGGCCTTTCCCAGCATTGACACTCCCTGTTTAAGGCCCCTCCCAGCATTGACACTCCCTGTTTAAGGACCTTCCCAGCATTGACATTCCCTGTTTAAGGCCCCTCCCAGCATTGACACTCCCTGTTTAAGGCCCCTCCCAGCATTGACACTCCCTGTTTAAGGCCCCTCCCACCATTGACACTCCCTGTTAGAGGCCCCTCCCACCATTGACACTCCCTGTTTCAGGCCCCTCCCAGCATTGACACTCCCTGTTTAAGGCCCCTCCCAGCATTGACACTCCGTGTTTAAGACCCCTCCCAGCATTGACACTCCCTGTTAGAGGCCCCTCCCAGCATTGACACTCCCTGTTTAAGGACCCTCCCATGATTGACACTCCCTGTTTAAGGCCCCTCCCAGCATTGACACGCCCTGTTTTAGGCCCCTCCCAACATTGACACTCCCTGTTTAAGACCCCTCCCAGCATTGACACTCACAATTTAAGGCCCCTCCCAGCATTGACACTCCCTGTTTAAGGCTCCTCCCAGCATTGACACTCCCTGTTTAAGACTCCTCCCAGCATTGACACAACCTGTTTAAGACCCCTCCGAGCATTGACACTCCCTGTTTAAGGCCCCTCCCAGCATTGACACTCCCTGTTTCAGGCACCTCCCAGCATTGACACTCCAAGTTTAAGGACCCTCCCAGCATTGACACTCCCTATTTAAGGCTCCACCCAGCATTGACACTCCCTGTTTAAGACTCCTCCCAGCATTGACACAACCTGTTTAAGACCCCTCCGAGCATTGACACTCCCTGTTTAAGGCCCCTCCCAGCATTGACACTCCCTGTTTCAGGCCCCTCCCAGCATTGACACTCCAAGTTTAAGGACCCTCCCAGCATTGACACTCCCTGTTTAAGGACCCTCCCACGATTGACACTCCCTGTTTAAGGCCCCTCCCAGCATTGACACTCCCTGTTTAAGGCCCCACCCTGCACTGAAACTCCCTGTTTAAACCCCTCCCTGTACTGACACTCCCTGCTTAAGGCCCCTCCCAGCATTGACACTCCCTGTTTAAGGCCCCTCCCAGCATTGACACTCCCTGTTTAAGGCCCCTCCCAGCATTGACACTCCCTGTTTAAGGCCCCTCCCAGCATTGACATTCCCTGTTTAAGGCCCCACCCTGCACTGACACTCCCTGTTTAAACCCCTCCCAGTATTGACACTCCCTGTTTAAACCCCTCCCTGTATTGACACTCCCTGTTTAAGGCCCATCCCAGCATTAACACTCCCTGTTTAAGGCCTCTCCCAGCATTGACACTCCCTGGTTAAGTCCCCTCCAAGCAATGACACTCCCTGTTTAAGGCCCCTCCCAGCATTGACACTCCCTGTTTAAGGCCCCTCCCAGCATTGACACTCCCTGTTTAAGGCCCCTCCCAGCATTGACACTCCCTGTTTCAGGCCCCTCCCAGCATTGACACTCCCTGTTTAAGGACCCTCCCAAGATTGACACTCCCTGTTTAAGGCCCCTCCCAGCATTGACACTCCCTGTTTAAGGCCCCACCCTGCGCTGACACTCCCTGTTTTAACCCCTCCCAGTATTGACACTCCCTGTTTAAGGCCCCTCCCAGCATTGACACTCCCTGTTTAAGGCCCCTCCCAGCATTGACACTCCCTGTTTAAGGCCCCTCCCAGCATTGACACTCCCTGTTTCAGGCCGCTCCCAGTATTGACACTCCCTGTTTCAGGCCCCTCCCAGCATTGACACTCCCTGTTTCAGGCCCCTCCCAGCATTGACACTCCCTGTTTCAGGCCCCTCCCAGCATTGACACTCCCTGTTTCAGACCCCTCCCAGCATTGACACTCCCTGTTTAAGGACCCACCCTGCACTGACACTCCCTGTTTAAGGCCCCACCCTGCACTGACACTCCCTGTTTAAGGCCCCTCCCAGCATTGACACTCCCTGGTTAAGTCCCCTCCCAGCATTGACACTCCCTGTTAAAGCCCCTCCCAGCATTGACACTCCCTGTTTAAGGCCCCTCCCAGCATTGACACTCCCTGTTTAAGGCCCCTCCCAGCATTGACACTCCCTGTTTAAGGCCCCACCCTGCGCTGACACTCCCTGTTTTAACCCCTCCCAGTATTGACACTCCCTGTTTAAGGCCCCTCCCAGCATTGACACTCCCTGTTTAAGGCCCCTCCCACCATTGACACTCCCTGTTAGAGGCCCCTCCCACCATTGACACTCCCTGTTTCAGGCCCCTCCCAGCATTGACACTCCCTGTATAAGGCCCCTCCCAGCATTGACACTCCGTGTTTAAGGCCCCTCCCAGCATTGACACTCCCTGTTAGAGGCCCCTCCCAGCATTGACACTCCCTGTTTAAGGACCCTCCCATGATTGACACTCCCTGTTTAAGGCCCCTCCCAGCATTGACACTCCCTGTTTAAGGCCCCTCCCAGCATTGACACTCCCTGTTTCAGGCCCCTCCCAGCATTGACACTCCCTGTTTAAGGCCCCTCCCAGCATTGACACTCCCTGTTTAAGGCCCCTCCCAGCATTGACACTCCCTGTTTATGGCCCCACCCTGCACTGACACTCCCTGTTTAAACCCCTCCCAGTATTGACACTCCCTGTTTAAGGCCCATCCCAGCATTAACACTCCCTGTTTAAGGCTCCTCCCAGCATTGACACTCCCTGGTTAAGTCCCATCCAAGCATTGACACTCCCTGTTTAAGGCCCCTCCCAGCATTGACACTCCCTGTTTAAGGCCCCTCCCAGCATTGACACTCCCTGTTTAAGGCCCCTCCCAGCATTGACACTCCCTGTTTCAGGCCCCTCCCAGCATTGACACTCCCTGGTTAAGGCCCCTCCCAGCATTGACACTCCCTGTTTAAGGCCCCTCCCAGCATTGACACTCCCTGTTTAAGGCCCCACCCTGCGCTGACACTCCCTGTTTTAACCCCTCCCAGTATTGACACTCCCTGTTTAAGGCCCCTCCCAGCATTGACACTCCCTGTTTAAGGCCCCTCCCAGCATTGACACTCCCTGTTTAAGGCCCCTCCCAGCATTGACACTCCCTGTTTAAGGCCCCTCCCAGCATTGACACTCC
Source organism: Monodelphis domestica (assembly GCF_027887165.1). NCBI lineage: Eukaryota > Metazoa > Chordata > Mammalia > Didelphimorphia > Didelphidae > Monodelphis > Monodelphis domestica. The sequence continues at coordinate 79,487,719 of NC_077235.1, forward strand.
CTGTTTAAGGCCCCTCCCAGCATTGACACTCCCTGTTTAAGGCCCCACCCTGCGCTGACACTCCCTGTTTTAACCCCTTCCAGTATTGACACTCCCTGTTTAAGGCCCCTCCCAGCATTGACACTCCCTGTTTAAGGCCCCTCCCAGCATTGACACTCCCTGTTTAAGGCCACTCCCAGCATTGACACTCCCTGTTTAAGGCCCCTCCCAGCATTGACACTCCCTGTTTCAGGCCCCTCCCAGCATTGACACTCCCTGTTTCAGGCCCCTCCCAGCATTGACATTCCCTGTTTCAGGCCCCTCCCAGCATTGACACTCCCTGTTTCAGGCCCCTCCCAGCATTGACACTCCCTGTTTAAGGACCCACCCTGCACTGACACTCCCTGTTTAAGGCCCCACCCTGCACTGACACTTCCTGTTTAAGGCCCCTCCCAGCATTGACACTCCCTGGTTAAGTCCCCTCCCAGCATTGACACTCCCTGTTTAAGTCCCCTCCCAGCATTGACACTCCCTGTTTAAGGCCCCTCCCAGCTTTGACACTCCCTATTTAAGGCCTTTCCCAGCATTGACACTCCCTGTTTAAGGCCCCTCCCAGCATTGACACTCCCTGTTTAAGGACCCTCCCAGCATTGACATTCCCTGTTTAAGGCCCCTCCCAGCATTGACACTCCCTGTTTAAGGCCCCTCCCAGCATTGACACTCCCTGTTTAAGGCCCCTCCCACCATTGACACTCCCTGTTAGGGGCCCCTCCCACCATTGACACTCCCTGTTTCAGGCCCCTCCCAGCATTGACACTCCCTGTTAGAGGCCCCTCCCAGCATTGACACTCCCTGTTTAAGGACCCTCCCATGATTGACACTCCCTGTTTAAGGCCCCTCCCAGCATTGACACGCCCTGTTTTAGGCCCCTCCCAACATTGACACTCCCTGTTTAAGACCCCTCCCAGCATTGATACAACCTGTTTAAGACCCCTCCGAGCATTGACACTCCCTGTTTAAGGCCCCTCCCAGCATTGACACTCCCTGTTTCAGGCCCCTCCCAGCATTGACACTCCAAGTTTAAGGACCCTCCCAGCATTGACACTCCCTGTTTAAGGACCCTCCCACGATTGACACTCCCTGTTTAAGGCCCCTCCCAGCATTGACACTCCCTGTTTAAGGCCCCACCCTGCACTGACACTCCCTGTTTAAACCCCTCCCTGTACTGACACTCCCTGTTTAAGGCCCCTCCCAGCATTGACACTCCCTGTTTAAGGCCCCTCCCAGCATTGACACTCCCTGTTTAAGGCCCCTCCCAGCATTGACACTCCCTGTTTAAGGCCCCTCCCAGCATTGACACTCCCTGTTTAAGGCCCCTCCCAGCATTGACACTCCCTGTTTAAGGCCCCACCCTGCACTGACACTCCCTGTTTAAACCCCTCCCAGTATTGACACTCCCTGTTTAAACCCCTCCCAGTATTGACACTCCCTGTTTAAGGCCCATCCCAGCATTAACACTCCCTGTTTAAGGCCCCTCCCAGCATTGACACTCCCTGTTTAAGGCCCTTCCCAGCATTGACAATCCCTGATTAAGGCCCCTCCCAGCATTGACACTCCCTGTTTAGGGCCCTTCCCAGCATTGACACTCCCTGTTTAAGGCCCCTCCCAGCATTGACACTCCCTGTTTAGGGCCCCTCCCAGCTTTGACACTCCCTGTTTAAGGCCCTTCCCAGCATTGACAATCCCTGATTAAGGCCCCACCCAGCATTGACACTCCCTGTTTAGGGCCCTTCCCAGCATTGACACTCCCTGTTTAAGGCCCCTCCCAGCATTGACACTCCCTGTTTAAGGCCCCTCCCAGCTTTGACACTCCCTGTTTAAGGCCTTTCCCAGCATTGACACTCCCTGTTTAAGGCCCCTCCCAGCATTGACACTCCCTGTTTAAGGACCCTCCCAGCATTGACATTCCCTGTTTAAGGCCCCTCCCAGCATTGACACTCCCTGTTTAAGGCCCCTCCCAGCATTGACACTCCCTGTTTAAGGCCCCTCCCACCATTGACACTCCCTGTTAGAGGCCCCTCCCACCATTGACACTCCCTGTTTCAGGCCCCTCCCAGCATTGACACTCCCTGTTTAAGGCCCCTCCCAGCATTGACACTCCGTGTTTAAGGCCCCTCCCAGCATTGACACTCCCTGTTAGAGGCCCCTCCCAGCATTGACACTCCCTGTTTAAGGACCCTCCCATGATTGACACTCCCTGTTTAAGGCCCCTCCCAGCATTGACACGCCCTGTTTTAGGCCCCTCCCAACATTGACACTCCCTGTTTAAGACCCCTCCCAGCATTGACACTCACAGTTTAAGGACCCTCCCAGCATTGACACTCCCTGTTTAAGGCTCCTCCCAGCATTGACACTCCCTGTTTAAGGCCCCTCCCAGCATTGACACTCCCTGTTTCAGGCCCCTCCCAGCATTGACACTCCAAGTTTAAGGACCCTCCCAGCATTGACACTCCCTGTTTAAGGACCCTCCCACGATTGACACTCCCTGTTTAAGGCCCCTCCCAGCATTGACACTCCCTGTTTAAGGCCCCACCCTGCACTGAAACTCCCTGTTTAAACCCCTCCCTGTATTGACACTCCCTGCTTAAGGCCCCTCCCAGCATTGACACTCCCTGTTTAAGGCCCCTCCCAGCATTGACACTCCCTGTTTAAGGCCCCTCCCAGCATTGACACTCCCTGTTTAAGGCCCCTCCCAGCATTGACATTCCCTGTTTAAGGCCCCACCCTGCACTGACACTCCCTGTTTAAACCCCTCCCAGTATTGACACTCCCTGTTTAAACCCCTCCCTGTATTGACACTCCCTGTTTAAGGCCCATCCCAGCATTAACACTCCCTGTTTAAGGCCCCTCCCAGCATTGACACTCCCTGGTTAAGTCCCCTCCAAGCATTGACACTCCCTGTTTAAGGCCCCTCCCAGCATTGACACTCCCTGTTTAAGGCCCCTCCCAGCATTGACACTCCCTGTTTAAGGCCGCTCCCAGCATTGACACTCCCTGTTTCAGGCCCCTCCCAGCATTGACACTCCCTGTTTAAGGACCCTCCCAAGATTGACACTCCCTGTTTAAGGCCCCTCCCAGCATTGACACTCCCTGTTTAAGGCCCCACCCTGCGCTGACACTCCCTGTTTTAACCCCTCCCAGTATTGACACTCCCTGTTTAAGGCCCCTGCCAGCATTGACACTCCCTGTTTAAGGCCCCTCCCAGCATTGACACTCCCTGTTTAAGGCCCCTCCCAGCATTGACACTCCCTGTTTCAGGCCCCTCCCAGCATTGACACTCCCTGTTTCAGGCCCCTCCCAGCATTGACACTCCCTGTTTCAGGCCCCTCCCAGCATTGACACTCCCTGTTTCAGGCCCCTCCCAGCATTGACACTCCCTGTTTAAGGACCCTCCCAGCATTGACACTCCGTGTTTAAGGCCCCTCCCAGCATTGACACTCCCTGTTAGAGGCCCCTCCCAGCATTGACACTCCCTGTTTAAGGACCCTCCCATGATTGACACTCCCTGTTTAAGGCCCCTCCCAGCATTGACACGCCCTGTTTTAGGCCCCTCCCAACATTGACATTCCCTGTTTAAGACCCCTCCCAGCATGGACACTCACAGTTTAAGACCCCTCCCAGCATTGACACTCCCTGTTTAAGGCTCCTCCCAGCATTGACACTCCCTGTTTAAGACTCCTCCCAGTATTGACACAACCTGTTTAAGACCCCTCCGAGCATTGACACTCCCTGTTTAAGGCCCCTCCCAGCATTGACACTCCCTGTTTCAGGCCCCTCCCAGCATTGACACTCCAAGTTTAAGGACCCTCACAGCATTGACACTCCCTGTTTAAGGACCCTCCCACGATTGACACTCCCTGTTTAAGGCCCCTCCCAGCATTGACACTCCCTGTTTAAGGCCCCACCCTGCACTGACACTCCCTGTTTAAACCCCTCCCTGTATTGACACTCCCTGCTTAAGGCCCCTCCCAGCATTGACACTCCCTGTTTAAGGCCCCTCCCAGCATTGACACTCCCTGTTTCAGGCCCCTCCCAGCATTGACACTCCCTGTTTAAGGCCCCTCCCAGCATTGACACTCCCTGTTTAAGGCCCCTCCCAGCATTGACACTCCCTGTTTATGGCCCCACCCTGCACTGACACTCCCTGTTTAAACCCCTCCCAGTATTGACACTCCCTGTTTAAGGCCCATCCCAGCATTAACACTCCCTGTTTAAGGCTCCTCCCAGCATTGACACTCCCTGGTTAAGTCCCCTCCAAGCATTGACACTCCCTGTTTAAGGCCCCTCCCAGCATTGACACTCCCTGTTTAAGGCCCCTCCCAGCATTGACACTCCCTGTTTAAGGCCCCTCCCAGCATTGACACTCCCTGTTTCAGGCCCCTCCCAGCATTGACACTCCCTGTTTAAGGACCCTCCCAAGATTGACACTCCCTGTTTAAGGCCCCTCCCAGCATTGACACTCCCTGTTTAAGGCCCCACCCTGCGCTGACACTCCCTGTTTTAACCCCTCCCAGTATTGACACTCCCTGTTTAAGGCCCCTCACAGCATTGACACTCCCTGTTTAAGGCCCCTCCCAGCATTGACACTCCCTGTTTAAGGCCCCTCCCAGCATTGACACTCCCTGTTTAAGGCCCCTCCCAGCATTGACACTCCCTGTTTAAGGCCCCTCCCAGCATTGACACTCCCTGTTTAAGGCCCCACCCTGCGCTGACACTCCCTGTTTTAACCCCTTCCAGTATTGACACTCCCTGTTTAAGGCCCCTCCCAGCATTGACACTCCCTGTTTAAGGCCCCTCCCAGCATTGACACTCCCTGTTTAAGGCCCCTCCCAGCATTGACACTCCCTGTTTCAGGCCCCTCCCAGCATTGACACTCCCTGTTTCAGGCCCCTCCCAGCATTGACACTCCCTGTTTCAGGCCCCTCCCAGCATTGACACTCCCTGTTTCAGGCCCCTCCCAGCATTGACACTCCCTGTTTAAGGACCCACCCTGCACTGACACTCCCTGTTTAAGGCCCCACCCTGCACTGACACTTCCTGTTTAAGGCCCCTCCCAGCATTGACACTCCCTGTTTAAGGCCCCTCCCAGCATTGACACTCCCTGTTTAAGGCCCCTCCCAGCTTTGACACTCCCTGTTTAAGGCCTTTCCCAGCATTGACACTCCCTGTTTAAGGCCCCTCCCAGCATTGACACTCCCTGTTTAAGGACCCTCCCAGCATTGACATTCCCTGTTTAAGGCCCCTCCCAGCATTGACACTCCCTGTTTAAGGCCCCTCCCAGCATTGACACTCCCTGTTTAAGGCCCCTCCCACCATTGACACTCCCTGTTAGAGGCCCCTCCCACCATTGACAGTCCCTGTTTCAGGCCCCTCCCAGCATTGACACTCCCTGTTAGAGGCCCCTCCCAGCATTGACACTCCCTGTTTAAGGACCCTCCCATGATTGACACTCCCTGTTTAAGGCCCCTCCCAGCATTGACACGCCCTGTTTTAGGCCCCTCCCAACATTGACACTCCCTGTTTAAGACCCCTCCCAGCATTGACACTCACAGTTTAAGGCCCCTCCCAGCATTGACACTCCCTGTTTAAGGCTCCTCCCAGCATTGACACTCCCTGTTTAAGACTCCTCCCAGCATTGACACAACCTGTTTAAGACCCCTCCGAGCATTGACACTCCCTGTTTAAGGCCCCTCCCAGCATTGACACTCCCTGTTTCAGGCCCCTCCCAGCATTGACACTCCAAGTTTAAGGACCCTCCCAGCATTGACACTCCCTGTTTAAGGACCCTCCCACGATTGACACTCCCTGTTTAAGGCCCCTCCCAGCATTGACACTCCCTGTTTAAGGCCCCACCCTGCACTGACACTCCCTGTTTAAACCCCTCCCTGTACTGACACTCCCTGTTTAAGGCCCCTCCCAGCATTGACACTCCCTGTTTAAGGCCCCTCCCAGCATTGACACTCCCTGTTTAAGGCCCCTCCCAGCATTGACACTCCCTGTTTAAGGCACCTCCCAGCATTGACACTCCCTGTTTAAGGCCCCTCCCAGCATTGACACTCCCTGTTTAAGGCCCCACCCTGCACTGACACTCCCTGTTTAAACCCCTCCCAGTATTGACACTCCCTGTTTAAACCCCTCCCAGTATTGACACTCCCTGTTTAAGGCCCATCCCAGCATTAACACTCCCTGTTTAAGGCCCCTCCCAGCATTGACACTCCCTGTTTAAGGCCCCTCCCAGCATTGACACTCCCTGTTTAAGGCCCCTCCCAGCATTGACACTCCCTGTTTAAGGCCCCTCCCAGCATTGACACTCCCTGTTTCAGGCCCCTCCCAGCATTGACACGCCCTGTTTATGGACCCTCCCAAGATTGACACTCCCTGTTTAAGGCCCCTCCCAGCATTGACACTCCCTTTTTAAGGCCCCACCCTGCGCTGACACTCCCTGTTTTAACCCCTCCCAGTATTGACACTCCCTGTTTAAGGCCCCTCCCAGCATTGACACTCCCAGTTTAAGGCCACTCCCAGCATTGACACTCCCTGTTTAAGGCCCCTCCCAGCATTGACACTCCCTGTTTAAGGCCCCTCCCAGCATTGACACTCCCTCTTTCAGGCCCCTCCCAGCATTGACACTCCCTGTTTCAGGCCCCTCCCAGCACTGACACTCCCTGTTTCAGGCCCCTCCCAGCATTGACACTCCCTGTTTCAGGCCCCTCCCAGCATTGACACTCCCTGTTTAAGGCCCCTCCCAGCATTGACACTCCCTGTTTAAGGCCCCTCCCAGCATTGACACTCCCTGTTTCAGGCCCCTCCCAGCATTGACACTCCCTGTTTAAGGCCCCTCCCAGCATTGACACTCCGTGTTTAAGGCCCCTCCCAGCATTGACACTCCCTGTTAGAGGCCCCTCCCAGCATTGACACTCCCTGTTTAAGGACCCTCCCATGATTGACACGCCCTGTTTTAGGCCCCTCCCAACATTGACACTCCCTGTTTAAGACCCCTCCCAGCATTGACACTCACAGTTTAAGGCCCCTCCCAGCATTGACACTCCCTGTTTAAGGCTCCTCCCAGCATTGACACTCCCTGTTTAAGACTCCTCCCAGCATTGACACAACCTGTTTAAGACCCCTCCGAGCATTGACACTCCCTGTTTAAGGCCCCTCCCAGCATTGACACTCCCTGTTTCAGGCCCCTCCCAGCATTGACACTCCAAGTTTAAGGACCCTCCCAGCATTGACACTCCCTGTTTAAGGACCCTCCCACGATTGACACTCCCTGTTTAAGGCCCCTCCCAGCATTGACACTCCCTGTTTAAGGCCCCACCCTTCACTGACACTCCCTGTTTAAACCCCTCCCTGTATTGACACTCCCTGCTTAAGGCCCCTCCCAGCATTGACACTCCCTGTTTAAGGCCCCTCCTAGCATTGACACTCCCTGTTTAAGGCCCCTCCCAGCTTTGACACTCCCTGTTTAAGGCCCCTCCCAGCATTGACACTCCCTGTTTAAGGCCCCTCCCAGCATTGACACTCCCTGTTTAAGGCCCCACCCTGCGCTGACACTCCCTGTTTTAACCCCTTCGAGTATTGACACTCCCTGTTTAAGGCCCCTCCCAGCATTGACACTCCCTGTTTAAGGCCCCTCCCAGCATTGACACTCCCTGTTTAAGGCCGCTCCCAGCATTGACACTCCCTGTTTAAGGCCCCTCCCAGCATTGACACTCCCTGTTTCAGGCCCCTCCCAGCATTGACACTCCCTGTTTCAGGCCCCTCCCAGCATTGACACTCCCTGTTTCAGGCCCCTCCCAGCATTGACACTCCCTGTTTCAGGCCCCTCCCAGCATTGACACTCCCTGTTTCAGGCCCCTCCCAGCATTGACACTCCCTGTTTAAGGACCCACCCAGCATTGACACTCCCTGTTTAAGGCCCCTCCCAGCATTGACACTCCCTGTTTAAGGCCCCTCCCAGCATTGACACTCCCTGTTAGAGGCCCCTCCCACCATTGACACTCCCTGTTTCAGGCCCCTCCCAGCATTGACACTCCCTGTTTAAGGCCCCTCCCAGCATTGACACTCCCTGTTTAAGGCCCCTCCCAGCATTGACACTCCCTGTTAGAGGCCCCTCCCAGCATTGACACTCCCTGTTTAAGGACCCTCCCATGATTGACACTCCCTGTTTAAGGCCCCTCCCAGCATTGACACGCCCTGTTTTAGGCCCCTCCCAACATTGACACTCCCTGTTTAAGACCCCTCCCAGCATTGACACTCACAGTTTAAGGCCCCTCCCAGCATTGGCACTCCCTGTTTAAGGCTCCTCCCAGCATTGACACTCCCTGTTTAAGACTCCTCCCAGCATTGACACAACCTGTTTAAGACCCCTCCGAGCATTGACACTCCCTGTTTAAGGCCCCTCCCAGCATTGACACTCCCTGTTTCAGGCCCCTCCCAGCATTGACACTCCAAGTTTAAGGACCCTCCCAGCATTGACACTCCCTGTTTAAGGACCCTCCCACGATTGACACTCCCTGTTTAAGGCCCCTCCCAGCATTGACACTCCCTGTTTAAGGCCCCACCCTGCACTGACACTCCCTGTTTAAACCCCTCCCTGTATTGACACTCCCTGTTTAAGGCCCCTCCCAGCATTGACACTCCCTGTTTAAGGCCCCTCCCAGCATTGACACTCCCTGTTTAAGGCCCCTCCCAGCATTGACACTCCCTGTTTAAGGCCCCTCCCAGCATTGACACTCCCTGTTTAAGGCCCCTCCCAGCATTGACACTCCCTGTTTAAGGCCCCACCCTGCACTGACACTCCCTGTTTAAACCCCTCCCAGTATTGACACTCCCTGTTTAAACCCCTCCCAGTATTGACACTCCCTGTTTAAGGCCCATCCCAGCATTAACACTCCCTGTTTAAGGCCCCTCCCAGCATTGACACTCCCTGGTTAAGTCCCCTCCAAGCATTGACACTCCCTGTTTAAGGCCCCTCCCAGCATTGACACTCCCTGTTTAAGGCCCCTCCCAGCATTGACACTCCCTGTTTAAGGCCCCTCCCAGCATTGACACTCCCTGTTTCAGGCCCCTCCCAGCATTGACACTCCCTGTTTAAGGACCCTCCCAAGATTGACACTCCCTGTTTAAGGCCCCTCCCAGCATTGACACTCCCTGTTTAAGGCCCCACCCTGCGCTGACACTCCCTGTTTTAACCCCTCCCAGTATTGACACTCCCTGTTTAAGGCCCCTCCCAGCATTGACACTCCCTGTTTAAGGCCCCTCCCAGCATTGACACTCCCTGTTTAAGGCCCCTCCCAGCATTGACACTCCCTGTTTAAGGCCCCTCCCAGCATTGACACTCCCTGTTTCAGGCCCCTCCCAGCATTGACACTCCCTGTTTCAGGCCCCTCCCAGCATTGACACTCCCTGTTTCAGGCCCCTCCCAGCATTGACACTCCCTGTTTAAGGCCCCTCCCAGCATTGACACTCCCTGTTTCAGGCCCCTCCCAGCATTGACACTCCCTGTTTCAGGCCCCTCCCAGCATTGACACTCCCTGTTTCAGGCCCCTCCCAGGATTGACACTCCCTGTTTCAGGCCCCTCCCAGCATTGACACTCCCTGTATAACTCCCCTCCCAGCATTGACACTCCCTGTTTAAGGCCCCTCCCAGCATTGACACTCCCTGTTTAAGGCCCCTCCCAGCATTGACACTCCCTGTTTCAGTCCCCTCCCAGCATTGACACTCCCTGTTTCAGGCCCCTCCCAGCATTGACACTCCCTGTTTCAGGCCCCTCCCAGCATTGACACTCCCTGTTTAAGGCCCCTCCCAGCATTGACACTCCCTGTTTAAGGACCCTCCCAGCATTGACATTCCCTGTTTAAGGCCCCTCCCAGCATTGACACTCCCTGTTTAAGGCCCCTCCCAGCATTGACACTCCCTGTTTAAGGCCCCTCCCACCATTGACACTCCCTGTTAGAGGCCCCTCCCACCATTGACACTCCCTGTTTCAGGCCCCTCCCAGCATTGACACTCCCTGTTTAAGGCCCCTCCCAGCATTGACACTCCGTCTTTAAGGCCCCTCCCAGCATTGACACTCCCTGTTAGAGGCCCCTCCCAGCATTGACACTCCCTGTTTAAGGACCCTCCCATGATTGACACTCCCTGTTTAAGGCCCCTCCCAGCATTGACACGCCCTGTTTTAGGCCCCTACCAACATTGACACTCCCTGTTTAAGACCCCTCCCAGCATTGACACTCACAGTTTAAGGCCTCTCCCAGCATTGACACTCCCTTTTTAAGGCTCCTCACAGCATTGACACTCCCTGTTTAAGACTCCTCCCAGCATTGACACAACCTGTTTAAGACCCCTCCGAGCATTGACACTCCCTGTTTAAGGCCCCTCCCAGCATTGACACTCCCTGTTTCAGGCCCCTCCCAGCATTGACACTCCAAGTTTAAGGACCCTCCCACGATTGACACTCCCTGTTTAAGGCCCCTCCCAGCATTGACACTCCCTGTTTAAGGCCCCACCCTGCACTGACACTCCCTGTTTAAACCCCTCCCAGTATTGACACTCCCTGCTTAAGGCCCCTCCCAGCATTGACACTCCCTGTTTAAGGCCCCTCCCAGCATTGACACTCCCTGTTTAAGGCCCCTCCCAGCATTGACACTCCCTGTTTAAGGCCCCTCCCAGCATTGACACTCCCTGTTTAAGGCCCCTCCCAGCATTGACACTCCCTGTTTAAGGCCCCACCCTGCACTGACACTCCCTGTTTAAACCCCTCCCAGTATTGACACTCCCTGTTTAAACCCCTCCCAGTATTGACACTCCCTGTTTAAACCCCTCCCAGCATTAACACTCCCTGTTTAAGGCCCCTCCCAGCATTGACACTCCCTGGTTAAGTCCCCTCCCAGCATTGACACTCCCTGTTTAAGGCCCCTCCCAGCATTGACACTCCCTGTTTAAGGTCCCTCCCAGCATTGACACTCCCTGTTTAAGGCCCCTCCCAGCATTGACACTCCCTGTTTCAGGCCCCTCCCAGCATTGACACTCCCTGTTTAAGGACCCTCCCAAGATTGACACTCCCTGTTTAAGGCCCCTCCCAGCATTGACACTCCCTGTTTAAGGCCCCACCCTGCGCTGACACTCCCTGTTTTAACCCCTCCCAGTATTGACACTCCCTGTTTAAGGCCCCTCCCAGCATTGACACTCCCTGTTTAAGGCCCCTCCCAGCATTGACACTCCCTGTTTAAGGCCCCTCCCAGCATTGACACTCCCTGTTTAAGGCCCCTCCCAGCATTGACACTCCCTGTTTCAGGCCCCTCCCAGCATTGACACTCCCTGTTTCAGGCCCCTCCCAGCATTGACACTCCCTGTTTCAGGCCCCTCCCAGCATTGAAACTCCCTGTTTCAGGCCCCTCCCAGCATTGACACTCCCTGTTTAAGGCCCCTCCCAGCATTGACACTCCCTGTTTAAGGACCCACCCTGCACTGACACTCCCTGTTTAAGGCCCCACCCTGCACTGACACTCCCTGTTTAAGGCCCCTCCCAGCATTGACACTCCCTGGTTAAGTCCCCTCCCAGCATTGACACTCCCTGTTTAAGGCCCCTCCCAGCATTGACACTCCCTGTTTAAGGCCCCTCCCAGCATTGACACTCCCTGTTTAAGGCCCCTCCCAGCATTGACACTCCCTGTTTAAGGCCCCACCCTGCGCTGACACTCCCTGTTTTAACCCCTCCCAGTATTGACACTCCCTGTTTAAGGCCCCTCCCAGCATTGACACTCCCTGTTTAAGGCCCCTCCCACCATTGACACTCCCTGTTAGAGGCCCCTCCCACCATTGACACTCCCTGTTTCAGGCCCCTCCCAGCATTGACACTCCCTGTTTAAGGCCCCTCCCAGCATTGACACTCCGTGTTTAAGGCCCGTCCCAGCATTGACACTCCCTGTTAGAGGCCCCTCCCAGCATTGACACTCCCTGTTTAAAGACCCTCCCATGATTGACACTCCCTGTTTAAGGCCCCTCCCAGCATTGACACGCCCTGTTTTAGGCCCCTCCCAACATTGACATTCCCTGTTTAAGACCCCTCCCAGCATGGACACTCACAGTTTAAGGCCCCTCCCAGCATTGACACTCTCTGTTTAAGACCCCTCCCAGCATTGACACAACCTGTTTAAGACCCCTCCGAGCATTGACACTCCCTGTTTAAGGCCCCTCCCAGCATTGACACTCCCTGTTTCAGGCCCCTCCCAGCATTGACACTCCAAGTTTAAGAACCCTCCCAGCATTGACACTCCCTGTTTAAGGACCCTCCCACGATTGACACTCCCTGTTTAAGGCCCCTCCCAGCATTGACACTCCCTGTTTAAGGCCCCACCCTGCACTGACACTCCCTGTTTAAACCCCTCCCTGTATTGACACTCCCTGCTTAAGGCCCCTCCCAGCATTGACACTCCCTGTTTAAGGCCCCTCCCAGCATTGACACTCCCTGTTTAAGGCCCCTCCCAGCATTGACACTCCTTGTTTAAGGCCCCTCCCAGCATTGACACTCCCTGTTTAAGGCCCCTCCCAGCATTGACACTCCCTGTTTATGGCCCCACCCTGCACTGACACTCCCTGTTTAAACCCCTCCCAGTATAGACACTCCCTGTTTAAGGCCCATCCCAGCATTAACACTCCCGGTTTAAGGCCCCTCCCAGCATTGACACTCCCTGTTTAAGGCCCCTCCCAGCATTGACACTCCCTGTTTAAGGCCCCTCCCAGCATTGACACTCCCTGTTTAAGGCCCCTCCCAGCATTGACACTCCCTGTTTCAGGCCCCTCCCAGCATTGACACTCCCTGTTTAAAGACCCTCCCAAGATTGACACTCCCTGTTTAAGGCCCCTCCCAGCATTGACACTCCCTGTTTAAGGCCCCACCCTGCGCTGACACTCCCTGTTTTAACCCCTCCCAGTATTGACACTCCCTGTTTAAGGCCCCTCCCAGCATTGACACTCCCTGTTTAAGGCCCCTCCCAGCATTGACACTCCCTGTTTAAGGCCCCTCCCAGCATTGACACTCCCTGTTTAAGGCCCCTCCCAGCATTGACACTCCCTGTTTAAGGCCCCTCCCAGCATTGACACTCCCTGTTTAAGGCCCCTCCCAGCATTGACACTCCCTGTTTAAGGCCCCACCCTGCGCTGACACTCCCTGTTTTAACCCCTCCCAGTATTGACACTCCCTGTTTAAGGCCCCTCCCAGCATTGACACTCCCTGTTTAAGGCCCCTCCCAGCATTGACACTCCCTGTTTAAGGCCCCTCCCAGCATTGACACTCCCTGTTTCAGGCCCCTCCCAGCATTGACACTCCCTGTTTCAGGCCCCTCCCAGCATTGACACTCCCTGTTTCAGGCCCCTCCCAGCATTGACACTCCCTGTTTCAGGCCCCTCCCAGCATTGACACTCCCTGTTTCAGGCCCCTCCCAGCATTGACACTCCCTGTTTAAGGACCCACCCTGCACTGACACTCCCTGTTTAAGGCCCCACCCTGCACTGACACTCCCTGTTTAAGGCCCCTCCCAGCATTGACACTCCCTGTTTAAGGCCCCACCCTGCACTGACACTCCCTGTTTAAGGCCCCTCCCAGCATTGACACTCCCTGGTTAAGTCCCCTCCCAGCATTGACACTCCCTGTTTAAGGCCCCTCCCAGCATTGACACTCCCTGTTTAAGGCCCCTCCCAGCTTTGACACTCCCTGTTTAAGGCCTTTCCCAGCATTGACACTCCCTGTTTAAGGCCCCTCCCAGCATTGACACTCCCTGTTTAAGGACCCTCCCAGCATTGACATTCCCTGTTTAAGGCCCCTCCCAGCATTGACACTCCCTGTTTAAGGCCCCTCCCAGCATTGACACTCCCTGTTTAAGGCCCCTCCCAGCATTGACACTCCCTGTTTAAGGCCCCTCCCAGCTTTGACACTCCCTGTTTAAGGCCTTTCCCAGCATTGACACTCCCTGTTTAAGGCCCCTCCCAGCACTGACACTCCCTGTTTAAGGACCCTCCCAGCATTGACATTCCCTGTTTAAGGCCCCTCCCAGCATTGACACTCCCTGTTTATGGCCCCTCCCAGCATTGACACTCCCTGTTTATGGCCCCTCCCACCATTGACACTCCCTGTTAGAGGTCCCTCCCACCATTGACACTCCCTGTTTCAGGCCCCTCCCAGCATTGACACTCCCTGTTTAAGGCCCCTCCCAGCATTGACACTCCGTGTTTAAGGCCCCTCCCAGCATTGACACTCCCTGTTAGAGGCCCCTCCCAGCATTGACACTCCCTGTTTAAGGACCCTCCCATGATTGACACTCCCTGTTTAAGGCCCCTCCCAGCATTGACACGCCCTGTTTTAGGCCCCTCCCAACATTGACACTCCCTGTTTAAGACCCCTCCCAGCATTGACACTCACAATTTAAGGCCCCTCCCAGCATTGACACTCCCTGTTTAAGGCTCCTCCCAGCATTGACACTCCCTGTTTAAGACTCCTCCCAGCATTGACACAACCTGTTTAAGACCCCTCCGAGCATTGACACTCCCTGTTTAAGGCCCCTCCCAGCATTGACACTCCCTGTTTCAGGCCCCTCCCAGCATTGACACTCCAAGTTTAAGGACCCTCCCAGCATTGACACTCCGTGTTTAAGGCCCCTCCCAGCATTGACAGTCCGTGTTAGAGGCCCCTCCCAGCATTGACACTCCCTGTTTAAGGACCCTCCCACGATTGACACTCCCTGTTTAAGGCCCCTCCCAGCATTGACACTCCCTGTTTAAGGCCCCACCCTGCACTGACACTCCCTGTTTAAACCCCTCCCTGTATTGACACTCCCTGTTTAAGGCCCCTCCCAGCATTGACACTCCCTGTTTAAGGCCCCTCCCAGCATTGACACTCCCTGTTTAAGGCCCCTCCCAGCATTGACACTCCCTGTTTAAGGCCCCTCCCAGCATTGACACTCCCTGTTTAAGGCCCCTCCCAGCATTGACACTCCCTGTTTAAGGCCCCACCCTGCACTGACACTCCCTGTTTAAACCCCTCCCAGTATTGACACTCCCTGTTTAAGGCCCATCCCAGCATTAACACTCCCTGTTTAAGGCCCCTCCCAGCATTGACTCCCTGGTTAAGTCCCCTCCAAGCATTGACACCCCCTGTTTAAGGCCCCTCCCAGCATTGACACTCCCTGTTTAAGGCCCCTCCCAGCATTGACACTCCCTGTTTAAGGCCCCTCCCAGCATTGACACTCCCTGTTTAAGGCCCCTCCCAGCATTGACACTACCTGTTTAAGGCCCCTCCCAGCATTGACACTCCCTGTTTCAGGCCCCTCCCAGCATTGACACTCCCTGTTTCAGGCCCCTCCCAGCATTGACACTCCCTGTTTCAGGCCCCTCCCAGCATTGACACTCCCTGTTTCAGGCCCCTCCCAGCATTGACACTCCCTGTTTCAGGCCCCTCCCAGCATTGACACTCCCTGTTTAAGGACCCACCCTGCACTGACACTCCCTGTTTAAGGCCCCACCCTGCACTGACACTCCCTGTTTAAGGCCCCTCCCAGCATTGACACTCCCTGGTTAAGTCCCCTCCCAGCATTGACACTCCATGTTTAAGGCCCCTCCCAGCATTGACACTCCCTGTTTAAGGCCCCTCCCAGCATTGACACTCCCTGTTTAAGGCCCCTCCCAGCATTGACACTCCCTGTTTCAGGCCCCTCCCAGCATTGACATTCCCTGTTTAAGGACCCTCCCAAGATTGACACTCCCTGTTTAAGGCCCCTCCCAGCATTGACACTCCCTGTTTAAGGCCCCACCCTGCGCTGACACTCCCTGTTTTAAACCCTCCCAGTATTGACACTCCCTGTTTAAGGCCCCTCCCAGCATTGACACTCCCTGTTTAAGGCCCCTCCCAGCATTGACACTCCCTGTTTAAGGCCCCTCCCAGCATTGACACTCCCTGTTTAAGGCCCCTCCCAGCATTGACACTCCCTGTTTAAGGCCCCTCCCAGCATTGACACTCCCTGTTTAAGGCCCCTCCCAGCATTGACACTCCCTGTTTCAGGCCCCTCCCAGCATTGACACTCCCTGTTTCAGGCCCCTCCCAGCATTGACACTCCCTGTTTCAGGCCCCTCCCAGCATTGACACTCCCTGTTTCAGGCCCCTCCCAGCATTGACACTCCCTGTTTAAGGACCCACCCTGCACTGACACTCCCTGTTTAAGACAGCTCCCAGCATTGACACTCCCTGTTTAATGCCCCTCCCAGCATTGCCACTCCCTGTTTAAGGCCCCTCCCAGCATTGACACTCCCTGTTTAAGGACCCTCCCAGCATTGACACTCCCTGAAGCCACACCTAGCACTGACACTCCCTCTTTATTTTTTTTTATTTAAACATTATTTTATTTGGTTGTTTTCATACATTGTTCATTGGAAACAAAGATCGTTTTCTTTTCCTCCCCCCCCCCCCCCGCCTTTCCCTCTCCCATAGCCGACGCATGATTCCCTGGTTATCACATGTGTTCTTGACTCGAACCCATTTCCCTGTTGTTGGAATTTGCATTATAGTGTTCATTTAGAGTCTCTCCTCAGTCTTATCTCCTCCAACCCTGTAGTCAAGCAGTTGTTTTTCATCGGTGTTTTTACTCCCACAGTTTATACTCTGCTTGTGGGTAGTATTTTTTTTAGATCCCTGCAGATTGTTCAGGGAAATTGCATTGATACTAATGGAGAAGTCTATCACCTTCGATTGTACCACAGTGTATCAGTCTCTGTGTACAATATTTTCCTGGTTCTGCTCCTTTCGCTCTGCATCAGTTCCTGGAGGTTGTTCCAGTCTCCATGGAATCCCTCCACTTTATTATTCCTTTTTACACAATAATATTCCATCACCAACATATACCACAATTTGTTCAGCCATTCCCCAATTGATGGGCATCCCCTCGTTTTCCAATTTTTAGACACCACAATGAGCGCAGCTATGAATATTCTTGTACAAGTCTTTTTGTCCATTATCTCTTTGGGGTACAAACCCAGCGGTGCTATGGCTGGATCAAAGGGTAGATATTCTTTTGTCGCCCTTTGGGCATAGTTCCAAATTGCCCTCCAGAATGGTTGGATCAATTCACAACTCCACCAGCAATGAATTCATGTCCCCACTTTGCCACATCCCCTCCAGCATTCATTACTTTGCATAGCTGTCATGTTAGCCAATCTGCTAGGTGTGAGGTGATACCTCAGAGTTGTTTTGATTTGCATCTCTCTGATTATAAGAGATGTAGAACACTTTTTCATGTGCTTATTAATAGTTTTGATTTCTTTGGCTGAGAACTGCCTGTTCATGTCCCTTGCCCATTTATCAATTGGAGAATGGCTTGATTTTTTGTACAATTGATTTAGTTCTTTATAAATTTGAGTAATTAAACCTTTGTCAGAGGTTTTTATGAAGATTGTTTCCCAATTTGTTGCTACCCTTCTGATTTTAGTTACATTGGTTTTGTTTGTATAAAAACTTTTCAATTTGATGTAATCCAGATTATTTATTTTGCATTTTGTAACTCTTTCTAATTCTTGCTTGGTTTTGAAGTATTTCCCTTCCCAAAGGTCTGACATGTATACTATTCTGTGTTCGCCTAATTTTCTTATAGTTTCCTTCTTTATGTTCAAGTCATTCACCCATTTTGAATTTATCTTGGTGTAGGGTGTGAGGTGTTGATCTAAGCCTAATCTTTCCCACACTGTCCTCCAATTTTCCCAGCAGTTTTTATGAAATAGTGGATTTTTGTCCCAAAAGCTGGGATCTTTGGGTTTGTCATATACTGTCTTGCTGAGGTTGCTTGCCCCCAGTCTATTCCACTGATCCTCCTTTCTGTCTCTTAGCCAGTACCAAATTGTTTTGATGACCGCTGCTTTGTAATATAGTCTGAGATCTGGGACTGCAAGACCCCCTTCCTTTGTATTTTTTTTCATTATTTCCCTGGTTATCCTTGATCTTTTGTTCTTCCAAATGAACTTTGTTATGTTTTTTTCTAAATCAGTAAAAAACTTTTTTGGAAGTTCCATAGGTATGGCACTAAATAGATAGATGAGTTTGGGTAGGAGGGTCATTTTTATTATATTGGCTCGTCCTACCCATGAGCAGTTAATGTTCTTCCAATTGTTCAAGTCTAGTTTTAGTTGTGTGGAAAGTGTTTTGTAGTTGTGTTCATATAGATCCTGTGTTTGTCTCGGGAGATAGATTCCTAAGTATTTTATTTTGTCTAGGGTGATTTTGAATGGGATTTCTCTTTCTAGTTCTTGCTGCTGAGCTGTGTTGGAATTATATAGAAAGGCTGATGACTTATGTGGGTTTATTTTGTATCCTGCAACTTTACTAAAGTTATTGATTATTTCGATTAGCTTTTTGGTTGAATCTCTAGGCGTCTTTAAGTAGACCATCATGTCATCTGCAAAGAGCGATAATTTGGTCTCCTCCTTGCCTATTTTGATGCCTTCAATTTTTTTTCTTCTCTAATTGCTACTGCTAGTGTTTCTAATACAATGTCAAATAATAGAGGTGATAGTGGGCATCCTTGTTTCACTCCTGATCTTAATGGGAATGGATTTAGTTTATCCCCATTGCAGATGATATGAGCTGATGGTTTTAGATATATACTGTTTATTATTTTTAGGAATGACCCTTCTATTCCTATGCTTTCTAATGTTTTTAGTAGGAATGGGTATTGTGTTTTATCAAAGGCTTTTTCTGCATCTATTGAGATAATCATGTGGTTCTTGTTGGTTTGCTTGTTGATGTGGTCAATTATGTGGATAGTTTTTCTAATGTTGAACCAGCCCTGCATCCCTGGTATAAATCCTACTTGATCATGGTGGATGACCCTTCTAATCACTTGCTGGAGTCTTTTTGCTAGTATCCTATTTAAGATTTTTGCATCTATATTCATTAGGGAGATTGGTCTATAATTTTCTTTCTCTGTTTTTGGCCTGCCTGGTTTTGGAATCAGTACCATGCTTGTGTCATCAAAGGAGTTTGGTAGAACTCCCTCTTTGCTTATTATGTCAAATAGTTTGTATAGTATTGGGATTAACTGTTCTCTGAATGTTTGATAGAATTCACTGGTGAATCCATCAGGCCCTGGGGATTTTTTCTTAGGAAGTTCTTTGATGGCCTGTTGGATTTCTTTTTCTGATATGGGATTACTTAAGAAAACTATTTCTTCTTCTGACATTGACACTCCTTGTTACAGGCCCCTCCCAGCATTGACACTCCCTGTTTAAGGCCCCTCCCAGCATTGACACTCCCTGTTTCAGGCCCCTCCCAGCATTGACACTCCCTATTTACGGACCCTCCCATGATTGACACTACCTGTTTAAGGCCCCTCCCAGCATTGACACTCCCTGTTTAAGGCCCCACCCTGCACTGACACTCCCTGTTTAAACCCCTCCCAGTATTGACACTCCCTGTTTAAGGCCCCTCCCAGCATTGACACTCCCTGTTTAAGGCCCCTCCCTGCATTGACACTCCCTGTTTAAGGCCCCTCCCAGCATTGACACTCCCTGTTTAAGGCCCCTCCCAGCATTGACACTCCCTGTGTAAGGCCCCTCCCAGCATTGACACTCCCTGTTTAAGGCCCCTCCCAGCATTGACACTCCCTGTTTAAGGCCCCTCCAAGCATTGACACTCCCTGTTTCAGGCCCCTCCCAGCATTGACACTCCCTGTTTAAGGACCCTCCCAGCATTGACACTCCCTGTTTAAGGACCCTCCCACGATTGACACTCCCTGTTTAAGGCCCCTCCCAGCATTGACACTCCCTGTTAAGTCCCCACCCTGCACTGACACTCCCTGTTTAAGGCCCCTCCCAGCATTGACACTCCCTGTTTAAGACCCCTCCCAGCATTGACACTCCCTGTTTAAGGCCCCTCCCAGCATTGACACTCCCTGTTTAAGGCCCCTCCCAGCATTGACACTCCCTGTTTCAGGCCCCTCCCAGCATTGACACTCCCTGTTTAAGGCCCCTCCCAGCATTGACACTCCCTGTTTAAGGCCCCTCCCAGCATTGACACTCCCTGTTTCAGGCCCCTCCCAGCATTGACACTCCCTGTTTAAGGCCCCTCCCAGCATTGACACTCCCTGTTTAAGGCCCCTCCCAGCATTGACACTCCCTGTTTAAGGCCCCTCCCAGCATTGACACTCCCTGTTTCAGGCCCCTCCCAGCATTGACACTCCCTGTTTAAGGACCCTCCCCCGATTGACACTCCCTGTTTCAGGCCCCTCCAAGCATTGAAACTCCCTGTTTAAGGCCGCTCCAAGCATTGACACTCCCTGTTTAAGGCCCCACCCTGCACTGACACTCCCTGTTTAAACCCCTCCCAATATCGACACTCCCAGTTTATGGCCCCTTCCAGCATTGACACTCCCTGTTTAAGGCCCCACACTGCACTGACACTCCCTGTTTAAGACAGCTCCCAGCATTGACACTCCCTGTTTAATGCCCCTCCCAGCATTGACACTCCCTGTTTAAGGCCCCACCCTGCACTGACACTCCCTGTTTAAACCCCTCCCAATATCGACACTCCCAGTTTAAGGCCCCTTTCAGCATTGACACTCCCTGTTTACGGCCCCTCCCAGCATTGACACTCCCTGTTTAAGGCCCCACCCTGCACTGACACTCCCTGTTTAAACCCCTCCCAGTATTGACACTCCCTGTTTAAACCCCTCCCAGTATTGACACTCCCTGTTTAAGGCCCCTCCCAGCATTGACACTCCCTGTTTAAGGACCCTCCCAGCATTGATACTCCCTGTTTAAGGACCCTCCCACGATTGACACTCCCTGTTTAAGGCCCCTCCCAGCATTGACACTCCCTGTTAAGTCCCCACCCTGCACTGACACTCCCTGTTTAAGGCCCCTCCCAGCATTGACACTACCTGTTTAAGACCCCTCCCAGCATTGACACTCCCTGTTTAAGGCCCCTCCCAGCATTGACACTCCCTGTTTAAGGCCCCTCCCAGCATTGACACTCCCTTTTTAAGGCCCCTCCCAGCACTGACACTCCCTGTTTAAGGCCCCTCCCAGCATTGACACTCCCTGTTTCAGGCCCCTCCCAGCATTGACACTCCCTGTTTAAGGACCCTCCCCCGATTGACACTCCCTGTTTAAGGCCCCTCCCAGCATTGACACTCCCTGTTTAAGGCCCCTCCCAGCATTGACACTCCCTGTTTCAGGCCCCTCCCAGCATTGACATTCCCTGTTTAAGGACCCTCCCAAGATTGACACTCCCTGTTTAAGGCCCCTCCCAGCATTGACACTCCCTGTTTAAGGCCCCACCCTGCGCTGACACTCCCTGTTTTAAACCCTCCCAGTATTGACACTCCCTGTTTAAGGCCCCTCCCAGCATTGACACTCCCTGTTTAAGGCCCCTCCCAGCATTGACACTCCCTGTTTAAGGCCCCTCCCAGCATTGACACTCCCTGTTTAAGGCCCCTCCCAGCATTGACACTCCCTGTTTAAGGCCCCTCCCAGCATTGACACTCCCTGTTTAAGGCCCCTCCCAGCATTGACACTCCCTGTTTCAAGCCCCTCCCAGCATTGACACTCCCTGTTTCAGGCCCCTCCCAGCATTGACACTCCCTGTTTCAGGCCCCTCCCAGCATTGACACTCCCTGTTTAAGGCCCCTCCCAGCATTGACACTCCCTGTTTAAGGACCCACCCTGCACTGACACTCCCTGTTTAAGACAGCTCCCAGCATTGACACTCCCTGTTTAATGCCCCTCCCAGCATTGCCACTCCCTGTTTAAGGCCCCTCCCAGCATTGACACTCCCTGTTTAAGGACCCTCCCAGCATTGACACTCCCTGAAGCCACACCTAGCACTGACACTCCCTCTTTATTTTTTTTTATTTAAACATTATTTTATTTGGTTGTTTTCATACATTGTTCATTGGAAACAAAGATCGTTTTCTTTTCCTCCCCCCCCCCCCGCCTTTCCCTCTCCCATAGCCGACGCATGATTCCCTGGTTATCACATGTGTTCTTGACTCGAACCCATTTCCCTGTTGTTGGAATTTGCATTATAGTGTTCATTTAGAGTCTCTCCTCAGTCTTATCTCCTCCAACCCTGTAGTCAAGCAGTTGTTTTTCATCGGTGTTTTTACTCCCACAGTTTATCCTCTGCTTGTGGGTAGTATTTTTTTTAGATCCCTGCAGATTGTTCAGGGAAATTGCATTGATACTAATGGAGAAGTCTATCACCTTCGATTGTACCACAGTGTATCAGTCTCTGTGTACAATGTTTTCCTGGTTCTGCTCCTTTCGCTCTGCATCAGTTCCTGGAGGTTGTTCCAGTCTCCATGGAATCCCTCCACTTTATTATTCCTTTTTACACAATAATATTCCATCACCAACATATACCACAATTTGTTCAGCCATTCCCCAATTGATGGGCATCCCCTCGTTTTCCAATTTTTAGACACCACAAAGAGCGCAGCTATGAATATTCTTGTACAAGTCTTTTTGTCCATTATCTCTTTGGGGTACAAACCCAGCGGTGCTATGGCTGGATCAAAGGGTAGATATTCTTTTGTCGCCCTTTGGGCATAGTTCCAAATTGCCCTCCAGAATGGTTGGATCAGTTCACAGCTCCACCAGCAATGAATTCATGTCCCCACTTTGCCACATCCCCTCCAGCATTCATTACTTTGCATAGCTGTCATGTTAGCCAATCTGCTAGGTGTGAGGTGATACCTCAGAGTTGTTTTGATTTGCATCTCTCTGATTATAAGAGATGTAGAGCACTTTTTCATGTGCTTATTAATAGTTTTGATTTCTTTGGCTGAGAACTGCCTGTTCATGTCCCTTGCCCATTTATCAATTGGAGAATGGCTTGATTTTTTTGTACAATTGATTTAGTTCTTTATAAATTTGAGTAATTAAACCTTTGTCAGAGGTTTTTATGAAGATTGTTTCCCAATTTGTTGCTACCCTTCTGATTTTAGTTACATTGGTTTTGTTTGTACAAAAACTTTTCAATTTGATGTAATCCAGATTATTTATTTTGCATTTTGTAACTCTTTCTAATTCTTGCTTGGTTTTGAAGTATTTCCCTTCCCAAAGGTCTGACATGTATACTATTCTGTGTTCGCCTAATTTTCTTATAGTTTCCTTCTTTATGTTCAAGTCATTCACCCATTTTGAATTTATCTTGGTGTAGGGTGTGAGGTGTTGATCTAAGCCTAATCTTTCCCACACTGTCCTCCAATTTTCCCAGCAGTTTTTATGAAATAGTGGATTTTTGTCCCAAAAGCTGGGATCTTTGGGTTTGTCATATACTGTCTTGCTGAGGTTGCTTGCCCCCAGTCTATTCCACTGATCCTCCTTTCTGTCTCTTAGCCAGTACCAAATTGTTTTGATGACCGCTGCTTTGTAATATAGTCTGAGATCTGGGACTGCAAGACCCCCTTCCTTTGTATTTTTTTTCATTATTTCCCTGGTTATCCTTGATCTTTTGTTCTTCCAAATGAACTTTGTTATGTTTTTTTCTAAATCAGTAAAAAACTTTTTTGGAAGTTCCATAGGTATGGCACTAAATAGATAGATGAGTTTGGGTAGGAGGGTCATTTTTATTATATTGGCTCGTCCTACCCATGAGCAGTTAATGTTCTTCCAATTGTTCAAGTCTAGTTTTAGTTGTGTGGAAAGTGTTTTGTAGTTGTGTTCATATAGATCCTGTGTTTGTCTCGGGAGATAGATTCCTAAGTATTTTATTTTGTCTAGGGTGATTTTGAATGGGATTTCTCTTTCTAGTTCTTGCTGCTGACCTGTGTTGGAATTATATAGAAAGGCTGATGACTTATGTGGGTTTATTTTGTATCCTGCAACTTTACTAAAGTTATTGATTATTTCGATTAGCTTTTTGGTTGAATCTCTAGGCGTCTTTAAGTAGACCATCATGTCATCTGCAAAGAGCGATAATTTGGTCTCCTCCTTGCCTATTTTGATGCCTTCAATTTTTTTTCTTCTCTAATTGCTACTGCTAGTGTTTCTAATACAATGTCAAATAATAGAGGTGATAATGGGCATCCTTGTTTCACTCCTGATCTTAATGGGAATGGATTTAGTTTATCCCCATTGCAGATGATATGAGCTGATGGTTTTAGATATATACTGTTTATTATTTTTAGGAATGACCCTTCTATTCCTATGCTTTCTAGTGTTTTTAGTAGGAATGGGTATTGTGTTTTATCAAAGGCTTTTTCTGCATCTATTGAGATAATCATGTGGTTCTTGTTGGTTTGCTTGTTGATGTGGTCAATTATGTGGATAGTTTTTCTAATGCTGAACCAGCCCTGCATCCCTGGTATGAATCCTACTTGATCATGGTGGATGACCCTTCTAATCACTTGCTGGAGTCTTTTTGCTAGTATCCTATTTAAGATTTTTGCATCTATATTCATTAGGGAGATTGGTCTATAATTTTCTTTCTCTGTTTTTGGCCTGCCTGGTTTTGGAATCAGTACCATGCTTGTGTCATCAAAGGAGTTTGGTAGAACTCCCTCTTTGCTTATTATGTCAAATAGTTTGTATAGTATTGGGATTAACTGTTCTCTGAATGTTTGATAGAATTCACTGGTGAATCCATCAGGCCCTGGGGATTTTTTCTTAGGAAGTTCTTTGATGGCCTGTTGGATTTCTTTTTCTGATATGGGATAACTTAAGAAAACTATTTCTTCTTCTGACATTGACACTCCCTGTTTCAGGCCCCTCCCAGCATTGACACTCCCTATTTAAGGCCCCTGCCAGCATTGACACTCCCTGTTTAGGGCCCCTCCCAGCATTGACACTCCCTGTTTAAGGCCCCTCCGAGCATTGACACTCCGTGTTTAAGGCTCCTCCCAGCATTGACACTCCCCATTTAAGGCCCCTCCCAGCATTGACACTCCCCGTGTAAGACCCCTCCCAGCATTGACACTCCCTGTTTAAGGCCCCACCCTGCACTGACACTCCCTGTTTTAGGCCCCTCCCAGCATTGACACTCCCTGTTTCAGGCCCCTCCCAGCATTGACACTCCCTGTTTCAGGCCCCTCCCAGCATTGACACTCCCTGTTTAAGGCCCCTCCCAGCATTGACACTCCCTGTTTAAGGCCCCACCCTGCACTGACACTCCCTGTTTAAACCCCTCCCAGTATTGACACTCCCTGTTTAATGCCCCTCCCAGCATTGACACTCCCTGTTTAAGGCCCCTCCCAGCATTGACACTCCCTGTTTAAGGCCCCTCCCAGCATTGACACTCCCTGTTTAAGGCCCCTCCCAGCATTGACACTCCCTGTTTCAGTCCCCTCCCAGCATTGACACTCCCTGTTTAAGGCCCCTCCCAGCATTGACACTCCCTGTTTATGGCCCCTCCCAGCATTGACACTCCCTGTTTAAGGCCCCTCCCAGCATTGACACTCCCTGTTTCAAGCCCCTCCCAGCATTGACACTCCCTGTTTAAGGACGCTCCCACGATTGACACTCCCTGTTTAAGGCCCCTCCCAGCATTGACACTCCCTGTTTAAGGCCCCACCCTGCACTGACACTCCCTGTTTAAACCCCACCCAGTATTGACACTCCCTGTTTGAGGCCCCTCCCAGCATTGACACTCCCTGTTTAAGGCCCCTCCCAGCATTGACACTCCCTGTTTAAGGCCCCTGCCAGCATTGATACTCCCTGTTTAAGGCCCCTCCCAGCATTGACACTCCCTGTTTCAGGCCCCTCCCAGCATTGACACTCCCTGTTTCAGGCCCCTCCCAGCATTGACACTCCCTGTCTCAGGCCCCTCCCAGCATTGACACTCCCTGTTTAAGGTCCCTCCCAGCATTGACACTCCCTGTTTAAGGCCCCTCCCAGCATTGATACTCCCTGTTTAAGGCCCCTCCCAGCATTGACACTCCCTGTTTCAGGCCCCTCCCAGCATTGACACTCCCTGTTTCAGGCCCCTCCCAGCATTGACACTCCCTGTCTCAGGCCCCTCCCAGCATTGACACTCCCTGCTTCAGGCCCCTCCCAGCATTGACACTCCCTGTTTAAGGACCCTCCCACGATTGACACTCCCTGTTTAAGGCTCCACCCTGAACTGACACTCCCTGTTTAAGACAGCTCCCAGCATTGACACTCCCTGTTTAATGCCCCTCCCAGCATTGCCACTCCCTGTTTAAGGCCCCTCCCAGCATTGACACTCCCTGTTTAAGACCCCTCCCAGCACTGACACTCCCCGTTTAAGGCCCCTCCCAGCATTGACACATCCCATTTAAAGCCCCTCCCAGCATTGACACTCCCTGTTTAAGGACCCTCCCCCGATTGACACTCCCTGTTTCAGGCACCTCCAAGCATTGACACTCCCTGTTTAAGGCCCCTCCAAGCATTGACACTCCCTGTTTAAGGCCCATCCAAGCATTGACACTCCCTGTTTAAGGCCCCTCCCAGCATTGACACTCCCTGTTTAAGGCCCCTCCCAGCATTGACACTCCCTGTTTTAGGCCCCTCCCAGCATTGACACTCCCTGTTTAAGGCCCCACCCTGCACTGACACTCCCTGTTTAAACCCTTCCCAGTATTGACACTCCCTGTTTAAACCCCTCCCAGTATTGACACTCCCTGTTTAAGGGCCCTCCCAGCATTGACACTCCCTGTTTAAGGCCCCTCCCAGCATTGACACTCCCTGTTTAAGGCCCCTCCCAGCATTGACACTCCCTGTTTAAGGCCCCTCCCAGCATTGACACTCCCTGTTTAAGGCCCCTCCCAGCATTGACACTCCCTGTTTAAGGCCCCACCCTGCACTGACACTCCCTGTTTAAACCCTTCCCAGTATTGACACTCCCTGTTTAAACCCCTCCCAGTATTGACACTCCCTGTTTAAGGCCCCTCCCAGCATTGACACTCCCTGTTTAAGGCCCCTCCCAGCATTGACACTCCCTGTTTAAGGACCCTCCCAGCATTGACACTCCCTGTTTAAGGGCCCACCCTGCACTGACACTCCCTCTTTAAACCCTTCCCAGTATTGACACTCCCTGTTTAAACCCCTCCCAGTATTGACACTCCCTGTTTAAGGCCCCTCCCAGCATTGACACTCCCTGTTTAAGGCCCCTCCCAGCATTGACACTCCCTGTTTAAAGCCCCTCCCAGCATTGACACTCCCTGTTTAAGGCCCCACCCTCACTGACACTCCCTGTTTTAACCCCTCCCAGTATTAACACTCCCTGTTTAAGGCCCCTCCCAGCATTGACACTCCCTGTTTAAGGCCCCTCCCAGCATTGACACTCCCTGTTTAAGGCCCCTCCCAGCATTGACACTCCCTGTTTAAGGCCCCACCCTGCACTGACACTCCCTGTTTAAACCCTTCCCAGTATTGACACTCCCTGTTTAAACCCCTCCCAGTATTGACACTCCCTGTTTAAGGCCCCTCCCAGCATTGACACTCCCTGTTTAAGGCCCCTCCCAGCATTGACACTCCCTGTTTAAAGCCCCTCCCAGCATTGACACTCCCTGTTTAAGGCCCCACCCTCACTGACACTCCCTGTTTTAACCCCTCCCAGTATTAACACTCCCTGTTTAAGGCCCCTCCCAGCATTGACACTCCCTGTTTAAGGCCCCTCCCAGCATTGACACTCCCTGTTTAAGGCCCCTACCAGCATTGACACTCCCTGTTTAAGGCCCCTCCCAGCATTGACACTCCCTGTTTCAGGCCCCTCCCAGCATTGACACTCCCTGTTTAAGGCCCCTCCCAGCATTGACACTCCCTGTTTCAGGCCCCTCCCAGCATTGACACTCCCTGTTTAAGGACCCTCCCACGATTGACACTCCCTGTTTAAGGCCCCTCCCAGCATTGACACTCCCTGTTTAAGGCCCCACCCTGCACTGACACTCCTTGTTTAAGACAGCTCCCAGCATTGACACTCCCTGTTTAATGCCCCTCCCAGCATTGCCACTCCCTGTTTAAGGCCCCTCCCAGCATTGACACTCCCTGTTTAAGGCCCCTCCCAGCATTGACACTCCCTGTTTCAGGCCCCTCCCAGCATTGACACTCCCTGTTTAAGGCCCCTCCCAGCATTGACACTCCCTGTTTCAGGCCCCTCCCAGCATTGACACTCCCTGTTTAAGGACCCTCCCACGATTGACACTCCCTGTTTAAGGCCCCTCCCAGCATTGACACTCCCTGTTTAAGGCCCCACCCTGCACTGACACTCCCTGTTTCAGGCCCCTCCCAGCATTGACACTCCCTGTTTAAGGTCCCTCCCAGCATTGACACTCCCTGTTTAAGGCCCCTCCCAGCATTGACACTCCCTGTTTAAGGCCCCTCCCAGCATTGACACTCCCTGCTTCAGGCCCCTCCCAGCATTGACACTCCCTGTTTAAGGACCCTCCCACGATTGACACTCCCTGTTTAAGTCCCCACCCTGAACTGACACTCCCTGTTTAAGACAGCTACCAGCATTGACACTCCCTGTTTAATGCCCCTCCCAGCATTGCCACTCCCTATTTAAGGCCCCTCCCAGCATTGACACTCCCTGTTTAAGACCCCTCCCAGCACTGACACTCCCCGTTTAAGGCCCCTCCCAGCATTGACACATCCCATTTAAAGCCCCTCCCAGCATTGACACTCCCTGTTTAAGGACCCTCCCCCGATTGACACTCCCTGTTTCAGGCACCTCCAAGCATTGACACTCCCTGTTTAAGGCCCCTCCAAGCATTGACACTCCCTGTTTAAGGCCCATCCAATCATTGACACTCCCTGTTTAAGGCCCCTCCCAGCATTGACACTCCCTGTTTAAGGCCCCTCCCAGCATTGACACTCCCTGTTTTAGGCCCCTCCCAGCATTGACACTCCCTGTTTAAGGCCCCACCCTGCACTGACACTCCCTGTTTAAACCCCTCCCAGTATTGACACTCCCTGTTTAAGGGCCCTCCCAGCATTGACACTCCCTGTTTAAGGCCCCTCCCAGCATTGACACTCCCTGTTTAAGGCCCCTCCCAGCATTGACACTCCCTGTTTAAGGCCCCTCCCAGCATTGACACTCCCTGTTTAAGGACCCTCCCAGCATTGACACTCCCTGTTTAAGGCCCCACCCTCACTGACACTCCCTGTTTTAACCCCTCCCAGTATTAACACTCCCTGTTTAAGGCCCCTCCCAGCATTGACACTCCCTGTTTAAGGCCCCTCCCAGCATTGACACTCCCTGTTTAAGGCCCCTCCCAGCATTGACACTCCCTGTTTAAGGCCCCACCCTGCACTGACACTCCCTGTTTAAACCCTTCCCAGTATTGACACTCCCTGTTTAAACCCCTCCCAGTATTGACACTCCCTGTTTAAGGCCCCTCCCAGCATTGACACTCCCTGTTTAAGGCCCCTCCCAGCATTGACACTCCCTGTTTAAGGACCCTCCCAGCATAGACACTCCCTGTTTAAGGCCCCACCCTCACTGACACTCCCTGTTTTAACCCCTCCCAGTATTAACACTCCCTGTTTAAGGCCCCTCCCAGCATTGACACTCCCTGTTTAAGGCCCCTCCCAGCATTGACACTCCCTGTTTAAGGCCCCTCCCAGCATTGACACTCCCTGTTTAAGGCCCCACCCTGCACTGACACTCCCTGTTTAAACCCTTCCCAGTATTGACACTCCCTGTTTAAACCCCTCCCAGTATTGACACTCCCTGTTTAAGGCCCCTCCCAGCATTGACACTCCCTGTTTAAGGCCCCTCCCAGCATTGACACTCCCTGTTTAAAGCCCCTCCCAGCATTGACACTCCCTGTTTAAGGCCCCACCCTCACTGACACTCCCTGTTTTAACCCCTCCCAGTATTAACACTCCCTGTTTAAGGCCCCTCCCAGCATTGACACTCCCTGTTTAAGGCCCCTCCCAGCATTGACACTCCCTGTTTAAGGCCCCTCCCAGCATTGACACTCCCTGTTTAAGGCCCCTCCCAGCATTGACACTCCCTGTTTCAGGCCCCTCCCAGCATTGACACTCCCTGTTTAAGGCCCCTCCCAGCATTGACACTCCCTGTTTCAGGCCCCTCCCAGCATTGACACTCCCTGTTTAAGGACCCTCCCACGATTGACACTCCCTGTTTAAGGCCCCTCCCAGCATTGACACTCCCTGTTTAAGGCCCCACCCTGCACTGACACTCCCTGTTTAAGACAGCTCCCAGCATTGACACTCCCTGTTTAATGCCCCTCCCAGCATTGCCACTCCCTGTTTAAGGCCCCTCCCAGCATTGACACTCCCTGTTTAAGGCCCCTCCCAGCATTGACACACCCTGTAGCCACACCTAGCACTGACACTCCCTCTTTATTTTTTTTTATTTAAACATTATTTTATTTGGTTGTTTTCATACATTGTTCATTGGAAACAAAGATCGTTTTCTTTTCCTCCCTCCCCCCACCCCCGCCTTTCCCTCTCCCATAGCCGACGCATGATTCCCTGGTTATCACATGTGTTCTTGACTCGAACCCATTTCCCTGTTGTTGGAATTTGCATTATAGTGTTCATTTAGAGTCTCTCCTCAGTCTTATCTCTTCCAACCCTGTAGTCAAGCAGTTGTTTTTCATCGGTGTTTTTACTCCCACAGTTTATCCTCTGCTTGTGGGTAGTATTTTTTTTTAGATCCGTGCAGATTGTTCAGGGAAATTGCATTGATACTAATGGAGAAGTCTATCACCTTCGATTGTACCACAGTGTATCAGTCTCTGTGTACAATGTTTTCCTGGTTCTGCTCCTTTCGCTCTGCATCAGTTCCTGGAGGTTGTTCCAGTCTCCATGGAATCCCTCCACTTTATTATTCCTTTTTACACAATAATATTCCATCACCAACATATACCACAATTTGTTCAGCCATTCCCCAATTGATGGGCATCCCCTCGTTTTCCAATTTTTAGACACCACAAAGAGCGCAGCTATGAATATTCTTGTACAAGTCTTTTTGTCCATTATCTCTTTGGGGTACAAACCCAGCAGTGCTATGGCTGGATCAAAGGGTAGATATTCTTTTGTCGCCCTTTGGGCATAGTTCCAAATTGCCCTCCAGAATGGTTGGATCAGTTCACAGCTCCACCAGCAATGAATTCATGTCCCCACTTTGCCACATCCCCTCCAGCATTCATTACTTTGCATAGCTGTCATGTTAGCCAATCTGCTAGGTGTGAGGTGATACCTCAGAGTTGTTTTGATTTGCATCTCTCTGATTATAAGAGATGTAGAGCACTTTTTCATGTGCTTATTAATAGTTTTGATTTCTTTGGCTGAGAACTGCCTGTTCATGTCCCTTGCCCATTTATCAATTGGAGAATGGCTTGATTTTTTTGTACAATTGATTTAGTTCTTTATAAATTTGAGTAATTAAACCTTTGTCAGAGGTTTTTATGAAGATTGTTTCCCAATTTGTTGCTACCCTTCTGATTTTAGTTACATTGGTTTTGTTTGTACAAAAACTTTTCAATTTGATGTAATCCAGATTATTTATTTTGCATTTTGTAACTCTTTCTAATTCTTGCTTGGTTTTGAAGTATTTCCCTTCCCAAAGGTCTGACATGTATACTATTCTGTGTTCGCCTAATTTTCTTATAGTTTCCTTCTTTATGTTCAAGTCATTCACCCATTTTGAATTTATCTTGGTGTAGGGTGTGAGGTGTTGATCTAAGCCTAATCTTTCCCACACTGTCCTCCAATTTTCCCAGCAGTTTTTATGAAATAGTGGATTTTTGTCCCAAAAGCTGGGATCTTTGGGTTTGTCATATACTGTCTTGCTGAGGTTGCTTGCCCCCAGTCTATTCCACTGATCCTCCTTTCTGTCTCTTAGCCAGTACCAAATTGTTTTGATGACCGCTGCTTTGTAATATAGTCTGAGATCTGGGACTGCAAGACCCCCTTCCTTTGTATTTTTTTTTCATTATTTCCCTGGTTATCCTTGATCTTTTGTTCTTCCAAATGAACTTTGTTATGTTTTTTTCTAAATCAGTAAAAAACTTTTTTGGAAGTTCCATAGGTATGGCACTAAATAGATAGATGAGTTTGGGTAGGAGGGTCATTTTTATTATATTGGCTCGTCCTACCCATGAGCAGTTAATGTTCTTCCAATTGTTCAAGTCTAGTTTTAGTTGTGTGGAAAGTGTTTTGTAGTTGTGTTCATATAGATCCTGTGTTTGTCTCGGGAGATAGATTCCTAAGTATTTTATTTTGTCTAGGGTGATTTTGAATGGGATTTCTCTTTCTAGTTCTTGCTGCTGAGCTGTGTTGGAATTATATAGAAAGGCTGATGACTTATGTGGGTTTATTTTGTATCCTGCAACTTTACTAAACTTATTGATTATTTCGATTAGCTTTTTGGTTGAATCTCTAGGCGTCTTTAAGTAGACCATCATGTCATCTGCAAAGAGCGATAATTTGGTCTCCTCCTTGCCTATTTTGATGCCTTCAATTTTTTTTCTTCTCTAATTGCTACTGCTAGTGTTTCTAATACAATGTCAAATAATAGAGGTGATAGTGGGCATCCTTGTTTCACTCCTGATCTTAATGGGAATGGATTTAGTTTATCCCCATTGCAGATGATATGAGCTGATGGTTTTAGATATATACTGTTTATTATTTTTAGGAATGACCCTTCTATTCCTATGCTTTCTAGTGTTTTTAGTAGGAATGGGTATTGTGTTTTATCAAAGGCTTTTTCTGCATCTATTGAGATAATCATGTGGTTCTTGTTGGTTTGCTTGTTGATGTGGTCAATTATGTGGATAGTTTTTCTAATGCTGAACCAGCCCTGCATCCCTGGTATAAATCCTACTTGATCATGGTGGATGACCCTTCTAATCACTTGCTGGAGTCTTTTTGCTAGTATCCTATTTAAGATTTTTGCATCTATATTCATTAGGGAGATTGGTCTATAATTTTCTTTCTCTGTTTTTGGCCTGCCTGGTTTTGGAATCAGTACCATGCTTGTGTCATCAAAGGAGTTTGGTAGAACTCCCTCTTTGCTTATTATGTCAAATAGTTTGTATAGTATTGGGATTAACTGTTCTCTGAATGTTTGATAGAATTCACTGGTGAATCCATCAGGCCCTGGGGATTTTTTCTTAGGAAGTTCTTTGATGGCCTGTTGGATTTCTTTTTCTGATATGGGATAACTTAAGAAAACTATTTCTTCTTCTGACATTGACACTCCCTGTTTCAGGCCCCTCCCAGCATTGACACTCCCTATTTAAGGCCCCTCCCAGCATTGACACTCCCTGTTTAAGGCCCCTCCCAGCATTGACACTCCCTGTTTAAGGCCCCACCCTGCACTGACACTCCATGTTTAAACCCTTCCCAGTATTGACACTCCCTGTTTAAACCCCTCCCAGTATTGACACTCCCTGTTTAAGGGCCCTCCCAGCATTGACACTCCCTGTTTAAGGCCCCTCCCAGCATTGACACTCCCTGTTTAAGGCCCCTCCCAGCATTGACACTCCCTGTTTAAGGCCCCTCCCAGCATTGACACTCCCTGTTTCAGGCCCCTCCCAGCATTGACACTCCCTGTTTAAGGACCCTCCCACGATTGACACTCCCTGTTTAAGGCCCCTCCCAGCATTGACACTCCCTGTTTAAGGCCCCTCCCAGCATTGCCACTCCCTGTTTAAGGCCCCTCCCAGCATTGACACTCCCTGTTTAAGGCCCCTCCCAGCATTGACACACCCTGTAGCCACACCTAGCACTGACACTCCCTCTTTATTTTTTTTTATTTAAACATTATTTTATTTGGTTGTTTTCATACATTGTTCATTGGAAACAAAGATCGTTTTCTTTTCCTCCCTCCCCCCACCCCCGCCTTTCCCTCTCCCATAGCCGACGCATGATTCCCTGGTTATCACATGTGTTCTTGACTCGAACCCATTTCCCTGTTGTTGGAATTTGCATTATAGTGTTCATTTAGAGTCTCTCCTCAGTCTTATCTCTTCCAACCCTGTAGTCAAGCAGTTGTTTTTCATCGGTGTTTTTACTCCCACAGTTTATCCTCTGCTTGTGGGTAGTATTTTTTTTTAGATCCGTGCAGATTGTTCAGGGAAATTGCATTGATACTAATGGAGAAGTCTATCACCTTCGATTGTACCACAGTGTATCAGTCTCTGTGTACAATGTTTTCCTGGTTCTGCTCCTTTCGCTCTGCATCAGTTCCTGGAGGTTGTTCCAGTCTCCATGGAATCCCTCCACTTTATTATTCCTTTTTACACAATAATATTCCATCACCAACATATACCACAATTTGTTCAGCCATTCCCCAATTGATGGGCATCCCCTCGTTTTCCAATTTTTAGACACCACAAAGAGCGCAGCTATGAATATTCTTGTACAAGTCTTTTTGTCCATTATCTCTTTGGGGTACAAACCCAGCAGTGCTATGGCTGGATCAAAGGGTAGATATTCTTTTGTCGCCCTTTGGGCATAGTTCCAAATTGCCCTCCAGAATGGTTGGATCAGTTCACAGCTCCACCAGCAATGAATTCATGTCCCCACTTTGCCACATCCCCTCCAGCATTCATTACTTTGCATAGCTGTCATGTTAGCCAATCTGCTAGGTGTGAGGTGATACCTCAGAGTTGTTTTGATTTGCATCTCTCTGATTATAAGAGATGTAGAGCACTTTTTCATGTGCTTATTAATAGTTTTGATTTCTTTGGCTGAGAACTGCCTGTTCATGTCCCTTGCCCATTTATCAATTGGAGAATGGCTTGATTTTTTTGTACAATTGATTTAGTTCTTTATAAATTTGAGTAATTAAACCTTTGTCAGAGGTTTTTATGAAGATTGTTTCCCAATTTGTTGCTACCCTTCTGATTTTAGTTACATTGGTTTTGTTTGTACAAAAACTTTTCAATTTGATGTAATCCAGATTATTTATTTTGCATTTTGTAACTCTTTCTAATTCTTGCTTGGTTTTGAAGTATTTCCCTTCCCAAAGGTCTGACATGTATACTATTCTGTGTTCGCCTAATTTTCTTATAGTTTCCTTCTTTATGTTCAAGTCATTCACCCATTTTGAATTTATCTTGGTGTAGGGTGTGAGGTGTTGATCTAAGCCTAATCTTTCCCACACTGTCCTCCAATTTTCCCAGCAGTTTTTATGAAATAGTGGATTTTTGTCCCAAAAGCTGGGATCTTTGGGTTTGTCATATACTGTCTTGCTGAGGTTGCTTGCCCCCAGTCTATTCCACTGATCCTCCTTTCTGTCTCTTAGCCAGTACCAAATTGTTTTGATGACCGCTGCTTTGTAATATAGTCTGAGATCTGGGACTGCAAGACCCCCTTCCTTTGTATTTTTTTTCATTATTTCCCTGGTTATCCTTGATCTTTTGTTCTTCCAAATGAACTTTGTTATGTTTTTTTCTAAATCAGTAAAAAACTTTTTTGGAAGTTCCATAGGTATGGCACTAAATAGATAGATGAGTTTGGGTAGGAGGGTCATTTTTATTATATTGGCTCGTCCTACCCATGAGTAGTTAATGTTCTTCCAATTGTTCAAGTCTAGTTTTAGTTGTGTGGAAAGTGTTTTGTAGTTGTGTTCATATAGATCCTGTGTTTGTCTCGGGAGATAGATTCCTAAGTATTTTATTTTGTCTAGGGTGATTTTGAATGGGATTTCTCTTTCTAGTTCTTGCTGCTGACCTGTGTTGGAATTATATAGAAAGGCTGATGACTTATGTGGGTTTATTTTGTATCCTGCAACTTTACTAAAGTTATTGATTATTTCGATTAGCTTTTTGGTTGAATCTCTAGGCGTCTTTAAGTAGACCATCATGTCATCTGCAAAGAGCGATAATTTGGTCTCCTCCTTGCCTATTTTGATGCCTTCAATTTTTTTTCTTCTCTAATTGCTACTGCTAGTGTTTCTAATACAATGTCAAATAATAGAGGTGATAGTGGGCATCCTTGTTTCACTCCTGATCTTAATGGGAATGGATTTAGTTTATCCCCATTGCAGATGATATGAGCTGATGGTTTTAGATATATACTGTTTATTATTTTTAGGAATGACCCTTCTATTCCTATGCTTTCTAGTGTTTTTAGTAGGAATGGGTATTGTGTTTTATCAAAGGCTTTTTCTGCATCTATTGAGATAATCATGTGGTTCTTGTTGGTTTGCTTGTTGATGTGGTCAATTATGTGGATAGTTTTTCTAATGTTGAACCAGCCCTGCATCCCTGGTATAAATCCTACTTGATCATGGTGGATGACCCTTCTAATCACTTGCTGGAGTCTTTTTGCTAGTATCCTATTTAAGATTTTTGCATCTATATTCATTAGGGAGATTGGTCTATAATTTTCTTTCTCTGTTTTTGGCCTGCCTGGTTTTGGAATCAGTACCATGCTTGTGTCATCAAAGGAGTTTGGTAGAACTCCCTCTTTGCTTATTATGTCAAATAGTTTGTATAGTATTGGGATTAACTGTTCTCTGAATGTTTGATAGAATTCACTGGTGAATCCATCAGGCCCTGGGGATTTTTTCTTAGGAAGTTCTTTGATGGCCTGTTGGATTTCTTTTTCTGATATGGGATAACTTAAGAAAACTATTTCTTCTTCTGACATTGACACTCCCTGTTTCAGGCCCCTCCCAGCATTGACACTCCCTGTTTAAGGCCCCTCCCAGCATTGACACTCCCTGTTTTAGGCCCCTCCCAGCATTGACACTCCCTGTTTAAGGCCCCACCCTGCACTGACACTCCATGTTTAAACCCTTCCCAGTATTGACACTCCCTGTTTAAACCCCTCCCAGTATTGACACTCCCTGTTTAAGGGCCCTCCCAGCATTGACACTCCCTGTTTAAGGCCCCTCCCAGCATTGACACTCCCTGTTTAAGGCCCCTCCCAGCATTGACACTCCCTGTTTAAGGCCCCTCCCAGCATTGACACTCCCTGTTTAAGGCCCCTCCCAGCATTGACACTCCCTGTTTAAGGCCCCACCCTGCACTGACACTCCCTGTTTAAACCTTTCCCAGTATTGACACTCCCTGTTTAAACCCCTCCCAGTATTGACACTCCCTGTTTAAGGCCCCTCCCAGCATTGACACTCCCTGTTTAAGGCCCCTCCCAGCATTGACACTCCCTGTTTAAGGCCCCTCCCAGCATTGATACTCCCTGTTTAAGGCCCCACCCTCACTGACACTCCCTGTTTTAACCCCTCCCAGTATTAACACTCCCTGTTTAAGGCCCCTCCCAGCATTGACACTCCCTGTTTAAGTCCCCTCCCAGCATTGACACTCCCTGTTTAAGGCCCCTCCCAGCATTGACACTCCCTGTTTAAGGCCCCACCCTGCACTGACACTCCCTGTTTAAACCCTTCCCAGTATTGACACTCCCTGTTTAAACCCCTCCCAGTATTGACACTCCCTGTTTAAGGCCCCTCCCAGCATTGACACTCCCTGTTTAAGGCCCCTCCCAGCATTGATACTCCCTGTTTAAAGCCCCTCCCAGCATTGACACTCCCTGTTTAAGGCCCCACCCTCACTGACACTCCCTGTTTTAACCCCTCCCAGTATTAACACTCCCTGTTTAAGGCCCCTCCCAGCATTGACACTCCCTGTTTAAGTCCCCTCCCAGCATTGACACTCCCTGTTTAAGGCCCCTCCCAGCATTGACACTCCCTGTTTAAGGCCCCTCCCAGCATTGACACTCCCTGTTTCAGGCCCCTCCCAGCATTGACACTCCCTGTTTAAGGCCCCTCCCAGCATTGACACTCCCTGTTTCAGGCCCCTCCCAGCATTGACACTCCCTGTTTAAGGACCCTCCCACGATTGACACTCCCTGTTTAAGGCCCCTCCCAGCATTGACACTCCCTGTTTAAGGCCCCACCCTGCACTGACACTCCCTGTTTAAGGCCCTTCCCAGCATTGACACTCCCTGTTTAAGGCCCCTCCCAGCATTGCCACTCCCTGTTTAAGGCCCCTCCCAGCATTGACACTCCCTGTTTAAGGCCCCTCCCAGCATTGACACTCCCTGTTTAAGGCCCCACCCTGCACTGAAACTCCCTGTTTAAACCCTTCCCAGTATTGACACTCCCTGTTTAAACCCCTCCCAGTATTGACACTCCCTGTTTAAGGCCCCTCCCAGCATTGACACTCCCTGTTTAAAGCCCCTCCCAGCATTGACACTCCCTGTTTAAGGCCCCACCCTCACTGACACTCCCTGTTTTAACCCCTCCCAGTATTAACACTCCCTGTTTAAGGCCCCTCCCAGCATTGACACTCCCTGTTTAAGTCCCCTCCCAGCATTGACACTCCCTGTTTAAGGCCCCTCCCAGCATTGACACTCCCTGTTTAAGGCCCCTCCCAGCATTGACACTCCCTGTTTCAGGCCCCTCCCAGCATTGACACTCCCTGTTTAAGGCCCCTCCCAGCATTGACACTCCCTGTTTCAGGCCCCTCCCAGCATTGACACTCCCTGTTTAAGGACCCTCCCACGATTGACACTCCCTGTTTAAGGCCCCTCCCAGCATTGACACTCCCTGTTTAAGGCCCCACCCTGCACTGACACTCCCTGTTTAAGACAGCTCCCAGCATTGACACTCCCTGTTTAATGCCCCTCCCAGCATTGCCACTCCCTGTTTAAGGCCCCTCCCAGCATTGACACTCCCTGTTTAAGGCCCCTCCCAGCATTGACACACCCTGTAGCCACACCTAGCACTGACACTCCCTCTTTATTTTTTTTTATTTAAACATTATTTTATTTGGTTGTTTTCATACATTGTTCATTGGAAACAAAGATCGTTTTCTTTTCCTCCCTCCCCCCACCCCCGCCTTTCCCTCTCCCATAGCCGACGCATGATTCCCTGGTTATCACATGTGTTCTTGACTCGAACCCATTTCCCTGTTGTTGGAATTTGCATTATAGTGTTCATTTAGAGTCTCTCCTCAGTCTTATCTCTTCCAACCCTGTAGTCAAGCAGTTGTTTTTCATCGGTGTTTTTACTCCCACAGTTTATCCTCTGCTTGTGGGTAGTATTTTTTTTTAGATCCGTGCAGATTGTTCAGGGAAATTGCATTGATACTAATGGAGAAGTCTATCACCTTCGATTGTACCACAGTGTATCAGTCTCTGTGTACAATGTTTTCCTGGTTCTGCTCCTTTCGCTCTGCATCAGTTCCTGGAGGTTGTTCCAGTCTCCATGGAATCCCTCCACTTTATTATTCC
Source organism: Monodelphis domestica (assembly GCF_027887165.1). Classification (NCBI taxonomy): domain Eukaryota; kingdom Metazoa; phylum Chordata; class Mammalia; order Didelphimorphia; family Didelphidae; genus Monodelphis; species Monodelphis domestica. The sequence goes on from NC_077235.1 coordinate 79,526,939, forward strand.
TTTTTACACAATAATATTCCATCACCAACATATACCACAATTTGTTCAGCCATTCCCCAATTGATGGGCATCCCCTCGTTTTCCAATTTTTAGACACCACAAAGAGCGCAGCTATGAATATTCTTGTACAAGTCTTTTTGTCCATTATCTCTTTGGGGTACAAACCCAGCAGTGCTATGGCTGGATCAAAGGGTAGATATTCTTTTGTCGCCCTTTGGGCATAGTTCCAAATTGCCCTCCAGAATGGTTGGATCAGTTCACAGCTCCACCAGCAATGAATTCATGTCCCCACTTTGCCACATCCCCTCCAGCATTCATTACTTTGCATAGCTGTCATGTTAGCCAATCTGCTAGGTGTGAGGTGATACCTCAGAGTTGTTTTGATTTGCATCTCTCTGATTATAAGAGATGTAGAGCACTTTTTCATGTGCTTATTAATAGTTTTGATTTCTTTGGCTGAGAACTGCCTGTTCATGTCCCTTGCCCATTTATCAATTGGAGAATGGCTTGATTTTTTTGTACAATTGATTTAGTTCTTTATAAATTTGAGTAATTAAACCTTTGTCAGAGGTTTTTATGAAGATTGTTTCCCAATTTGTTGCTACCCTTCTGATTTTAGTTACATTGGTTTTGTTTGTACAAAAACTTTTCAATTTGATGTAATCCAGATTATTTATTTTGCATTTTGTAACTCTTTCTAATTCTTGCTTGGTTTTGAAGTATTTCCCTTCCCAAAGGTCTGACATGTATACTATTCTGTGTTCGCCTAATTTTCTTATAGTTTCCTTCTTTATGTTCAAGTCATTCACCCATTTTGAATTTATCTTGGTGTAGGGTGTGAGGTGTTGATCTAAGCCTAATCTTTCCCACACTGTCCTCCAATTTTCCCAGCAGTTTTTATGAAATAGTGGATTTTTGTCCCAAAAGCTGGGATCTTTGGGTTTGTCATATACTGTCTTGCTGAGGTTGCTTGCCCCCAGTCTATTCCACTGATCCTCCTTTCTGTCTCTTAGCCAGTACCAAATTGTTTTGATGACCGCTGCTTTGTAATATAGTCTGAGATCTGGGACTGCAAGACCCCCTTCCTTTGTATTTTTTTTCATTATTTCCCTGGTTATCCTTGATCTTTTGTTCTTCCAAATGAACTTTGTTATGTTTTTTTCTAAATCAGTAAAAAACTTTTTTGGAAGTTCCATAGGTATGGCACTAAATAGATAGATGAGTTTGGGTAGGAGGGTCATTTTTATTATATTGGCTCGTCCTACCCATGAGCAGTTAATGTTCTTCCAATTGTTCAAGTCTAGTTTTAGTTGTGTGGAAAGTGTTTTGTAGTTGTGTTCATATAGATCCTGTGTTTGTCTCGGGAGATAGATTCCTAAGTATTTTATTTTGTCTAGGGTGATTTTGAATGGGATTTCTCTTTCTAGTTCTTGCTGCTGAGCTGTGTTGGAATTATATAGAAAGGCTGATGACTTATGTGGGTTTATTTTGTATCCTGCAACTTTACTAAAGTTATTGATTATTTCGATTAGCTTTTTGGTTGAATCTCTAGGCGTCTTTAAGTAGACCATCATGTCATCTGCAAAGAGCGATAATTTGGTCTCCTCCTTGCCTATTTTGATGCCTTCAATTTTTTTTCTTCTCTAATTGCTACTGCTAGTGTTTCTAATACAATGTCAAATAATAGAGGTGATAGTGGGCATCCTTGTTTCACTCCTGATCTTAATGGGAATGGATTTAGTTTATCCCCATTGCAGATGATATGAGCTGATGGTTTTAGATATATACTGTTTATTATTTTTAGGAATGACCCTTCTATTCCTATGCTTTCTAGTGTTTTTAGTAGGAATGGGTATTGTGTTTTATCAAAGGCTTTTTCTGCATCTATTGAGATAATCATGTGGTTCTTGTTGGTTTGCTTGTTGATGTGGTCAATTATGTGGATAGTTTTTCTAATGTTGAACCAGCCCTGCATCCCTGGTATAAATCCTACTTGATCATGGTGGATGACCCTTCTAATCACTTGCTGGAGTCTTTTTGCTAGTATCCTATTTAAGATTTTTGCATCTATATTCATTAGGGAGATTGGTCTATAATTTTCTTTCTCTGTTTTTGGCCTGCCTGGTTTTGGAATCAGTACCATGCTTGTGTCATCAAAGGAGTTTGGTAGAACTCCCTCTTTGCTTATTATGTCAAATAGTTTGTATAGTATTGGGATTAACTGTTCTCTGAATGTTTGATAGAATTCACTGGTGAATCCATCAGGCCCTGGGGATTTTTTCTTAGGAAGTTCTTTGATGGCCTGTTGGATTTCTTTTTCTGATATGGGATAACTTAAGAAAACTATTTCTTCTTCTGACATTGACACTCCCTGTTTCAGGCCCCTCCCAGCATTGACACTCCCTATTTAAGGCCCCTCCCAGCATTGACACTCCCTGTTTAAGGCCCCTCCCAGCATTGACACTCCCTGTTTAAGACCCCTCCCAGCATTGACACTCCCTGTTTAAGACCCCTCCCAGCACTGACACTCCCCGTTTAAGGCCCCTCCCAGCATTGACACATCCCATTTAAAGCCCCTCCCAGCATTGACACTCCCAGTTTAAGGCCCCTCCCACCATTGACACTCGCTGTTTAAGGCCCCTCCGAGCATTGACACTCAGTGTTTAAGGCCCCTCCCAGCATTGACACTCACTGTGTAAGACCCCTCCCAGCATTGACACTCCCTGTTTAAGACCCCACCCTGCACTGACACTCCCTGTTTTAGGCCCCTCCCAGCATTGACACTTCTTGTTTCAGGCCCCTCCCAGCATTGACACTCCCTGTTTAAGGACCCTCCCAGCATTGACACTCCCTGTTTCAGGCCCCTCCCAGCATTGACACTCCCTGTTTAAGGCCCCACCCTGCACTGACACTCCCTGTTTAAACCCCTCCCAGTATTGACACTCCCTGTTTAAGGCCCCTCCCAGCATTAACACTCCCTGCTTAAGGCCCCTCCCAGCATTGACACTCCCTGTTTAAGGCCCCTTCCAGCATTGACACTCCCTGTTTAAGGCCCCTCCCAGCATTAACACTCCCTGCTTAAGGCCCCTCCCAGCATTGACACTCCCTGTTTAAGGCCCCTCCCAGCATTGACACTCCCTGTTCAAGGCCCCTCCCAGCATTGACACTCCCTGTTTAAGGCCCCTCCCAGCATTGACACTCCCTGTTTCAGGCCCCTCCCAGCATTGACACTCCCTGTTTCAGGCCCCTCCCAGCATTGACACTCCCTGTTTAAGGCCCCTCCGAGCATTGACACTCCCTGTTTAAGGCCCCACCCTGCACTGACACTCCCTGTTTAAACCCCTCCCAGTATTGACACTCCCTGTTTAATGCCCCTCCCAGCATTGACACTCCCTGTTTAAGGCCCCTCCCAGCATTGACACTCCCTGTTTAATGCCCCTCCCAGCATTGACACTCCCTGTTTAAGGCCCCTCCCAGCATTGACACTCCCTGTTTCAGGCCCCTCCCAGCATTGACACTCCCTGTTTAAGGCCCCTCCCAGCATTGACACTCCCTGTTTAAGGCCCCTCCCAGCATTGACACTCCCTGTTTAAGGCCCCTCCCAGCATTGACACTCCCTGTTTCAGGCCCCTCCCAGCATTGACACTCCCTGTTTAAGGACCCTCCCACGATTGACACTCCCTGTTTAAGGCCCCTCCCAGCATTGACACTCCCTGTTTAAGGCCCCACCCTGCACTGACACTCCCTGTTTAAACCCCTCCCAGTATTGACACTCCCTGTTTGAGGCCCCTCCCAGCATTGACACTCCCTGTTTAAGGCCCCTCCCAGCATTGACACTCCCTGTTTAAGGCCCCTGCCAGCATTGATACTCCCTGTTTAAGGCCCCTCCCAGCACTGACACTCCCTGTTTCAGGCCCCTCCCAGCATTGACACTCCCTGTTTCAGGCCCCTCCCAGCATTGACACTCCCTGTTTAAGGCCCCTCCCAGCATTGACACTCCCTGTTTAAGGCCCCTCCCAGCATTGACACTCCCTGTTTAAGGTCCCTCCCAGCATTGACACTCCCTGCTTCAGGCCCCTCCCAGCATTGACACTCCCTGTTTAAGGACCCTCCCACGATTGACACTCCCTGTTTAAGGCCCCACCCTGCACTGACACTCCCTGTTTAAGACAGCTCCCAGCATTGACACTCCCTGTTTAATGCCCCTCCCAGCATTGCCACTCCCTGTTTAAGGCCCCTCCCAGCATTGACATTCCCTGTTTAAGGCCCCTCCCAGCATTGACACTCCCTGAAGCCACACCTAGCACTGACACTCCCTCTTTATTTTTTTTATTTAAACATTATTTTATTTGGTTGTTTTCATACATTGTTCATTGGAAACAAAGATCGTTTTCTTTTCCTCCCCCCCCCCCCCGCCTTTCCCTCTCCCATAGCCGACGCATGATTCCCTGGTTATCACATGTGTTCTTGACTCGAACCCATTTCCCTGTTGTTGGAATTTGCATTATAGTGTTCATTTAGAGTCTCTCCTCAGTCTTATCTCTTCCAACCCTGTAGTCAAGCAGTTGTTTTTCATCGGTGTTTTTACTCCCACAGTTTATCCTCTGCTTGTGGGTAGTATTTTTTTTTTAGATCCGTGCAGATTGTTCAGGGAAATTGCATTGATACTAATGGAGAAGTCTATCACCTTCGATTGTACCACAGTGTATCAGTCTCTGTGTACAATGTTTTCCTGGTTCTGCTCCTTTCGCTCTGCATCAGTTCCTGGAGGTTGTTCCAGTCTCCATGGAATCCCTCCACTTTATTATTCCTTTTTACACAATAATATTCCATCACCAACATATACCACAATTTGTTCAGCCATTCCCCAATTGATGGGCATCCCCTCGTTTTCCAATTTTTAGACACCACAAAGAGCGCAGCTATGAATATTCTTGTACAAGTCTTTTTGTCCATTATCTCTTTGGGGTACAAACCCAGCGGTGCTATGGCTGGATCAAAGGGTAGATATTCTTTTGTCGCCCTTTGGGCATAGTTCCAAATTGCCCTCCAGAATGGTTGGATCAGTTCACAGCTCCACCAGCAATGAATTCATGTCCCCACTTTGCCACATCCCCTCCAGCATTCATTACTTTGCATAGCTGTCATGTTAGCCAATCTGCTAGGTGTGAGGTGATACCTCAGAGTTGTTTTGATTTGCATCTCTCTGATTATAAGAGATGTAGAGCACTTTTCATGTGCTTATTAATAGTTTTGATTTCTTTGGCTGAGAACTGCCTGTTCATGTCCCTTGCCCATTTATCAATTGGAGAATGGCTTGATTTTTTTGTACAATTGATTTAGTTCTTTATAAATTTGAGTAATTAAACCTTTGTCAGAGGTTTTTATGAAGATTGTTTCCCAATTTGTTGCTACCCTTCTGATTTTAGTTACATTGGTTTTGTTTGTACAAAAACTTTTCAATTTGATGTAATCCAGATTATTTATTTTGCATTTTGTAACTCTTTCTAATTCTTGCTTGGTTTTGAAGTATTTCCCTTCCCAAAGGTCTGACATGTATACTATTCTGTGTTCGCCTAATTTTCTTATAGTTTCCTTCTTTATGTTCAAGTCATTCACCCATTTTGAATTTATCTTGGTGTAGGGTGTGAGGTGTTGATCTAAGCCTAATCTTTCCCACACTGTCCTCCAATTTTCCCAGCAGTTTTTATGAAATAGTGGATTTTTGTCCCAAAAGCTGGGATCTTTGGGTTTGTCATATACTGTCTTGCTGAGGTTGCTTGCCCCCAGTCTATTCCACTGATCCTCCTTTCTGTCTCTTAGCCAGTACCAAATTGTTTTGATGACCGCTGCTTTGTAATATAGTCTGAGATCTGGGACTGCAAGACCCCCTTCCTTTGTATTTTTTTTCATTATTTCCCTGGTTATCCTTGATCTTTTGTTCTTCCAAATGAACTTTGTTATGTTTTTTTCTAAATCAGTAAAAAACTTTTTTGGAAGTTCCATAGGTATGGCACTAAATAGATAGATGAGTTTGGGTAGGAGGGTCATTTTTATTATATTGGCTCGTCCTACCCATGAGCAGTTAATGTTCTTCCAATTGTTCAAGTCTAGTTTTAGTTGTGTGGAAAGTGTTTTGTAGTTGTGTTCATATAGATCCTGTGTTTGTCTCGGGAGATAGATTCCTAAGTATTTTATTTTGTCTAGGGTGATTTTGAATGGGATTTCTCTTTCTAGTTCTTGCTGCTGAGCTGTGTTGGAATTATATAGAAAGGCTGATGACTTATGTGGGTTTATTTTGTATCCTGCAACTTTACTAAAGTTATTGATTATTTCGATTAGCTTTTTGGTTGAATCTCTAGGCGTCTTTAAGTAGACCATCATGTCATCTGCAAAGAGCGATAATTTGGTCTCCTCCTTGCCTATTTTGATGCCTTCAATTTTTTTTCTTCTCTAATTGCTACTGCTAGTGTTTCTAATACAATGTCAAATAATAGAGGTGATAGTGGGCATCCTTGTTTCACTCCTGATCTTAATGGGAATGGATTTAGTTTATCCCCATTGCAGATGATATGAGCTGATGGTTTTAGATATATACTGTTTATTATTTTTAGGAATGACCCTTCTATTCCTATGCTTTCTAGTGTTTTTAGTAGGAATGGGTATTGTGTTTTATCAAAGGCTTTTTCTGCATCTATTGAGATAATCATGTGGTTCTTGTTGGTTTGCTTGTTGATGTGGTCAATTATGTGGATAGTTTTTCTAATGTTGAACCAGCCCTGCATCCCTGGTATAAATCCTACTTGATCATGGTGGATGACCCTTCTAATCACTTGCTGGAGTCTTTATGCTAGTATCCTATTTAAGATTTTTGCATCTATATTCATTAGGGAGATTGGTCTATAATTTTCTTTCTCTGTTTTTGGCCTGCCTGGTTTTGGAATCAGTACCATGCTTGTGTCATCAAAGGAGTTTGGTAGAACTCCCTCTTTGCTTATTATGTCAAATAGTTTGTATAGTATTGGGATTAACTGTTCTCTGAATGTTTGATAGAATTCACTGGTGAATCCATCAGGCCCTGGGGATTTTTTCTTAGGAAGTTCTTTGATGGCCTGTTGGATTTCTTTTTCTGATATGGGATAACTTAAGAAAACTATTTCTTCTTCTGACATTGACACTCCCTGTTTCAGGCCCCTCCCAGCATTGACACTCCCTATTTAAGGCCCCTCCCAGCATTGACACTCCCTGTTTAAGGCCCCTTCCAGCATTGACACTCCCTGTTTAAGACCCCTCCCAGCATTGACACTCCCTGTTTAAGACCCCTCCCAGCACTGACACTCCCCGTTTAAGGCCCCTCCCAGCATTGACACATCCCATTTAAAGCCCCTCCCAGCATTGACACTCCCAGTTTAAGGCCCCTCCCACCATTGACACTCCCTGTTTAAGGCCCCTCCCAGCATTGACACTCCCTGTTTAAGGCCCCTCCCAGCATTGACACTCCCTGTTTAAGGCCCCTCCCAGCATTGACACTCCCTGTTTAAGGCCCCTCCCAGCATTGACACTCCCTGTGTAAGGCCCCTCCCAGCATTGACACTCCCTCTTTAAGGCCCCTCCCAGCATTGACACTCCCTGTTTCAGGCCCCTCCCAGCATTGACACTCCCTGTTTAAGGCCCCACCCTGCACTGACACTCCCTGTTTAAACCCTTCCCAGTATTGACACTCCCTGTTTAAACCCCTCCCAGTATTGACACTCCCTGTTTAAGGGCCCTCCCAGCATTGACACTCCCTGTTTAAGGCCCCTCCCAGCATTGACACTCCCTGTTTAAGACCCCTCCCAGCATTGACACTCCCTGTTTAAGACCCCTCCCAGCACTGACACTCCCCGTTTAAGGCCCCTCCCAGCAATGACACATCCCATTTAAAGCCCCTCCCAGCATTGACACTCCCAGTTTAAGGCCCCTCCCACCATTGACACTCCCTGTTTAAGGCCCCTCCAAGCATTGACACTCAGTGTTTAAGGCTCCTCCCAGCATTGACACTCCCCATTTAAGGCCCCTCCCAGCATTGACACTCACTATGTAAGACCCCTCCCAGCATTGACACTCCCTATTTAAGACCCCACCATGCACTGACACTCCCTGTTTTAGGCCCCTCCCAGCATTGACACTTCTTGTTTCAGGCCCCTCCCAGCATTGACACTCCCTGTTTAAGGACCCTCCCAGCATTGACACTCCCTGTTTAAGGCCCCTCCCAGCATTGACACTCCCTGCTTAAGGCCCCACCCTGCACTGACACTCCCTGTTTAAACCCCTCCCAGTATTGACACTCCCTGTTTAAGGCCCCTCCCAGCATTAACACTCCCTGCTTAAGGCCCCTCCCAGCATTGACACTCCCTGTTTAAGGCCCCTTCCAGCATTGACACTCCCTGTTTAAGGCCCCTCCCAGCATTAACACTCCCTGCTTAAGGCCCCTCCCAGCATTGACACTCCCTGTTTAAGGCCCCTCCCAGCATTGACACTCCCTGTTCAAGGCCCCTCCCAGCATTGACACTCCCTGTTTAAGGCTCCTCCCAGCATTGACACTCCCTGTTTCAGGCCCCTCCCAGCATTGACACTCCCTGTTTAAGGCCCCACCCTGCACTGACACTCCCTGTTTAAACCCCTCCGAGTATTGACACTCCGTGTTTAAACCCCTCCCAGTATTGACACTCCCTGTTTAAGGCCCCTCCCAGCATTGACACTCCCTGTTTAAGGCCCCTCCCAGCATTGACACTCCCTGTTTAAGGCCCCTCCCAGCATTGACACTCCCTGTTTAAGGACCCTCCCACGATTGACACTCCCTGTTTAAGGCCCCTCCAAGCATTGACACTCCCTGTTTCAGGCCCCTCCCAGCATTGACACTCCCTGTTTAAGGACCCTCCCACGATTGACACTCCCTGTTTAAGGCCCCTCCCAGCATTGACACTCCCTGTTTAAGGCCCCACCCTGCACTGACACAACCTGTTTAAACCTCTCCCAGTATTGACACTCCCTGTTTAAGGCCCCTCCCAGCATTGACACTCCCTGTTTAAGGCCCCTCCCAGCATTGACACTCCCTGTTTAAGGCCCCTCCCAGCATTGACACTCCCTGTTTAAGGCCCCTCCCAGCATTGACACTCCCTGTTTAAGGCCCCTCCCAGCATTGACACTCCCTGTTTAAGGCCCCTCCCAGCATTGACACTCCCTGTTTAAGGCCCCTCCCAGCATTGACACTCCCTGTTTTAGGCCCCTCCCAGCATTGACACTCCCTGTTTAAGGCCCCACCCTGCACTGACACTCCCTGTTTAAACCCTTCCCAGTATTGACACTCCCTGTTTAAACCCCTCCCAGTATTGACACTCCCTGTTTAAGGGCCCTCCCAGCATTGACACTCCCTGTTTAAGGCCCCTCCCAGCATTGACACTCCCTGTTTAAGGCCCCTCCCAGCATTGACACTCCCTGTTTAAGGCCCCTCCCAGCATTGACACTCCCTGTTTAAGGCCCCTCCCAGCATTGACACTCCCTGTTTAAGGCCCCACCCTGCACTGACACTCCCTGTTTAAACCCTTCCCAGTATTGACACTCCCTGTTTAAACCCCTCCCAGTATTGACACTCCCTGTTTAAGGCCCCTCCCAGCATTGACACTCCCTGTTTAAGGCCCCTCCCAGCATTGACACTCCCTGTTTAAGGACCCTCCCACGATTGACACTTCCTGTTTAAGGCCCCTCCCAGCATTGACACTCCCTGTTTAAGGCCCCTCCCAGCATTGACACTCCCTGTTTAAGGCCCCTCCCAGCATTGACACTCCCTGTTTAAGGCCCCTCCAAGCATTGACACTCCCTGTTTCAGGCCCCTCCCAGCATTGACACTCCCTGTTTAAGGCCCCTCCCAGCATTGACACTCCCTGTTTCAGGCCCCTCCCAGCATTGACACTCCCTGTTTAAGGACCCTCCCACGATTGACACTCCCTGTTTAAGGCCCCTCCCAGCATTGACACTCCCTGTTTAAGGCCCCACCCTGCACTGACACTCCCTATTTAAGACAGCTCCCAGCATTGACACTCCCTGTTTAATGCCCCTCCCAGCATTGCCACTCCCTGTTTAAGGCCCCTCCCAGCATTGACACTCCCTGTTTAAGGCCCCTCCCAGCATTGACACTCCCTATTTAAGGCCCCTCCCAGCATTGACACTCCCTGTTTAAGGCCCCTCCCAGCATTGACACTCCCTGTGTAAGGCCCCTCCCAGCATTGACACTCCCTCTTTAAGGCCCCTCCCAGCATTGACACTCCCTGTTTCAGGCCCCTCCCAGCATTGACACTCCCTGTTTAAGGCCCCACCCTGCACTGACACTCCCTGTTTAAACCCTTCCCAGTATTGACACTCCCTGTTTAAACCCCTCCCAGTATTGACACTCCCTGTTTAAGGGCCCTCCCAGCATTGACACTCCCTGTTTAAGGCCCCTCCCAGCATTGACACTCCCTGTTTAAGACCCCTCCCAGCATTGACACTCCTTGTTTAAGACCACTCCCAGCACTGACACTCCCCGTTTAAGGCCCCTCCCAGCATTGACACATCCCATTTAAAGCCCCTCCCAGCATTGACACTCCCAGTTTAAGGCCCCTCCCACCATTGACACTCCCTGTTTAAGGCCCCTCCGAGCATTGACACTCAGTGTTTAAGGCTCCTCCCAGCATTGACACTCCCCATTTAAGGCCCCTCCCAGCATTGACACTCACTGTGTAAGACCCCTCCCAGCATTGACACTCCCTATTTAGACCCCACCATGCACTGACACTCCCTGTTTTAGGCCCCTCCCAGCATTGACACTTCTTGTTTCAGGCCCCTCCCAGCATTGACACTCCCTGTTTAAGGACCCTCCCAGCATTGACACTCCCTGTTTAAGGCCCCTCCCAGCATTGACACTCCCTGTTTAAGGCCCCACCCTGCACTGACACTCCCTGTTTAAACCCCTCCCAGTATTGACACTCCCTGTTTAAGGCCCCTCCCAGCATTAACACTCCCTGCTTAAGGCCCCTCCCAGCATTGACACTCCCTGTTTAAGGCCCCTTCCAGCATTGACACTCCCTGTTTAAGGCCCCTCCCAGCATTAACACTCCCTGCTTAAGGCCCCTCCCAGCATTGACACTCCCTGTTTAAGGCCCCTCCCAGCATTGACACTCCCTGTTCAAGGCCCCTCCCAGCATTGACACTCCCTGTTTAAGGCTCCTCCCAGCATTGACACTCCCTGTTTCAGGCCCCTCCCAGCATTGACACTCCCTGTTTAAGGCCCCACCCTGCACTGACACTCCCTGTTTAAACCCCTCCCAGTATTGACACTCCCTGTTTAAACCCCTCCCAGTATTGACACTCCCTGTTTAAGGCCCCTCCCAGCATTGACACTCCCTGTTTAAGGCCCCTCCCAGCATTGACACTCCCTGTTTAAGGCCCCTCCCAGCATTGACACTCCCTGTTTAAGGCCCCTCCCAGCATTGACACTCCCTGTTTAAGGCCCCTCCCAGCATTGACACTCCCTGTTTAAGGCCCCTCCCAGCATTGACACTCCCTGTTTAAGGCCCCTCCAAGCATTGACACTCCCTGTTTCAGGCCCCTCCCAGCATTGACACTCCCTGTTTAAGGACCCTCCCACGATTGACACTCCCTGTTTAAGGCCCCTCCCAGCATTGACACTCCCTGTTTAAGGCCCCACCCTGCACTGACACAACCTGTTTAAACCCCTCCCAGTATTGACACTCCCTGTTTAAGGCCCCTCCCAGCATTGACACTCCCTGTTTAAGGCCCCTCCCAGCATTGACACTCCCTGTTTAAGGCCCCTCCCAGCATTGACACTCCCTGTTTAAGGCCCCTCCCAGCATTGACACTCCCTGTTTAAGGCCCCTCCCAGCATTGACACTCCCTGTTTAAGGCCCCTCCCAGCATTGACACTCCCTGTTTTAGGCCCCTCCCAGCATTGACACTCCCTGTTTAAGGCCCCACCCTGCACTGACACTCCCTGTTTAAACCCTTCCCAGTATTGACACTCCCTGTTTAAACCCCTCCCAGTATTGACACTCCCTGTTTAAGGGCCCTCCCAGCATTGACACTCCCTGTTTAAGGCCCCTCCCAGCATTGACACTCCCTGTTTAAGGCCCCTCACAGCATTGACACTCCCTGTTTAAGGCCCCTCCCAGCATTGACACTCCCTGTTTAAGGCCCCTCCCAGCATTGACACTCCCTGTTTAAGACCCCTCCCAGCATTGACACTCCCTGTTTAAGACCCCTCCCAGCACTGACACTCCCCGTTTAAGGCCCCTCCCAGCATTGACACATCCCATTTAAAGCCCCTCCCAGCATTGACACTCCCAGTTTAAGGCCCCACCCACCATTGACACTCCCTGTTTAAGGCCCCTCCGAGCAGTGACACTCAGTGTTTAAGGCTCCTCCCAGCATTGACACTCCCCATTTAAGGCCCCTCCCAGCATTGACACTCACTGTGTAAGACCCCTCCCAGCATTGACACTGCTATTTAAGACCCCACCATGCACTGACACTCCCTGTTTTAGGCCCCTCCCAGCATTGACACTTCTTGTTTCAGGCCCCTCCCAGCATTGACACTCCCTGTTTAAGGACCCTCCCAGCATTGACACTCCCTGTTTAAGGCCCCTCCCAGCATTGACACTCACTGTTTAAGGCCCCACCCTGCACTGACACTCCCTGTTTAAACCCCTCCCAGTATTGACACTCCCTGTTTAAGGCCCCTCCCAGCATTAACACTCCCTGCTTAAGGCCCCTCCCAGCATTGACACTCCCTGTTTAAGGCCCCTTCCAGCATTGACACTCCCTGTTTAAGGCCCCTCCCAGCATTAACACTCCCTGCTTAAGGCCCCTCCCAGCATTGACACTCCCTGTTTAAGGCCCCTCCCAGCATTGACACTCCCTGTTCAAGGCCCCTCCCAGCATTGACACTCCCTGTTTAAGGCTCCTCCCAGCATTGACACTCCCTGTTTCAGGCCCCTCCCAGCATTGACACTCCCTGTTTAAGGCCCCTCCCAGCATTGACACTCCCTGTTTAAGGCCCCTCCCAACATTGACACACCCTGTTTAAGGCCCCACCCTGCACTGACACTCCCTGTTTAAACCCCTCCCAGTATTGACACTCCCTGTTTAAACCCCTCCCAGTATTGACACTCCCTGTTTAAGGCCCCTCCCAGCATTGACACTCCCTGTTTAAGGCCCCTCCCAACATTGACACTCCCTGTTTAAAGACCCACCCTGCACTGACACTCCCTGTTTAAACCCCTCCCAGTATTGACACTCCCTGTTTAAACCCCTCCCAGTATTGACACTCCCTGTTTAAGGCCCCTCCCAGCATTGACACTCCCTGTTTAAGGCCCCTCCCAGCATTGACACTCCCTGTTTAAGGCCCCTCCCAGCATTGACACTCCCTGTTTAAGGCCCCTCCCAGCATTGACACTCCCTGTTTAAGGCCCCTCCAAGCATTGACACTCCCTGTTTCAGGCCCCTCCCAGCATTGACACTCCCTGTTTAAGGACCCTCCCACGATTGACACTCCCTGTTTAAGGCCCCTCCCAGCATTGACACTCCCTGTTTAAGGCCCCACCCTGCACTGACACAACCTGTTTAAACCCCTCCCAGTATTGACACTCCCTGTTTAAGGCCCCTCCCAGCATTGACACTCCCTGTTTAAGGCCCCTCCCAGCATTGACACTCCCTGTTTAAGGCCCCTCCCAGCATTGACACTCCCTGTTTAAGGCCCCTCCCAGCATTGACACTCCCTGTTTAAGGCCCCTCTCAGCATTGACACTCCCTGTTTAAGGCCCCTCCCAGCATTGACACTCCCTGTTTAAGGCCCCTCCCAGCATTGACACTCCCTGTTTTAGGCCCCTCCCAGCATTGACACTCCCTGTTTAAGGCCCCACCCTGCACTGACACTCCCTGTTTAAACCCTTCCCAGTATTGACACTCCCTGTTTAAACCCCTCCCAGTATTGACACTCCCTGTTTAAGGGCCCTCCCAGCATTGACACTCCCTGTTTAAGGCCCCTCCCAGCATTGACACTCCCTGTTTAAGGCCCCTCCCAGCATTGACACTCCCTGTTTAAGGCCCCTCCCAGCATTGACACTCCCTGTTTAAGGCCCCTCCCAGCATTGACACTCCCTGTTTAAGGCCCCACCCTGCACTGACACTCCCTGTTTAAACCCTTCCCAGTATTGACACTCCCTGTTTAAACCCCTCCCAGTATTGACACTCCCTGTTTAAGGCCCCTCCCAGCATTGACACTCCCTGTTTAAGGCCCCTCCCAGCATTGACACTCCCTGTTTAAGGACCCTCCCACGATTGACACTTCCTGTTTAAGGCCCCTCCCAGCATTGACACTCCCTGTTTAAGGCCCCTCCCTGCATTGACACTCCCTGTTTAAGGCCCCTCCCAGCATTGACACTCCCTGTTTAAGGCCCCTCCCAGCATTGACACTCCCTGTTTCAGGCCCCTCCCAGCATTGACACTCCCTGTTTAAGGCCCCTCCCAGCATTGACACTCCCTGTTTCAGGCCCCTCCCAGCATTGACACTCCCTGTTTAAGGACCCTCCCACGATTGACACTCCCTGTTTAAGGCCCCTCCCAGCATTGACACTCCCTGTTTAAGGCCCCACCCTGCACTGACACTCCCTGTTTAAGACAGCTCCCAGCATTGACACTCCCTGTTTAATGCCCCTCCCAGCATTGCCACTCCCTGTTTAAGGCCCCTCCCAGCATTGACACTCCCTGTTTCAGGCCCCTCCCAGCATTGACACTCCCTGTTTAAGGCCCCTCCCAGCATTGACACTCCCTGTTTAAGGCCCCTCCCAACATTGACACACCCTGTTTAAGGCCCCACCCTGCACTGACACTCCCTGTTTAAACCCCTCCCAGTATTGACACTCCCTGTTTAAACCCCTCCCAGTATTGACACTCCCTGTTTAAGGCCCCTCCCAGCATTGACACTCCCTGTTTAAGGCCCCTCCCAACATTGACACTCCCTGTTTAAAGCCCCACCCTGCACTGACACTCCCTGTTTAAACCCCTCCCAGTATTGACACTCCCTGTTTAAACCCCTCCCAGTATTGACACTCCCTGTTTAAGGCCCCTCCCAGCATTGACACTCCCTGTTTAAGGCCCCTCCCAGCATTGACACTCCCTGTTTAAGGCCCCTCCCAGCATTGACACTCCCTGTTTAAGGCCCCTCCCAGCATTGACACTCCCTGTTTAAGGACCCTCCCAGCATTGACACTCCCTGTTTAAGGCCCCTCCCAGCATTGACACTCCCTGTTTAAGGCCCCTCCAAGCATTGACACTCCCTGTTTCAGGCCCCTCCCAGCATTGACACTCCCTGTTTAAGGACCCTCCCACGATTGACACTCCCTGTTTAAGGCCCCTCCCAGCATTGACACTCCCTGTTTAAGGCCCCACCCTGCACTGACACAACCTGTTTAAACCCCTCCCAGTATTGACACTCCCTGTTTAAGGCCCCTCCCAGCATTGACACTCCCTGTTTAAGGCCCCTCCCAGCATTGACACTCCCTGTTTAAGGCCCCTCCCAGCATTGACACTCCCTGTTTAAGGCCCCTCCCAGCATTGACACTCCCTGTTTAAGGCCCCTCTCAGCATTGACACTCCCTGTTTAAGGCCCCTCCCAGCATTGACACTCCCTGTTTAAGGCCCCTCCCAGCATTGACACTCCCTGTTTTAGGCCCCTCCCAGCATTGACACTCCCTGTTTAAGGCCCCACCCTGCACTGACACTCCCTGTTTAAACCCTTCCCAGTATTGACACTCCCTGTTTAAACCCCTCCCAGTATTGACACTCCCTGTTTAAGGGCCCTCCCAGCATTGACACTCCCTGTTTAAGGCCCCTCCCAGCATTGACACTCCCTGTTTAAGGCCCCTCCCAGCATTGACACTCCCTGTTTAAGGCCCCTCCCAGCATTGACACTCCCTGTTTAAGGCCCCTCCCAGCATTGACACTCCCTGTTTAAGGCCCCACCCTGCACTGACACTCCCTGTTTAAACCCTTCCCAGTATTGACACTCCCTGTTTAAACCCCTCCCAGTATTGACACTCCCTGTTTAAGGCCCCTCCCAGCATTGACACTCCCTGTTTAAGGCCCCTCCCAGCATTGACACTCCCTGTTTAAGGACCCTCCCACGATTGACACTTCCTGTTTAAGGCCCCTCCCAGCATTGACACTCCCTGTTTAAGGCCCCTCCCTGCATTGACACTCCCTGTTTAAGGCCCCTCCCAGCATTGACACTCCCTGTTTAAGGCCCCTCCCAGCATTGACACTCCCTGTTTCAGGCCCCTCCCAGCATTGACACTCCCTGTTTAAGGCCCCTCCCAGCATTGACACTCCCTGTTTCAGGCCCCTCCCAGCATTGACACTCCCTGTTTAAGGACCCTCCCACGATTGACACTCCCTGTTTAAGGCCCCTCCCAGCATTGACACTCCCTGTTTAAGGCCCCACCCTGCACTGACACTCCCTGTTTAAGACAGCTCCCAGCATTGACACTCCCTGTTTAATGCCCCTCCCAGCATTGCCACTCCCTGTTTAAGGCCCCTCCCAGCATTGACACTCCCTGTTTAAGGCCCCTCCCAGCATTGACACACCCTGTAGCCACACCTAGCACTGACACTCCCTCTTTATTTTTTTTTATTTAAACATTATTTTATTTGGTTGTTTTCATACATTGTTCATTGGAAACAAAGATCGTTTTCTTTTCCTCCCTCCCCCCACCCCCGCCTTTCCCTCTCCCATAGCCGACGCATGATTCCCTGGTTATCACATGTGTTCTTGACTCGAACCCATTTCCCTGTTGTTGGAATTTGCATTATAGTGTTCATTTAGAGTCTCTCCTCAGTCTTATCTCTTCCAACCCTGTAGTCAAGCAGTTGTTTTTCATCGGTGTTTTTACTCCCACAGTTTATCCTCTGCTTGTGGGTAGTATTTTTTTTTAGATCCGTGCAGATTGTTCAGGGAAATTGCATTGATACTAATGGAGAAGTCTATCACCTTCGATTGTACCACAGTGTATCAGTCCCTGTGTACAATGTTTTCCTGGTTCTGCTCCTTTCGCTCTGCATCAGTTCCTGGAGGTTGTTCCAGTCTCCATGGAATCCCTCCACTTTATTATTCCTTTTTACACAATAATATTCCATCACCAACATATACCACAATTTGTACAGCCATTCCCCAATTGATGGGCATCCCCTCGTTTTCCAATTTTTAGACACCACAAAGAGCGCAGCTATGAATATTCTTGTACAAGTCTTTTTGTCCATTATCTCTTTGGGGTACAAACCCAGCGGTGCTATGGCTGGATCAAAGGGTAGATATTCTTTTGTCGCCCTTTGGGCATAGTTCCAAATTGCCCTCCAGAATGGTTGGATCAGTTCACAGCTCCACCAGCAATGAATTCATGTCCCCACTTTGCCACATCCCCTCCAGCATTCATTACTTTGCATAGCTGTCATGTTAGCCAATCTGCTAGGTGTGAGGTGATACCTCAGAGTTGTTTTGATTTGCATCTCTCTGATTATAAGAGATGTAGAGCACTTTTTCATGTGCTTATTAATAGTTTTGATTTCTTTGGCTGAGAACTGCCTGTTCATGTCCCTTGCCCATTTATCAATTGGAGAATGGCTTGATTTTTTTGTACAATTGATTTAGTTCTTTATAAATTTGAGTAATTAAACCTTTGTCAGAGGTTTTTATGAAGATTGTTTCCCAATTTGTTGCTACCCTTCTGATTTTAGTTACATTGGTTTTGTTTGTACAAAAACTTTTCAATTTGATGTAATCCAGATTATTTATTTTGCATTTTGTAACTCTTTCTAATTCTTGCTTGGTTTTGAAGTATTTCCCTTCCCAAAGGTCTGACATGTATACTATTCTGTGTTCGCCTAATTTTCTTATAGTTTCCTTCTTTATGTTCAAGTCATTCACCCATTTTGAATTTATCTTGGTGTAGGGTGTGAGGTGTTGATCTAAGCCTAATCTTTCCCACACTGTCCTCCAATTTTCCCAGCAGTTTTTATGAAATAGTGGATTTTTGTCCCAAAAGCTGGGATCTTTGGGTTTGTCATATACTGTCTTGCTGAGGTTGCTTGCCCCCAGTCTATTCCACTGATCCTCCTTTCTGTCTCTTAGCCAGTACCAAATTGTTTTGATGACCGCTGCTTTGTAATATAGTCTGAGATCTGGGACTGCAAGACCCCCTTCCTTTGTATTTTTTTTCATTATTTCCCTGGTTATCCTTGATCTTTTGTTCTTCCAAATGAACTTTGTTATGTTTTTTTCTAAATCAGTAAAAAACTTTTTTGGAAGTTCCATAGGTATGGCACTAAATAGATAGATGAGTTTGGGTAGGAGGGTCATTTTTATTATATTGGCTCGTCCTACCCATGAGCAGTTAATGTTCTTCCAATTGTTCAAGTCTAGTTTTAGTTGTGTGGAAAGTGTTTTGTAGTTGTGTTCATATAGATCCTGTGTTTGTCTCGGGAGATAGATTCCTAAGTATTTTATTTTGTCTAGGGTGATTTTGAATGGGATTTCTCTTTCTAGTTCTTGCTGCTGAGCTGTGTTGGAATTATATAGAAAGGCTGATGACTTATGTGGGTTTATTTTGTATCCTGCAACTTTACTAAAGTTATTGATTATTTCGATTAGCTTTTTGGTTGAATCTCTAGGCGTCTTTAAGTAGACCATC
This sequence comes from Monodelphis domestica, assembly GCF_027887165.1. Classification (NCBI taxonomy): domain Eukaryota; kingdom Metazoa; phylum Chordata; class Mammalia; order Didelphimorphia; family Didelphidae; genus Monodelphis; species Monodelphis domestica. The sequence goes on from NC_077235.1 coordinate 79,545,715, forward strand.
ATGTCATCTGCAAAGAGCGATAATTTGGTCTCCTCCTTGCCTATTTTGATGCCTTCAATTTTTTTTCTTCTCTAATTGCTACTGCTAGTGTTTCTAATACAATGTCAAATAATAGAGGTGATAGTGGGCATCCTTGTTTCACTCCTGATCTTAATGGGAATGGATTTAGTTTATCCCCATTGCAGATGATATGAGCTGATGGTTTTAGATATATACTGTTTATTATTTTTAGGAATGACCCTTCTATTCCTATGCTTTCTAGTGTTTTTAGTAGGAATGGGTATTGTGTTTTATCAAAGGCTTTTTCTGCATCTATTGAGATAATCATGTGGTTCTTGTTGGTTTGCTTGTTGATGTGGTCAATTATGTGGATAGTTTTTCTAATGTTGAACCAGCCCTGCATCCCTGGTATAAATCCTACTTGATCATGGTGGATGACCCTTCTAATCACTTGCTGGAGTCTTTTTGCTAGTATCCTATTTAAGATTTTTGCATCTATATTCATTAGGGAGATTGGTCTATAATTTTCTTTCTCTGTTTTTGGCCTGCCTGGTTTTGGAATCAGTACCATGCTTGTGTCATCAAAGGAGTTTGGTAGAACTCCCTCTTTGCTTATTATGTCAAATAGTTTGTATAGTATTGGGATTAACTGTTCTCTGAATGTTTGATAGAATTCACTGGTGAATCCATCAGGCCCTGGGGATTTTTTCTTAGGAAGTTCTTTGATGGCCTGTTGGATTTCTTTTTCTGATATGGGATAACTTAAGAAAACTATTTCTTCTTCTGACATTGACACTCCCTGTTTCAGGCCCCTCCCAGCATTGACACTCCCTATTTAAGGCCCCTCCCAGCATTGACACTCCCTGTTTAAGGCCCCTCCCAGCATTGATACTCCCTGTTTAAGACCCCTCCCAGCATTGACACTCCCTGTTTAAGACCCCTCCCAGCACTGACACTCCCCGTTTAAGGCCCCTCCCAGCATTGACACATCCCATTTAAAGCCCCTCCCAGCATTGACACTCTCAGTTTAAGGCCCCTCCCACCATTGACACTCCCTGTTTAAGGCCCCTCCGAGCATTCACACTCAGTGTTTAAGGCTCCTCCCAGCATTGACACTCCCCATTTAAGGCCCCTCCCAGCATTGACACTCACTGTGTAAGACCCCTCCCAGCATTGACACTCCCTGTTTAAGACCCCACCCTGCACTGACACTCCCTGTTTTAGGCCCCTCCCAGCATTGACACTTCTTGTTTCAGGCCCCTCCCAGCATTGACACTCCCTGTTTAAGGACCCTCCCAGCATTGACACTCCCTGTTTCAGGCCCCTCCCAGCATTGACACTCCCTGTTTAAGGCCCCTCCCAGCATTGACACTCCCTGTTTAAGACCCCTCCCAGCATTGACTCTCCCTGTTTAAGACCCCTCCCAGCACTGACACTCCCCATTTAAGGCCCCTCCCAGCATTGACACATCCCATTTAAAGCCCCTCCCAGCATTGACACTCCCAGTTTAAGGCCCCTCCCACCATTGACACTCCCTGTTTAAGGCCCCTCCGAGCATTGACACTCAGTGTTTAAGGCTCCATCCAGCATTGACACTCTCCATTTAAGGCCCCTCCCAGCATTGACACTCCCTATTTAAGACCCCACCATGCACTGACACTCCCTGTTTTAGGCCCCTCCCAGCATTGACACTTCTTGTTTCAGGCCCCTCCCAGCATTGACACTCCCTATTTAAGGACCCTCCCAGCATTGACACTCCCTGTTTAAGGCCCCTCCCAGCATTGACACTCCCTGTTTAAGGCCCCACCCTGCACTGACACTCCCTGTTTAAACCCCTCCCAGTATTGACACTCCCTGTTTAAGGCCCCTCCCAGCATTAACACTCCCTGCTTAAGGCCCCTCCCAGCATTGACACTCCCTGTTTAAGGCCCCTTCCAGCATTGACACTCCCTGTTTAAGGCCCCTCCCAGCATTAACACTCCCTGCTTAAGGCCCCTCCCAGCATTGACACTCCCTGTTTAAGGCCCCTCCCAGCATTGACACTCCCTGTTCAAGGCCCCTCCCAGCATTGACACTCCCTGTTTAAGGCTCCTCCCAGCATTGACACTCCCTGTTTCAGGCCCCTCCCAGCATTGACACTCCCTGTTTAAGGCCCCACCCTGCACTGACACTCCCTGTTTAAACCCCTCCCAGTATTGACACTCCCTGTTTAAACCCCTCCCAGTATTGACACTCCCTGTTTAAGGCCCCTCCCAGCATTGACACTCCCTGTTTAAGGCCCCTCCCAGCATTGACACTCCCTGTTTAAGGCCCCTCCCAGCATTGACACTCCCTGTTTAAGGCCCCTCCCAGCATTGACACTCCCTGTTTAAGGCCCCTCCCAGCATTGACACTCCCTGTTTAAGGCCCCTCCCAGCATTGACACTCCCTGTATAAGGCCCCTCCAAGCATTGACACTCCCTGTTTCAGGCCCCTCCCAGCATTGACACTCCCTGTTTAAGGACCCTCCCACGATTGACACTCCCTGTTTAAGGCCCCTCCCAGCATTGACACTCCCTGTTTAAGGCCCCACCCTGCACTGACACAACCTGTTTAAACCCCTCCCAGTATTGACACTCCCTGTTTAAGGCCCCTCCCAGCATTGACACTCCCTGTTTAAGGCCCCTCCCAGCATTGACACTCCCTGTTTAAGGCCCCTCCCAGCATTGACACTCCCTGTTTAAGGCCCCTCCCAGCATTGACACTCCCTGTTTAAGGCCCCTCCCAGCATTGACACTCCCTGTTTAAGGCCCCTCCCAGCATTGACACTCCCTGTTTAAGGCCCCTCCCAGCATTGACACTCCCTGTTTTAGGCCCCTCCCAGCATTGACACTCCCTGTTTAAGGCCCCACCCTGCACTGACACTCCCTGTTTAAGGGCCCTCCCAGCATTGACACTCCCTGTTTAAGGCCCCTCCCAGCATTGACACTCCCTGTTTAAGACCCCTCCCAGCATTGACACTCCCTGTTTAAGACCCCTCCCAGCACTGACACTCCCCGTTTAAGGCCCCTCCCAGCATTGACACATCCCATTTAAAGCCCCTCCCAGCATTGACACTCCCAGTTTAAGGCCCCTCCCACCATTGACACTCCCTGTTTAAGGCCCCTCCGAGCATTGACACTCAGTGTTTAAGGCTCCTCCCAGCATTGACACTCCCCATTTAAGGCCCCTCCCAGCATTGACACTCACTGTGTAAGACCCCTCCCAGCATTGACACTCCCTATTTAAGACCCCACCATGCACTGACACTCCGTGTTTTAGGCCCCTCCCAGCATTGACACTTCTTGTTTCAGGCCCCTCCCAGCATTGACACTCCCTGTTTAAGGACCCTCCCAGCATTGACACTCCCTGTTTAAGGCCCCTCCCAGCATTGACACTCCCTGTTTAAGGCCCCTCCCAGCATTGACACTCCCTGTTTAAGGCCGCTCCCAGCATTGACACTCCCTGTTTAAGGCCCCTCCCAGCATTGACACTCCCTGTTTAATGTCCCTCCAACCATTGACACTCCCTGTTTCAGGCCCCTCCCAGCATTGACACTCCCTGTTTAAGGACCCTCCCACGATTGACACTCCCTGTTTAAGGCCCCTCCCAGCATTGACACTCCCTGTTTAAGGCCCCACCCTGCACTGACACAACCTGTTTAAACCCCTCCCAGTATTGACACTCCCTGTTTAAGGCCCCTCCCAGCATTGACACTCCCTGTTTAAGGCCCCTCCCAGCATTGACACTCCCTGTTTAAGGCCCCTCCCAGCATTGACACTCCCTGTTTAAGGCCCCTCCCAGCATTGACACTCCCTGTTTAAACCCCTCCCAGTATTGACACTCCCTGTTTAAGGCCCCTCCCAGCATTGACACTCCCTGTTTAAGGCCCCTCCCAGCATTGACACTCCCTGTTTAAGGCCCCTCCCAGCATTGACACTCCCTGTTTAAGGCCCCTCCCAGCATTGACACTCCCTGTTTAAGGCCCCTCCCAGCATTGACACTCCCTGTTTAAGGCCCCTCCAACCATTGACACTCCCTGTTTCAGGCCCCTCCCAGCATTGACACTCCCTGTTTAAGGACCCTCCCACGATTGACACTCCCTGTTTAAGGCCCCTCCCAGCATTGACACTCCCTGTTTAAGGCCCCACCCTGCATTGACACTCCCTGTTTAAGGCCCCTCCCAGCATTGACACTCCCTGTTTAAGGCCCCTCCCAGCATTGACACTCCCTGTTTAAGGCCCCTCCCAGCATTGACACTCCCTGTTTAAGGCCCCTCCCAGCATTGACACTCCCTGTTTAAGGCCCCTCCCAGCATTGACACTCCCTGTTTAAGGCCCCTCCCAGCATTGACACTCCCTGTTTAATGTCCCTCCAACCATTGACACTCCCTGTTTCAGGCCCCTCCCAGCATTGACACTCCCTGTTTAAGGACCCTCCCACGATTGACACTCCCTGTTTAAGGCCCCTCCCAGCATTGACACTCCCTGTTTAAGGCCCCACCCTGCACTGACACAACCTGTTTAAACCCCTCCCAGTATTGACACTCCCTGTTTAAGGCCCCTCCCAGCATTGACACTCCCTGTTTAAGGCCCCTCCCAGCATTGACACTCCCTGTTTTAGGCCCCTCCCAGCATTGACACTCCCTGTTTAAGGCCCCACCCTGCACTGACACTCCCTGTTTAAGGCCCCTCCCAGCATTGACACTCCCTGTTTAAGGCCCCTCCAACCATTGACACACCCTGTTTAAGGCCCCTCCCAGCATTGACACTCCCTGTTCAAGGCCCCTCCCAGCATTGACACTCCCTGTTTAAGGCTCCTCCCAGCATTGACACTCCCTGTTTCAGGCCCCTCCCAGCATTGACACTCCCTGTTTAAGGCCCCACCCTGCACTGACACTCCCTGTTTAAACCCCTCCCAGTATTGACACTCCCTGTTTAAGGCCCCTCCCAGCATTGACACTCCCTGTTTAAGGCCCCTCCCAGCATTGACACTCCCTGTTTAAGGCCCCTCCCAGCATTGACACTCCCTGTTTAAGGCCCCTCCCAGCATTGACACTCCCTGTTTAAGGCCCCTCCCAGCATTGACACTCCCTGTTTAAGGCCCCTCCAACCATTGACACTCCCTGTTTCAGGTCCCTCCCAGCATTGACACTCCCTGTTTAAGGACCCTCCCACGATTGACACTCCCTGTTTAAGGCCCCTCCCAGCATTGACACTCCCTGTTTAAGGCCCCACCCTGCATTGACACTCCCTGTTTAAGGCCCCTCCCAGCATTGACACTCCCTGTTTAAGGCCCCTCCCAGCATTGACACTCCCTGTTTAAGGCCCCTCCCAGCATTGACACTCCCTGTTTAAGGCCCCTCCCAGCATTGACACTCCCTGTTTAAGGCCCCTCCCAGCATTGACACTCCCTGTTTAAGGCCCCTCCCAGCATTGACACTCCCTGTTTAATGTCCCTCCAACCATTGACACTCCCTGTTTCAGGCCCCTCCCAGCATTGACACTCCCTGTTTAAGGACCCTCCCACGATTGACACTCCCTGTTTAAGGCCCCTCCCAGCATTGACACTCCCTGTTTAAGGCCCCACCCTGCACTGACACAACCTGTTTAAACCCCTCCCAGTATTGACACTCCCTGTTTAAGGCCCCTCCCAGCATTGACACTCCCTGTTTAAGGCCCCTCCCAGCATTGACACTCCCTGTTTAAGGCCCCTCCCAGCATTGACACTCCCTGTTTAAGGCCCCTCCCAGCATTGACACTCCCTGTTTAAACCCCTCCCAGTATTGACACTCCCTGTTTAAGGCCCCTCCCAGTATTGACACTCCCTGTTTAAGGCCCCTCCCAGCATTGACACTCCCTGTTTAAGGCCCCTCCCAGCATTGACACTCCCTGTTTAAGGCCCCTCCCAGCATTGACACTCCCTGTTTAAGGCCCCTCCCAGCATTGACACTCCCTGTTTAAGGCCCCTCCAACCATTGACACTCCCTGTTTCAGGCCCCTCCCAGCATTGACACTCCCTGTTTAAGGACCCTCCCACGATTGACACTCCCTGTTTAAGGCCCCTCCCAGCATTGACACTCCCTGTTTAAGGCCCCACCCTGCATTGACACTCCGTGTTTAAGGCCCCTCCCAGCATTGACACTCCCTGTTTAAGGCCCCTCCCAGCATTGACACTCCCTGTTTAAGGCCCCTCCCAGCATTGACACTCCCTGTTTAAGGCCCCTCCCAGCATTGACACTCCCTGTTTAAGGCCCCTCCCAGCATTGACACTCCCTGTTTAAGGCCCCTCCCAGCATTGACACTCCCTGTTTAATGTCCCTCCAACCATTGACACTCCCTGTTTCAGGCCCCTCCCAGCATTGACACTCCCTGTTTAAGGACCCTCCCAGCATTGACACTCCCTGTTTAAGGCCCCTCCCAGCATTGACACTCCCTGTTTAAGGCCCCACCCTGCACTGACACTCCCTGTTTAAACCCCTCCCAGTATTGACACTCCCTGTTTAAGGCCCCTCCCAGCATTAACACTCCCTGCTTAAGGCCCCTCCCAGCATTGACACTCCCTGTTTAAGGCCCCTTCCAGCATTGACACTCCCTGTTTAAGGCCCCTCCCAGCATTAACACTCCCTGCTTAAGGCCCCTCCCAGCATTGACACTCCCTGTTTAAGGCCCCTCCCAGCATTGACACTCCCTGTTCAAGGCCCCTCCCAGCATTGACACTCCCTGTTTAAGGCTCCTCCCAGCATTGACACTCCCTGTTTCAGGCCCCTCCCAGCATTGACACTCCCTGTTTAAGGCCCCACCCTGCACTGACACTCCCTGTTTAAACCCCTCCCAGTATTGACACTCCCTGTTTAAACCCCTCCCAGTATTGACACTCCCTGTTTAAGGCCCCTCCCAGCATTGACACTCTCTGTTTAAGGCCCCTCCCAGCATTGACACTCCCTGTTTCAGGCCCCTCCCAGCATTGACACTCCCTGTTTAAGGACCCTCCCACGATTGACACTCCCTGTTTAAGGCCCCTCCCAGCATTGACACTCCCTGTTTAAGGCCCCTCCAACCATTGACACTCCCTGTTTCAGGCCCCTCCCAGCATTGACACTCCCTGTTTAAGGACCCTCCCACGATTGACACTCCCTGTTTAAGGCCCCTCCCAGCATTGACACTCCCTGTTTAAGGCCCCACCCTGCATTGACACTCCCTGTTTAAGGCCCCTCCCAGCATTGACACTCCCTGTTTAAGGCCCCTCCCAGCATTGACACTCCCTGTTTAAGGCCCCTCCCAGCATTGACACTCCCTGTTTAAGGCCCCTCCCAGCATTGACACTCCCTGTTTAAGGCCCCTCCCAGCATTGACACTCCCTTTTTAATGTCCCTCCAACCATTGACACTCCCTGTTTCAGGCCCCTCCCAGCATTGACACTCCCTGTTTAAGGACCCTCCCACGATTGACACTCCCTGTTTAAGGCCCCTCCCAGCATTGACACTCCCTGTTTAAGGCCCCACCCTGCACTGACACAACCTGTTTAAACCCCTCCCAGTATTGACACTCCCTGTTTAAGGCCCCTCCCAGCATTGACACTCCCTGTTTAAGGCCCCTCCCAGCATTGACACTCCCTGTTTAAGGCCCCTCCCAGCATTGACACTCCCTGTTTAAGGCCCCTCCCAGCATTGACACTCCCTGTTTAAGGCCCCTCCCAGCATTGACACTCCCTGTTTAAGGCCCCTCCCAGCATTGACACTCCCTGTTTAAGGCCCCTCCCAGCATTGACACTCCCTGTTTTAGGCCCCTCCCAGCATTGACACTCCCTGTTTAAGGCCCCACCCTGCACTGACACTCCCTGTTTAAGGCCCCACCCTGCACTGACACTCCCTGTTTAAGGCCCCTCCCAGCATTGACACTCCCTGTTTAAGGCCCCTCCCAGCATTGACACTCCCTGTTCAAGGCCCCTCCCAGCATTGACACTCCCTGTTTAAGGCTCCTCCCAGCATTGACACTCCCTGTTTCAGGCCCCTCCCAGCATTGACACTCCCTGTTTAAGGCCCCACCCTGCACTGACACTCCCTGTTTAAACCCCTCCCAGTATTGACACTCCCTGTTTAAACCCCTCCCAGTATTGACACTCCCTGTTTAAGGCCCCTCCCAGCATTGACACTCCCTGTTTAAGGCCCCTCCCAGCATTGACACTCCCTGTTTAAGGCCCCTCCCAGCATTGACACTCCCTGTTTAAGGCCCCTCCCAGCATTGACACTCCCTGTTTAAGGCCCCTCCCAGCATTGACACTCCCTGTTTAAGGCCCCTCCAACCATTGACACTCCCTGTTTCAGGCCCCTCCCAGCATTGACACTCCCTGTTTAAGGACCCTCCCACGATTGACACTCCCTGTTTAAGGCCCCTCCCAGCATTGACACTCCCTGTTTAAGGCCCCACCCTGCATTGACACTCCCTGTTTAAGGCCCCTCCCAGCATTGACACTCCCTGTTTAAGGCCCCTCCCAGCATTGACACTCCCTGTTTAAGGCCCCTCCCAGCATTGACACTCCCTGTTTAAGGCCCCTCCCAGCATTGACACTCCCTGTTTAAGGCCCCTCCCAGCATTGACACTCCCTGTTTAAGGCCCCTCCCAGCATTGACACTCCCTGTTTAATGTCCCTCCAACCATTGACACTCCCTGTTTCAGGCCCCTCCCAGCATTGACACTCCCTGTTTAAGGACCCTCCCACGATTGACACTCCCTGTTTAAGGCCCCTCCCAGCATTGACACTCCCTGTTTAAGGCCCCACCCTGCACTGACACAACCTGTTTAAACCCCTCCCAGTATTGACACTCCCTGTTTAAGGCCCCTCCCAGCATTGACACTCCCTGTTTAAGGCCCCTCCCAGCATTGACACTCCCTGTTTAAGGCCCCTCCCAGCATTGACACTCCCTGTTTAAGGCCCCTCCCAGCATTGACACTCCCTGTTTAAGGCCCCTCCCAGCATTGACACTCCCTGTTTAAGGCCCCTCCCAGCATTGACACTCCCTGTTTCAGGCCCCTCCCAGCATTGACACTCCCTGTTTAAGGACCCTCCCACGATTGACACTCCCTGTTTAAGGCCCCTCCCAGCATTGACACTCCCTGTTTAAGGCCCCTCCAACCATTGACACTCCCTGTTTCAGGCCCCTCCCAGCATTGACACTCCCTGTTTAAGGACCCTCCCACGATTGACACTCCCTGTTTAAGGCCCCTCCCAGCATTGACACTCCCTGTTTAAGGCCCCACCCTGCATTGACACTCCCTGTTTAAGGCCCCTCCCAGCATTGACACTCCCTGTTTAAGGCCCCTCCCAGCATTGACACTCCCTGTTTAAGGCCCCTCCCAGCATTGACACTCCCTGTTTAAGGCCCCTCCCAGCATTGACACTCCCTGTTTAAGGCCCCTCCCAGCATTGACACTCCCTGTTTAAGGCCCCTCCCAGCATTGACACTCCCTGTTTAATGTCCCTCCAACCATTGACACTCCCTGTTTCAGGCCCCTCCCAGCATTGACACTCCCTGTTTAAGGACCCTCCCAGCATTGACACTCCCTGTTTAAGGCCCCTCCCAGCATTGACACTCCCTGTTTAAGGCCCCACCCTGCACTGACACTCCCTGTTTAAACCCCTCCCAGTATTGACACTCCCTGTTTAAGGCCCCTCCCAGCATTAACACTCCCTGCTTAAGGCCCCTCCCAGCATTGACACTCCCTGTTTAAGGCCCCTTCCAGCATTGACACTCCCTGTTTAAGGCCCCTCCCAGCATTAACACTCCCTGCTTAAGGCCCCTCCCAGCATTGACACTCCCTGTTTAAGGCCCCTCCCAGCATTGACACTCCCTGTTCAAGGCCCCTCCCAGCATTGACACTCCCTGTTTAAGGCTCCTCCCAGCATTGACACTCCCTGTTTCAGGCCCCTCCCAGCATTGACACTCCCTGTTTAAGGCCCCACCCTGCACTGACACTCCCTGTTTAAACCCCTCCCAGTATTGACACTCCCTGTTTAAACCCCTCCCAGTATTGACACTCCCTGTTTAAGGCCCCTCCCAGCATTGACACTCCCTGTTTAAGGCCCCTCCCAGCATTGACACTCCCTGTTTAAGGCCCCTCCCAGCATTGACACTCCCTGTTTAAGGCCCCTCCCAGCATTGACACTCCCTGTTTAAGGCCCCTCCCAGCATTGACACTCCCTGTTTAAGGCCCCTCCAACCATTGACACTCCCTGTTTCAGGCCCCTCCCAGCATTGACACTCCCTGTTTAAGGACCCTCCCACGATTGACACTCCCTGTTTAAGGCCCCTCCCAGCATTGACACTCCCTGTTTAAGGCCCCACCCTGCATTGACACTCCCTGTTTAAGGCCCCTCCCAGCATTGACACTCCCTGTTTAAGGCCCCTCCCAGCATTGACACTCCCTGTTTAAGGCCCCTCCCAACATTGACACTCCCTGTTTAAGGCCCCTCCCAGCATTGACACTCCCTGTTTAAGGCCCCTCCCAGCATTGACACTCCCTGTTTAAGGCCCCTCCCAGCATTGACACTCCCTGTTTAATGTCCCTCCAACCATTGACACTCCCTGTTTCAGGCCCCTCCCAGCATTGACACTCCCTGTTTAAGGACCCTCCCACGATTGACACTCCCTGTTTAAGGCCCCTCCCAGCATTGACACTCCCTGTTTAAGGCCCCACCCTGCACTGACACAACCTGTTTAAACCCCTCCCAGTATTGACACTCCCTGTTTAAGGCCCCTCCCAGCATTGACACTCCCTGTTTAAGGCCCCTCCCAGCATTGACACTCCCTGTTTAAGGCCCCTCCCAGCATTGACACTCCCTGTTTAAGGCCCCTCCCAGCATTGACACTCCCTGTTTAAACCCCTCCCAGTATTGACACTCCCTGTTTAAGGCCCCTCCCAGCATTGACACTCCCTGTTTAAGGCCCCTCCCAGCATTGACACTCCCTGTTTAAGGCCCCTCCCAGCATTGACACTCCCTGTTTAAGGCCCCTCCCAGCATTGACACTCCCTGTTTAAGGCCCCTCCCAGCATTGACACTCCCTGTTTAAGGCCCCTCCAACCATTGACACTCCCTGTTTCAGGCCCCTCCCAGCATTGACACTCCCTGTTTAAGGACCCTCCCACGATTGACACTCCCTGTTTAAGGCCCCTCCCAGCATTGACACTCCCTGTTTAAGGCCCCACCCTGCATTGACACTCCCTGTTTAAGGCCCCTCCCAGCATTGACACTCCCTGTTTAAGGCCCCTCCCAGCATTGACACTCCCTGTTTAAGGCCCCTCCCAGCATTGACACTCCCTGTTTAAGGCCCCTCCCAGCATTGACACTCCCTGTTTAAGGCCCCTCCCAGCATTGACACTCCCTGTTTAAGGCCCCTCCCAGCATTGACACTCCCTGTTTAATGTCCCTCCAACCATTGACACTCCCTGTTTCAGGCCCCTCCCAGCATTGACACTCCCTGTTTAAGGACCCTCCCACGATTGACACTCCCTGTTTAAGGCCCCTCCCAGCATTGACACTCCCTGTTTAAGGCCCCACCCTGCACTGACACAACCTGTTTAAACCCCTCCCAGTATTGACACTCCCTGTTTAAGGCCCCTCCCAGCATTGACACTCCCTGTTTAAGGCCCCTCCCAGCATTGACACTCCCTGTTTAAGGCCCCTCCCAGCATTGACACTCCCTGTTTAAGGCCCCTCCCAGCATTGACACTCCCTGTTTAAGGCCCCTCCCAGCATTGACACTCCCTGTTTAAGGCCCCTCCCAGCATTGACACTCCCTGTTTAAGGCCCCTCCCAGCATTGACACTCCCTGTTTAAGGCCCCTCCCAGCATTGACACTCCCTGTTTAAGGCCCCACCCTGCACTGACACTCCCTGTTTAAACCCTTCCCAGTATTGACACTCCCTGTTTAAACCCCTCCCAGTATTGACACTCCCTGTTTAAGGGCCCTCCCAGCATTGACACTCCCTGTTTAAGGCCCCTCCCAGCATTGACACTCCCTGTTTAAGGCCCCTCCCAGCATTGACACTCCCTGTTTAAGGCCCCTCCCAGCATTGACACTCCCTGTTTAAGGCCCCTCCCAGCATTGACACTCCCTGTTTAAGGCCCCACCCTGCACTGACACTCCCTGTTTAAACCCTTCCCAGTATTGACACTCCCTGTTTAAACCCCTCCCAGTATTGACACTCCCTGTTTAAGGCCCCTCCCAGCATTGACACTCCCTGTTTAAGGCCCCTCCCAGCATTGACACTCCCTGTTTAAGGACCCTCCCACGATTGACACTTCCTGTTTAAGGCCCCTCCCAGCATTGACACTCCCTGTTTAAGGCCCCTCCCAGCATTGACACTCCCTGTTTAAGGCCCCTCCCAGCATTGACACTCCCTGTTTAAGGCCCCTCCCAGCATTGACACTCCCTGTTTCAGGCCCCTCCCAGCATTGACACTCCCTGTTTAAGGCCCCTCCCAGCATTGCCACTCCCTGTTTCAGGCCCCTCCCAGCATTGACACTCCCTGTTTAAGGACCCTCCCACGATTGACACTCCCTGTTTAAGGCCCCTCCCAGCATTGACACTCCCTGTTTAAGGCCCCACCCTGCACTGACACTCCCTGTTTAAGACAGCTCCCAGCATTGACACTCCCTGTTTAATGCCCCTCCCAGCATTGCCACTCCCTGTTTAAGGCCCCTCCCAGCATTGACACTCCCTGTTTAAGGCCCCTCCCAGCATTGACACACCCTGTAGCCACACCTAGCACTGACACTCCCTCTTTATTTTTTTTTATTTAAACATTATTTTATTTGGTTGTTTTCATACATTGTTCATTGGAAACAAAGATCGTTTTCTTTTCCTCCCTCCCCCCACCCCCGCCTTTCCCTCTCCCATAGCCGACGCATGATTCCCTGGTTATCACATGTGTTCTTGACTCGAACCCATTTCCCTGTTGTTGGAATTTGCATTATAGTGTTCATTTAGAGTCTCTCCTCAGTCTTATCTCTTCCAACCCTGTAGTCAAGCAGTTGTTTTTCATCGGTGTTTTTACTCCCACAGTTTATCCTCTGCTTGTGGGTAGTATTTTTTTTTAGATCCGTGCAGATTGTTCAGGGAAATTGCATTGATACTAATGGAGAAGTCTATCACCTTCGATTGTACCACAGTGTATCAGTCTCTGTGTACAATGTTTTCCTGGTTCTGCTCCTTTCGCTCTGCATCAGTTCCTGGAGGTTGTTCCAGTCTCCATGGAATCCCTCCACTTTATTATTCCTTTTTACACAATAATATTCCATCACCAACATATACCACAATTTGTTCAGCCATTCCCCAATTGATGGGCATCCCCTCGTTTTCCAATTTTTAGACACCACAAAGAGCGCAGCTATGAATATTCTTGTACAAGTCTTTTTGTCCATTATCTCTTTGGGGTACAAACCCAGCGGTGCTATGGCTGGATCAAAGGGTAGATATTCTTTTGTCGCCCTTTGGGCATAGTTCCAAATTGCCCTCCAGAATGGTTGGATCAGTTCACAGCTCCACCAGCAATGAATTCATGTCCCCACTTTGCCACATCCCCTCCAGCATTCATTACTTTGCATAGCTGTCATGTTAGCCAATCTGCTAGGTGTGAGGTGATACCTCAGAGTTGTTTTGATTTGCATCTCTCTGATTATAAGAGATGTAGAGCACTTTTTCATGTGCTTATTAATACTTTTGATTTCTTTGGCTGAGAACTGCCTGTTCATGTCCCTTGCCCATTTATCAATTGGAGAATGGCTTGATTTTTTTGTACAATTGATTTAGTTCTTTATAAATTTGAGTAATTAAACCTTTGTCAGAGGTTTTTATGAAGATTGTTTCCCAATTTGTTGCTACCCTTCTGATTTTAGTTACATTGGTTTTGTTTGTACAAAAACTTTTCAATTTGATGTAATCCAGATTATTTATTTTGCATTTTGTAACTCTTTCTAATTCTTGCTTGGTTTTGAAGTATTTCCCTTCCCAAAGGTCTGACATGTATACTATTCTGTGTTCGCCTAATTTTCTTATAGTTTCCTTCTTTATGTTCAAGTCATTCACCCATTTTGAATTTATCTTGGTGTAGGGTGTGAGGTGTTGATCTAAGCCTAATCTTTCCCACACTGTCCTCCAATTTTCCCAGCAGTTTTTATGAAATAGTGGATTTTTGTCCCAAAAGCTGGGATCTTTGGGTTTGTCATATACTGTCTTGCTGAGGTTGCTTGCCCCCAGTCTATTCCACTGATCCTCCTTTCTGTCTCTTAGCCAGTACCAAATTGTTTTGATGACCGCTGCTTTGTAATATAGTCTGAGATCTGGGACTGCAAGACCCCCTTCCTTTGTATTTTTTTTCATTATTTCCCTGGTTATCCTTGATCTTTTGTTCTTCCAAATGAACTTTGTTATGTTTTTTTCTAAATCAGTAAAAAACTTTTTTGGAAGTTCCATAGGTATGGCACTAAATAGATAGATGAGTTTGGGTAGGAGGGTCATTTTTATTATATTGGCTCGTCCTACCCATGAGCAGTTAATGTTCTTCCAATTGTTCAAGTCTAGTTTTAGTTGTGTGGAAAGTGTTTTGTAGTTGTGTTCATATAGATCCTGTGTTTGTCTCGGGAGATAGATTCCTAAGTATTTTATTTTGTCTAGGGTGATTTTGAATGGGATTTCTCTTTCTAGTTCTTGCTGCTGAGCTGTGTTGGAATTATATAGAAAGGCTGATGACTTATGTGGGTTTATTTTGTATCCTGCAACTTTACTAAAGTTATTGATTATTTCGATTAGCTTTTTGGTTGAATCTCTAGGCGTCTTTAAGTAGACCATCATGTCATCTGCAAAGAGCGATAATTTGGTCTCCTCCTTGCCTATTTTGATGCCTTCAATTTTTTTTCTTCTCTAATTGCTACTGCTAGTGTTTCTAATACAATGTCAAATAATAGAGGTGATAGTGGGCATCCTTGTTTCACTCCTGATCTTAATGGGAATGGATTTAGTTTATCCCCATTGCAGATGATATGAGCTGATGGTTTTAGATATATACTGTTTATTATTTTTAGGAATGACCCTTCTATTCCTATGCTTTCTAGTGTTTTTAGTAGGAATGGGTATTGTGTTTTATCAAAGGCTTTTTCTGCATCTATTGAGATAATCATGTGGTTCTTGTTGGTTTGCTTGTTGATGTGGTCAATTATGTGGATAGTTTTTCTAATGTTGAACCAGCCCTGCATCCCTGGTATAAATCCTACTTGATCATGGTGGATGACCCTTCTAATCACTTGCTGGAGTCTTTTTGCTAGTATCCTATTTAAGATTTTTGCATCTATATTCATTAGGGAGATTGGTCTATAATTTTCTTTCTCTGTTTTTGGCCTGCCTGGTTTTGGAATCAGTACCATGCTTGTGTCATCAAAGGAGTTTGGTAGAACTCCCTCTTTGCTTATTATGTCAAATAGTTTGTATAGTATTGGGATTAACTGTTCTCTGAATGTTTGATAGAATTCACTGGTGAATCCATCAGGCCCTGGGGATTTTTTCTTAGGAAGTTCTTTGATGGCCTGTTGGATTTCTTTTTCTGATATGGGATAACTTAAGAAAACTATTTCTTCTTCTGACATTGACACTCCCTGTTTCAGGCCCCTCCCAGCATTGACACTCCCTATTTAAGGCCCCTCCCAGCATTGACACTCCCTGTTTAAGGCCCCTCCCAGCATTGACACTCCCTGTTTAAGACCCCTCCCAGCATTGACACTCCCTGTTTAAGACCCCTCCCAGCACTGACACTCCCCGTTTAAGGCCCCTCCCAGCATTGACACATCCCATTTAAAGCCCCTCCCAGCATTGACACTCCCAGTTTAAGGCCCCTCCCACCATTGACACTCCCTGTTTAAGGCCCCTCCGAGCATTGACACTCCCTGTTTAAGACCCCTCCCAGCATTGACACTCCCTGTTTAAGGCCCCTCCCAGCATTGACACTCCCTGTTTAAGGCCCCTCCCAGCATTGACACTCCCTGTTTAAGGCCCCTCCCAGCATTGACACTCCCTGTTTAAGGCCCCTCCCAGCATTGACACTCCCTGTGTAAGGCCCATCCCAGCATTGACACTCCCTCTTTAAGGCCCCTCCCAGCATTGACACTCCCTGTTTCAGGCCCCTCCCAGCATTGACACTCCCTGTTTAAGGCCCCACCCTGCACTGACACTCCCTGTTTAAACCCTTCCCAGTATTGACACTCCCTGTTTAAGCCCCTCCCAGTATTGACACTCCCTGTTTAAGGGCCCTCCCAGCATTGACACTCCCTGTTTAAGGCCCCTCCCAGCATTGACACTCCCTGTTTAAGACCCCTCCCAGCATTGACACTCCCTGTTTAAGACCCCTCCCAGCACTGAAACTCCCCGTTTAAGGCCCCTCCCAGCATTGACACATCCCATTTAAAGCCCCTCCCAGCATTGACACTCCCAGTTTAAGGCCCCTCCCACCATTGACACTCCCTGTTTAAGGCCCCTCCGAGCATTGACACTCAGTGTTTAAGGCTCCTCCCAGCATTGACACTCCCCATTTAAGGCCCCTCCCAGCATTGACACTCACTGTGTAAGACCACTCCCAGCATTGACACTCCCTATTTAAGACCCCACCATGCACTGACACTCCCTGTTTTAGGCCCCTCCCAGCATTGACACTTCTTGTTTCAGGCCCCTCCCAACATTGACACTCCCTGTTTAAGGACCCTCCCAGCATTGACACTCCCTGTTTAAGGCCCCTCCCAGCATTGACACTCCCTGTTTAAGGCCCCACCCTGCACTGACACTCCCTGTTTAAACCCCTCCCAGTATTGACACTCCCTGTTTAAGGCCCCTCCCAGCATTAACACTCCCTGCTTAAGGCCCCTCCCAGCATTGACACTCCCTGTTTAAGGCCCCTTCCAGCATTGACACTCCCTGTTTAAGGCCCCTCCCAGCATTACCACTCCCTGCTTAAGGCCCCTCCCAGCATTGACACTCCCTGTTTAAGGCCCCTCCCAGCATTGACACTCCCTGTTCAAGGCCCCTCCCAGCATTGACACTCCCTGTTTAAGGCTCCTCCCAGCATTGACACTCCCTGTTTCAGGCCCCTCCCAGCATTGACACTCCCTGTTTAAGGCCCCACCCTGCACTGACACTCCCTGTTTAAACCCCTCCCAGTATTGACACTCCCTGTTTAAACCCCTCCCAGTATTGACACTCCCTGTTTAAGGCCCCTCCCAGCATTGACACTCCCTGTTTAAGGCCCCTCCCAGCATTGACACTCCCTGTTTAAGGCCCCTCCCAGCATTGACACTCCCTGTTTAAGGCCCCTCCCAGCATTGACACTCCCTGTTTAAGGCCCCTCCCAGCATTGACACTCCCTGTTTAAGGCCCCTCCCAGCATTGACACTCCCTGTTTAAGGCCCCTCCAAGCATTGACACTCCCTGTTTCAGGCCCCTCCCAGCATTGACATTCCCTGTTTAAGGACCCTCCCACGATTGACACTCCCTGTTTAAGGCCCCTCCCAGCACTGACACTCCCTGTTTAAGGCCCCACCCTGCACTGACACAACCTGTTTAAACCCCTCCCAGTATTGACACTCCCTGTTTAAGGCCCCTCCCAGCATTGACACTCCCTGTTTAAGGCCCCTCCCAGCATTGACACTCCCTGTTTAAGGCCCCTCCCAGCATTGACACTCCCTGTTTAAGGCCCCTCCCAGCATTGACACTCCCTGTTTAAGGCCCCTCCCAGCATTGACACTCCCTGTTTAAGGCCCCTCCCAGCATTGACACTCCCTGTTTAAGGCCCCTCCCAGCATTGACACTCCCTGTTTTAGGCCCCTCCCAGCATTGACACTCCCTGTTTAAGGCCCCACCCTGCACTGACACTCCCTGTTTAAGGGCCCTCCCAGCATTGACACTCCCTGTTTAAGGCCCCTCCCAGCATTGACACTCCCTGTTTAAGACCCCTCCCAGCATTGACACTCCCTGTTTAAGACCCCTCCCAGCACTGACACTCCCCGTTTAAGGCCCCTCCCAGCATTGACACATCCCATTTAAAGCCCCTCCCAGCATTGACACTCCCAGTTTAAGGCCCCTCCCACCATTGACACTCCCTGTTTAAGGCCCCTCCGAGCATTGACACTCAGTGTTTAAGGCTCCTCCCAGCATTGACACTCCCCATTTAAGGCCCCTCCCAGCATTGACACTCACTGTGTAAGACCCCTCCCAGCATTGACACTCCCTATTTAAGACCCCACCATGCACTGACACTCCGTGTTTTAGGCCCCTCCCAGCATTGACACTTCTTGTTTCAGGCCCCTCCCAGCATTGACACTCCCTGTTTAAGGACCCTCCCAGCATTGACACTCCCTGTTTAAGGCCCCTCCCAGCATTGACACTCCCTGTTTAAGGCCCCACCCTGCACTGACACTCCCTGTTTAAACCCCTCCCAGTATTGACACTCCCTGTTTAAGGCCCCTCCCAGCATTAACACTCCCTGCTTAAGGCCCCTCCCAGCATTGACACTCCCTGTTTAAGGCCCCTTCCAGCATTGACACTCCCTGTTTAAGGCCCCTCCCAGCATTAACACTCCCTGCTTAAGGCCCCTCCCAGCATTGACACTCCCTGTTTAAGGCCCCTCCCAGCATTGACACTCCCTGTTCAAGGCCCCTCCCAGCATTGACACTCCCTGTTTAAGGCTCCTCCCAGCATTGACACTCCCTGTTTCAGGCCCCTCCCAGCATTGACACTCCCTGTTTGAGGCCCCACCCTGCACTGACACTCCCTGTTTAAACCCCTCCCAGTATTGACACTCCCTGTTTAAACCCCTCCCAGTATTGACACTCCCTGTTTAAGGCCCCTCCCAGCATTGACACTCCCTGTTTAAGGCCCCTCCCAGCATTGACACTCCCTGTTTAAGGCCCCTCCCAGCATTGACACTCCCTGTTTAAGGCCCCTCCCAGCATTGACACTCCCTGTTTAAGGCCCCTCCCAGCATTGACACTCCCTGTTTAAGGCCCCTCCAACCATTGACACTCCCTGTTTCAGGCCCCTCCCAGCATTGACACTCCCTGTTTAAGGACCCTCCCACGATTGACACTCCCTGTTTAAGGCCCCTCCCAGCATTGACACTCCCTGTTTAAGGCCCCACCCTGCATTGACACTCCCTGTTTAAGGCCCCTCCCAGCATTGACACTCCCTGTTTAAGGCCCCTCCCAGCATTGACACTCCCTGTTTAAGGCCCCTCCCAGCATTGACACTCCCTGTTTAAGGCCCCTCCCAGCATTGACACTCCCTGTTTAAGGCCCCTCCCAGCATTGACACTCCCTGTTTAAGGCCCCTCCCAGCATTGACACTCCCTGTTTAATGTCCCTCCAACCATTGACACTCCCTGTTTCAGGCCCCTCCCAGCATTGACACTCCCTGTTTAAGGACCCTCCCACGATTGACACTCCCTGTTTAAGGCCCCTCCCAGCATTGACACTCCCTGTTTAAGGCCCCACCCTGCACTGACACAACCTGTTTAAACCCCTCCCAGTATTGACACTCCCTGTTTAAGGCCCCTCCCAGCATTGACACTCCCTGTTTAAGGCCCCTCCCAGCATTGACACTCCCTGTTTAAGGCCCCTCCCAGCATTGACACTCCCTGTTTAAGGCCCCTCCCAGCATTGACACTCCCTGTTTAAACCCCTCCCAGTATTGACACTCCCTGTTTAAGGCCCCTCCCAGCATTGACACTCCCTGTTTAAGGCCCCTCCCAGCATTGACACTCCCTGTTTAAGGCCCCTCCCAGCATTGACACTCCCTGTTTAAGGCCCCTCCCAGCATTGACACTCCCTGTTTAAGGCCCCTCCCAGCATTGACACTCCCTGTTTAAGGCCCCTCCAACCATTGACACTCCCTGTTTCAGGCCCCTCCCAGCATTGACACTCCCTGTTTAAGGACCCTCCCACGATTGACACTCCCTGTTTAAGGCCCCTCCCAGCATTGACACTCCCTGTTTAAGGCCCCACCCTGCATTGACACTCCCTGTTTAAGGCCCCTCCCAGCATTGACACTCCCTGTTTAAGGCCCCTCCCAGCATTGACACTCCCTGTTTAAGGCCCCTCCCAGCATTGACACTCCCTGTTTAAGGCCCCTCCCAGCATTGACACTCCCTGTTTAAGGCCCCTCCCAGCATTGACACTCCCTGTTTAAGGCCCCTCCCAGCATTGACACTCCCTGTTTAATGTCCCTCCAACCATTGACACTCCCTGTTTCAGGCCCCTCCCAGCATTGACACTCCCTGTTTAAGGACCCTCCCACGATTGACACTCCCTGTTTAAGGCCCCTCCCAGCATTGACACTCCCTGTTTAAGGCCCCACCCTGCACTGACACAACCTGTTTAAACCCCTCCCAGTATTGACACTCCCTGTTTAAGGCCCCTCCCAGCATTGACACTCCCTGTTTAAGGCCCCTCCCAGCATTGACACTCCCTGTTTAAGGCCCCTCCCAGCATTGACACTCCCTGTTTAAGGCCCCTCCCAGCATTGACACTCCCTGTTTAAGGCCCCTCCCAGCATTGACACTCCCTGTTTAAGGCCCCTCCCAGCATTGACACTCCCTGTTTAAGGCCCCTCCCAGCATTGACACTCCCTGTTTTAGGCCCCTCCCAGCATTGACACTCCCTGTTTAAGGCCCCACCCTGCACTGACACTCCCTGTTTAAACCCTTCCCAGTATTGACACTCCCTGTTTAAACCCCTCCCAGTATTGACACTCCCTGTTTAAGGGCCCTCCCAGCATTGACACTCCCTGTTTAAGGCCCCTCCCAGCATTGACACTCCCTGTTTAAGGCCCCTCCCAGCATTGACACTCCCTGTTTAAGGCCCCTCCCAGCATTGACACTCCCTGTTTAAGGCCCCTCCCAGCATTGACACTCCCTGTTTAAGGCCCCACCCTGCACTGACACTCCCTGTTTAAACCCTTCCCAGTATTGACACTCCCTGTTTAAACCCCTCCCAGTATTGACACTCCCTGTTTAAGGCCCCTCCCAGCATTGACACTCCCTGTTTAAGGCCCCTCCCAGCATTGACACTCCCTGTTTAAGGACCCTCCCACGATTGACACTTCCTGTTTAAGGCCCCTCCCAGCATTGACACTCCCTGTTTAAGGCCCCTCCCAGCATTGACACTCCCTGTTTAAGGCCCCTCCCAGCATTGACACTCCCTGTTTAAGGCCCCTCCCAGCATTGACACTCCCTGTTTCAGGCCCCTCCCAGCATTGACACTCCCTGTTTAAGGCCCCTCCCAGCATTGCCACTCCCTGTTTCAGGCCCCTCCCAGCATTGACACTCCCTGTTTAAGGACCCTCCCACGATTGACACTCCCTGTTTAAGGCCCCTCCCAGCATTGACACTCCCTGTTTAAGGCCCCTCCCAGCATTGACACTCCCTGTTTAAGGCCCCTCCCAGCATTGACACTCCCTGTTTAAGGCCCCTCCCAGCATTGACACTCCCTGTTTAAGGCCCCTCCCAGCATTGACACTCCCTGTTTAAGGCCCCTCCCAGCATTGACACTCCCTGTTTAAGGCCCCTCCCAGCATTGACACTCCCTGTTTAAGGCCCCTCCAAGCATTGACACTCCCTGTTTCAGGCCCCTCCCAGCATTGACACTCCCTGTTTAAGGACCCTCCCACGATTGACACTCCCTGTTTAAGGCCCCTCCCAGCACTGACACTCCCTGTTTAAGGCCCCACCCTGCACTGACACAACCTGTTTAAACCCCTCCCAGTATTGACACTCCCTGTTTAAGGCCCCTCCCAGCATTGACACTCCCTGTTTAAGGCCCCTCCCAGCATTGACACTCCCTGTTTAAGGCCCCTCCCAGCATTGACACTCCCTGTTTAAGGCCCCTCCCAGCATTGACACTCCCTGTTTAAGGCCCCTCCCAGCATTGACACTCCCTGTTTAAGGCCCCTCCCAGCATTGACACTCCCTGTTTAAGGCCCCTCCCAGCATTGACACTCCCTGTTTTAGGCCCCTCCCAGCATTGACACTCCCTGTTTAAGGCCCCACCCTGCACTGACACTCCCTGTTTAAACCCTTCCCAGTATTGACACTCCCTTCTTAAACCCCTCCCAGTATTGACACTCCCTGTTTAAGGGCCCTCCCAGCATTGACACTCCCTGTTTAAGGCCCCTCCCAGCATTGACACTCCCTTTTTAAGGCCCCTCCCAGCATTGACACTCCCTGTTTAAGGCCCCTCCCAGCATTGACACTCCCTGTTTAAGGCCCCTCCCAGCATTGACACTCCCTGTTTAAGGCCCCACCCTGCACTGACACTCCCTGTTTAAACCCTTCCCAGTATTGACACTCCCTGTTTAAACCCCTCCCAGTATTGACACTCCCTGTTTAAGGCCCCTCCCAGCATTGACACTCCCTGTTTAAGGCCCCTCCCAGCATTGACACTCCCTGTTTAAGGACCCTCCCACGATTGACACTTCCTGTTTAAGGCCCCTCCCAGCATTGACACTCCCTGTTTAAGGCCCCTCCCAGCATTGACACTCCCTGTTTAAGGCCCCTCCCAGCATTGACACTCCCTGTTTAAGGCCCCTCCCAGCATTGACACTCCCTGTTTCAGGCCCCTCCCAGCATTGACACTCCCTGTTTAAGGCCCCTCCCAGCATTGACACTCCCTGTTTCAGGCCCCTCCCAGCATTGACACTCCCTGTTTAAGGACCCTCCCACGATTGACACTCCCTGTTTAAGGCCCCTCCCAGCATTGACACTCCCTGTTTAAGGCCCCACCCTGCACTGACACTCCCTGTTTAAGACAGCTCCCAGCATTGACACTCCCTGTTTAATGCCCCTCCCAGCATTGCCACTCCCTGTTTAAGGCCCCTCCCAGCATTGACACTCCCTGTTTAAGGCCCCTCCCAGCATTGACACTCCCTATTTAAGGCCCCTCCCAGCATTGACACTCCCTGTTTAAGGCCCCTCCCAGCATTGACACTCCCTGTGTAAGGCCCCTCCCAGCATTGACACTCCCTCTTTAAGGCCCCTCCCAGCATTGACACTCCCTGTTTCAGGCCCCTCCCAGCATTGACACTCCCTGTTTAAGGCCCCACCCTGCACTGACACTCCCTGTTTAAACCCTTCCCAGTATTGACACTCCCTGTTTAAACCCCTCCCAGTATTGACACTCCCTGTTTAAGGGCCCTCCCAGCATTGACACTCCCTGTTTAAGGCCCCTCCCAGCATTGACACTCCCTGTTTAAGACCCCTCCCAGCATTGACACTCCCTGTTTAAGACCCCTCCCAGCACTGACACTCCCCGTTTAAGGCCCCTCCCAGCATTGACACATCCCATTTAAAGCCCCTCCCAGCATTGACACTCCCAGTTTAAGGCCCCTCCCACCATTGACACTCCCTGTTTAAGGCCCCTCCGAGCATTGACACTCAGTGTTTAAGGCTCCTCCCAGCATTGACACTCCCCATTTAAGGCCCCTCCCAGCATTGACACTCACTGTGTAAGACCCCTCCCAGCATTGACACTCCCTATTTAAGACCCCACCATGCACTGACACTCCGTGTTTTAGGCCCCTCCCAGCATTGACACTTCTTGTTTCAGGCCCCTCCCAGCATTGACACTCCCTGTTTAAGGACCCTCCCAGCATTGACACTCCCTGTTTAAGGCCCCTCCCAGCATTGACACTCCCTGTTTAAGGCCCCACCCTGCACTGACACTCCCTGTTTAAACCCCTCCCAGTATTGACACTCCCTGTTTAAGGCCCCTCCCAGCATTAACACTCCCTGCTTAAGGCCCCTCCCAGCATTGACACTCCCTGTTTAAGGCCCCTTCCAGCATTGACACTCCCTGTTTAAGGCCCCTCCCAGCATTAACACTCCCTGCTTAAGGCCCCTCCCAGCATTGACACTCCCTGTTTAAGGCCCCTCCCAGCATTGACACTCCCAGTTCAAGGCCCCTCCCAGCATTGACACTCCCTGTTTAAGGCTCCTCCCAGCATTGACACTCCCTGTTTCAGGCCCCTCCCAGCATTGACACTCCCTGTTTAAGGCCCCACCCTGCACTGACACTCCCTGTTTAAACCCCTCCCAGTTTTGACACTCCCTGTTTAAACCCCTCCCAGTATTGACACTCCCTGTTTAAGGCCCCTCCCAGCATTGACACTCCCTGTTTAAGGCCCCTCCCAGCATTGACACTCCCTGTTTAAGGCCCCTCCCAGCATTGACACTCCCTGTTTAAGGCCCCTCCCAGCATTGACACTCCCTGTTTAAGGCCCCTCCCAGCATTGACACTCCCTGTTTAAGGCCCCTCCCAGCATTGACACTCCCTGTTTAAGGCCCCTCCCAGCATTGACACTCCCTGTTTAAGGCCCCTCCCAGCATTGACACTCCCTGTTTAAGGCCCCTCCCAGCATTGACACTCCCTGTTTTAGGCCCCTCCCAGCATTGACACTCCCTGTTTAAGGCCCCACCCTGCACTGACACTCCCTGTTTAAACCCTTCCCAGTATTGACACTCCCTGTTTAAACCCCTCCCAGTATTGACACTCCCTGTTTAAGGGCCCTCCCAGCATTGACACTCCCTGTTTAAGGCCCCTCCCAGCATTGACACTCCCTGTTTAAGGCCCCTCTCAGCATTGACACTCCCTGTTTAAGGCCCCTCCCAGCATTGACACTCCCTGTTTAAGGCCCCTCTCAGCATTGACACTCCCTGTTTAAGGCCCCTCCCAGCATTGACACTCCCTGTTTAAGGCCCCACCCTGCACTGACACTCCCTGTTTAAACCCTTCCCAGTATTGACACTCCCTGTTTAAACCCCTCCCAGTATTGACACTCCCTGTTTAAGGGCCCTCCCAGCATTGACACTCCCTGTTTAAGACAGCTCCCAGCATTGACACTCCCTGTTTAATGCCCCTCCCAGCATTGCCACTCCCTGTTTAAGGCCCCTCCCAGCATTGACACTCCCTGTTTAAGGCCCCTCCCAGCATTGACACACCCTGTAGCCACACCTAGCACTGACACTCCCTCTTTATTTTTTTTTATTTAAACATTATTTTATTTGGTTGTTTTCATACATTGTTCATTGGAAACAAAGATCGTTTTCTTTTCCTCCCTCCCCCCACCCCCGCCTTTCCCTCTCCCATAGCCGACGCATGATTCCCTGGTTATCACATGTGTTCTTGACTCGAACCCATTTCCCTGTTGTTGGAATTTGCATTATAGTGTTCATTTAGAGTCTCTCCTCAGTCTTATCTCTTCCAACCCTGTAGTCAAGCAGTTGTTTTTCATCGGTGTTTTTACTCCCACAGTTTATCCTCTGCTTGTGGGTAGTATTTTTTTTTAGATCCGTGCAGATTGTTCAGGGAAATTGCATTGATACTAATGGAGAAGTCTATCACCTTCGATTGTACCACAGTGTATCAGTCTCTGTGTACAATGTTTTCCTGGTTCTGCTCCTTTCGCTCTGCATCAGTTCCTGGAGGTTGTTCCAGTCTCCATGGAATCCCTCCACTTTATTATTCCTTTTTACACAATAATATTCCATCACCAACATATACCACAATTTGTTCAGCCATTCCCCAATTGATGGGCATCCCCTCGTTTTCCAATTTTTAGACACCACAAAGAGCGCAGCTATGAATATTCTTGTACAAGTCTTTTCGTCCATTATCTCTTTGGGGTACAAACCCAGCGGTGCTATGGCTGGATCAAAGGGTAGATATTCTTTTGTCGCCCTTTGGGCATAGTTCCAAATTGCCCTCCAGAATGGTTGGATCAGTTCACAGCTCCACCAGCAATGAATTCATGTCCCCACTTTGCCACATCCCCTCCAGCATTCATTACTTTGCATAGCTGTCATGTTAGCCAATCTGCTAGGTGTGAGGTGATACCTCAGAGTTGTTTTGATTTGCATCTCTCTGATTATAAGAGATGTAGAGCACTTTTTCATGTGCTTATTAATAGTTTTGATTTCTTTGGCTGAGAACTGCCTGTTCATGTCCCTTGCCCATTTATCAATTGGAGAATGGCTTGATTTTTTTGTACAATTGATTTAGTTCTTTATAAATTTGAGTAATTAAACCTTTGTCAGAGGTTTTTATGAAGATTGTTTCCCAATTTGTTGCTACCCTTCTGATTTTAGTTACATTGGTTTTGTTTGTACAAAAACTTTTCAATTTGATGTAATCCAGATTATTTATTTTGCATTTTGTAACTCTTTCTAATTCTTGCTTGGTTTTGAAGTATTTCCCTTCCCAAAGGTCTGACATGTATACTATTCTGTGTTCGCCTAATTTTCTTATAGTTTCCTTCTTTATGTTCAAGTCATTCACCCATTTTGAATTTATCTTGGTGTAGGGTGTGAGGTGTTGATCTAAGCCTAATCTTTCCCACACTGTCCTCCAATTTTCCCAGCAGTTTTTATGAAATAGTGGATTTTTGTCCCAAAAGCTGGGATCTTTGGGTTTGTCATATACTGTCTTGCTGAGGTTGCTTGCCCCCAGTCTATTCCACTGATCCTCCTTTCTGTCTCTTAGCCAGTACCAAATTGTTTTGATGACCGCTGCTTTGTAATATAGTCTGAGATCTGGGACTGCAAGACCCCCTTCCTTTGTATTTTTTTTCATTATTTCCCTGGTTATCCTTGATCTTTTGTTCTTCCAAATGAACTTTGTTATGTTTTTTTCTAAATCAGTAAAAAACTTTTTTGGAAGTTCCATAGGTATGGCACTAAATAGATAGATGAGTTTGGGTAGGAGGGTCATTTTTATTATATTGGCTCGTCCTACCCATGAGCAGTTAATGTTCTTCCAATTGTTCAAGTCTAGTTTTAGTTGTGTGGAAAGTGTTTTGTAGTTGTGTTCATATAGATCCTGTGTTTGTCTCGGGAGATAGATTCCTAAGTATTTTATTTTGTCTAGGGTGATTTTGAATGGGATTTCTCTTTCTAGTTCTTGCTGCTGAGCTGTGTTGGAATTATATAGAAAGGCTGATGACTTATGTGAGTTTATTTTGTATCCTGCAACTTTACTAAAGTTATTGATTATTTCGATTAGCTTTTTGGTTGAATCTCTAGGCGTCTTTAAGTAGACCATCATGTCATCTGCAAAGAGCGATAATTTGGTCTCCTCCTTGCCTATTTTGATGCCTTCAATTTTTTTTCTTCTCTAATTGCTACTGCTAGTGTTTCTAATACAATGTCAAATAATAGAGGTGATAGTGGGCATCCTTGTTTCACTCCTGATCTTAATGGGAATGGATTTAGTTTATCCCCATTGCAGATGATATGAGCTGATGGTTTTAGATATATACTGTTTATTATTTTTAGGAATGACCCTTCTATTCCTATGCTTTCTAGTGTTTTTAGTAGGAATGGGTATTGTGTTTTATCAAAGGCTTTTTCTGCATCTATTGAGATAATCATGTGGTTCTTGTTGGTTTGCTTGTTGATGTGGTCAATTATGTGGATAGTTTTTCTAATGTTGAACCAGCCCTGCATCCCTGGTATAAATCCTACTTGATCATGGTGGATGACCCTTCTAATCACTTGCTGGAGTCTTTTTGCTAGTATCCTATTTAAGATTTTTGCATCTATATTCATTAGGGAGATTGGTCTATAATTTTCTTTCTCTGTTTTTGGCCTGCCTGGTTTTGGAATCAGTACCATGCTTGTGTCATCAAAGGAGTTTGGTAGAACTCCCTCTTTGCTTATTATGTCAAATAGTTTGTATAGTATTGGGATTAACTGTTCTCTGAATGTTTGATAGAATTCACTGGTGAATCCATCAGGCCCTGGGGATTTTTTCTTAGGAAGTTCTTTGATGGCCTGTTGGATTTCTTTTTCTGATATGGGATAACTTAAGAAAACTATTTCTTCTTCTGACATTGACACTCCCTGTTTCAGGCCCCTCCCAGCATTGACACTCCCTATTTAAGGCCCCTCCCAGCATTGACACTCCCTGTTTAAGGCCCCTCCCAGCATTGACACTCCCTGTTTAAGACCCCTCCCAGCATTGACACTCCCTGTTTAAGACCCCTCCCAGCACTGACACTCCCCGTTTAAGGCCCCTCCCAGCATTGACACATCCCATTTAAAGCCCCTCCCAGCATTGACACTCCCAGTTTAAGGCCCCTCCCACCATTGACACTCCCTGTTTAAGGCCCCTCCGAGCATTGACACTCCCTGTTTAAGGCCCCTCCCAGCATTGACACTCCCTGTTTAAGGCCCCTCCCAGCATTGACACTCCCTGTTTAAGGCCCCTCCCAGCATTGACACTCCCTGTTTAAGGCCCCTCCCAGCATTGACACTCCCTGTTTAAGGCCCCTCCCAGCATTGACACTCCCTGTGTAAGGCCCATCCCAGCATTGACACTCCCTCTTTAAGGCCCCTCCCAGCATTGACACTCCCTGTTTCAGGCCCCTCCCAGCATTGACACTCCCTGTTTAAGGCCCCACCCTGCACTGACACTCCCTGTTTAAACCCTTCCCAGTATTGACACTCCCTGTTTAAGCCCCTCCCAGTATTGACACTCCCTGTTTAAGGGCCCTCCCAGCATTGACACTCCCTGTTTAAGGCCCCTCCCAGCATTGACACTCCCTGTTTAAGACCCCTCCCAGCATTGACACTCCCTGTTTAAGACCCCTCCCAGCACTGAAACTCCCCGTTTAAGGCCCCTCCCAGCATTGACACATCCCATTTAAAGCCCCTCCCAGCATTGACACTCCCAGTTTAAGGCCCCTCCCACCATTGACACTCCCTGTTTAAGGCCCCTCCGAGCATTGACACTCAGTGTTTAAGGCTCCTCCCAGCATTGACACTCCCCATTTAAGGCCCCTCCCAGCATTGACACTCACTGTGTAAGACCCCTCCCAGCATTGACACTCCCTATTTAAGACCCCACCATGCACTGACACTCCCTGTTTTAGGCCCCTCCCAGCATTGACACTTCTTGTTTCAGGCCCCTCCCAGCATTGACACTCCCTGTTTAAGGACCCTCCCAGCATTGACACTCCCTGTTTAAGGCCCCTCCCAGCATTGACACTCCCTGTTTAAGGCCCCACCCTGCACTGACACTCCCTGTTTAAACCCCTCCCAGTATTGACACTCCCTGTTTAAGGCCCCTCCCAGCATTAACACTCCCTGCTTAAGGCCCCTCCCAGCATTGACACTCCCTGTTTAAGGCCCCTTCCAGCATTGACACTCCCTGTTTAAGGCCCCTCCCAGCATTAACACTCCCTGCTTAAGGCCCCTCCCAGCATTGACACTCCCTGTTTAAGGCCCCTCCCAGCATTGACACCCCCTGTTCAAGGCCCCTCCCAGCATTGACACTCCCTGTTTAAGGCTCCTCCCAGCATTGACACTCCCTGTTTCAGGCCCCTCCCAGCATTGACACTCCCTGTTTAAGGCCCCACCCTGCACTAACACTCCCTGTTTAAACCCCTCCCAGTATTGACACTCCCTGTTTAAACCCCTCCCAGTATTGACACTCCCTGTTTAAGGCCCCTCCCAGCATTGACACTCCCTGTTTAAGGCCCCTCCCAGCATTGACACTCCCTGTTTAAGGCCCCTCCCAGCATTGACACTCCCTGTTTAAGGCCCCTCCCAGCATTGACACTCCCTGTTTAAGGCCCCTCCCAGCATTGACACTCCCTGTTTAAGGCCCCTCCCAGCATTGACACTCCCTGTTTAAGGCCCCTCCAAGCATTGACACTCCCTGTTTCAGGCCCCTCCCAGCATTGACACTCCCTGTTTAAGGACCTTCCCACGATTGACACTCCCTGTTTAAGGCCCCTCCCAGCACTGACACTCCCTGTTTAAGGCCCCACCCTGCACTGACACAACCTGTTTAAACCCCTCCCAGTATTGACACTCCCTGTTTAAGGCCCCTCCCAGCATTGACACTCCCTGTTTAAGGCCCCTCCCAGCATTGACACTCCCTGTTTAAGGCCCCTCCCAGCATTGACACTCCCTGTTTAAGGCCCCTCCCAGCATTGACACTCCCTGTTTAAGGCCCCTCCCAGCATTGACACTCCCTGTTTAAGGCCCCTCCCAGCATTGACACTCCCTGTTTAAGGCCCCTCCCAGCATTGACACTCCCTGTTTTAGGCCCCTCCCAGCATTGACACTCCCTGTTTAAGGCCCCACCCTGCACTGACACTCCCTGTTTAAACCCTTCCCAGTATTGACACTCCCTTTTTAAACCCCTCCCAGTATTGACACTCCCTGTTTAAGGGCCCTCCCAGCATTGACACTCCCTGTTTAAGGCCCCTCCCAGCATTGACACTCCCTGTTTAAGGCCCCTCCCAGCATTGACACTCCCTGTTTAAGGCCCCTCCCAGCATTGACACTCCCTGTTTAAGGCCCCTCCCAGCATTGACACTCCCTGTTTAAGGCCCCACCCTGCACTGACACTCCCTGTTTAAACCCTTCCCAGTATTGACACTCCCTGTTTAAACCCCTCCCAGTATTGACACTCCCTGTTTAAGGCCCCTCCCAGCATTGACACTCCCTGTTTAAGGCCCCTCCCAGCATTGACACTCCCTGTTTAAGGACCCTCCCACGATTGACACTTCCTGTTTAAGGCCCCTCCCAGCATTGACACTCCCTGTTTAAGGCCCCTCCCAGCATTGACACTCCCTGTTTAAGGCCCCTCCCAGCATTGACACTCCCTGTTTCAGGCCCCTCCCAGCATTGACACTCCCTGTTTAAGGCCCCTCCCAGCATTGACACTCCCTGTTTCAGGCCCCTCCCAGCATTGACACTCCCTGTTTAAGGACCCTCCCACGATTGACACTCCCTGTTTAAGGCCCCTCCCAGCATTGACACTCCCTGTTTAAGGCCCCACCCTGCACTGACACTCCCTGTTTAAGACAGCTCCCAGCATTGACACTCCCTGTTTAATGCCCCTCCCAGCATTGCCACTCCCTGTTTAAGGCCCCTCCCAGCATTGACACTCCCTGTTTAAGGCCCCTCCCAGCATTGACACTCCCTATTTAAGGCCCCTCCCAGCATTGACACTCCCTGTTTAAGGCCCCTCCCAGCATTGACACTCCCTGTGTAAGGCCCCTCCCAGCATTGACACTCCCTCTTTAAGGCCCCTCCCAGCATTGACACTCCCTGTTTCAGGCCCCTCCCAGCATTGACACTCCCTGTTTAAGGCCCCACCCTGCACTGACACTCCCTGTTTAAACCCTTCCCAGTATTGACACTCCCTGTTTAAACCCCTCCCAGTATTGACACTCCCTGTTTAAGGGCCCTCCCAGCATTGACACTCCCTGTTTAAGGCCCCTCCCAGCATTGACACTCCCTGTTTAAGACCCCTCCCAGCATTGACACTCCCTGTTTAAGACCCCTCCCAGCACTGACACTCCCGTTTAAGGCCCCTCCCAGCATTGACACATCCCATTTAAAGCCCCTCCCAGCATTGACACTCCCAGTTTAAGGCCCCTCCCACCATTGACACTCCCTGTTTAAGGCCCCTCCGAGCATTGACACTCAGTGTTTAAGGCTCCTCCCAGCATTGACACTCCCCATTTAAGGCCCCTCCCAGCATTAACACTCACTGTGTAAGACCCCTCCCAGCATTGACACTCCCTATTTAAGACCCCACCATGCACTGACACTCCGTGTTTTAGGCCCCTCCCAGCATTGACACTTCTTGTTTCAGGCCCCTCCCAGCATTGACACTCCCTGTTTAAGGACCCTCCCAGCATTGACACTCCCTGTTTAAGGCCCCTCCCAGCATTGACACTCCCTGTTTAAGGCCCCACCCTGCACTGACACTCCCTGTTTAAACCCCTCCCAGTATTGACACTCCCTGTTTAAGGCCCCTCCCAGCATTAACACTCCCTGCTTAAGGCCCCTCCCAGCATTGACACTCCCTGTTTAAGGCCCCTTCCAGCATTGACACTCCCTGTTTAAGGCCCCTCCCAGCATTAACACTCCCTGCTTAAGGCCCCTCCCAGCATTGACACTCCCTGTTTAAGGCCCCTCCCAGCATTGACACTCCCAGTTCAAGGCCCCTCCCAGCATTGACACTCCCTGTTTAAGGCTCCTCCCAGCATTGACACTCCCTGTTTCAGGCCCCTCCCAGCATTGACACTCCCTGTTTAAGGCCCCACCCTGCACTGACACTCCCTGTTTAAACCCCTCCCAGTATTGACACTCCCTGTTTAAACCCCTCCCAGTATTGACACTCCCTGTTTAAGGCCCCTCCCAGCATTGACACTCCCTGTTTAAGGCCCCTCCCAGCATTGACACTCCCTGTTTAAGGCCCCTCCCAGCATTGACACTCCCTGTTTAAGGCCCCTCCCAGCATTGACACTCCCTGTTTAAGGCCCCTCCCAGCATTGACACTCCCTGTTTAAGGCCCCTCCCAGCATTGACACTCCCTGTTTAAGGCCCCTCCAAGCATTGACACTCCCTGTTTAAGGCCCCACCCTGCACTGACACTCCCTGTTTAAACCCCTCCCAGTATTGACACTCCCTGTTTAAACCCCTCCCAGTATTGACACTCCCTGTTTAAGGCCCCTCCCAGCATTGACACTCCCTGTTTAAGGCCCCTCCCAGCATTGACACTCCCTGTTTAAGGACCCTCCCACGATTGACACTCCCTGTTTAAGGCCCCTCCCAGCATTGACACTCCCTGTTTAAGGCCCCACCCTGCACTGACACAACCTGTTTAAACCCCTCCCAGTATTGACACTCCCTGTTTAAGGCCCCTCCCAGCATTGACACTCCCTGTTTAAGGCCCCTCCCAGCATTGACACTCCCTGTTTAAGGCCCCTCCCAGCATAGACACTCCCTGTTTAAGGCCCCTCCCAGCATTGACACTCCCTGTTTAAGGCCCCTCCCAGCATTGACACTCCCTGTTTAAGGCCCCTCCCAGCATTGACACTCCCTGTTTAAGGCCCCTCCCAGCATTGACACTCCCTGTTTTAGGCCCCTCCCAGCATTGACACTCCCTGTTTAAGGCCCCACCCTGCACTGACACTCCCTGTTTAAACCCTTCCCAGTATTGACACTCCCTGTTTAAACCCCTCCCAGTATTGACACTCCCTGTTTAAGGGCCCTCCCAGCATTGACACTCCCTGTTTAAGGCCCCTCCCAGCATTGACACTCCCTGTTTAAGGCCCCTCTCAGCATTGACACTCCCTGTTTAAGGCCCCTCCCAGCATTGACACTCCCTGTTTAAGGCCCCTCCCAGCATTGACACTCCCTGTTTAAGGCCCCACCCTGCACTGACACTCCCTGTTTAAACCCTTCCCAGTATTGACACTCCCTGTTTAAACCCCTCCCAGTATTGACACTCCCTGTTTATGGCCCCTCCCAGCATTGACACTCCCTGTTTAAGGCCCCTCCCAGCATTGACACTCCCTGTTTAAGGCCCCTCCCAGCATTGACACTCCCTGTTTAAGGCCCCTCCCAGCATTGACACTCCCTGTTTAAGGCCCCTCCCAGCATTGACACTCCCTGTTTAAGGCCCCTCCCAGCATTGACACTCCCTGTTTCAGGCCCCTCCCAGCATTGACACTCCCTGTTTAAGGCCCCTCCCAGCATTGACACTCCCTGTTTCAGGCCCCTCCCAGCATTGACACTCCCTGTTTAAGGACCCTCCCACGATTGACAC
Organism: Monodelphis domestica; assembly: GCF_027887165.1. Taxonomy (NCBI): domain Eukaryota; kingdom Metazoa; phylum Chordata; class Mammalia; order Didelphimorphia; family Didelphidae; genus Monodelphis; species Monodelphis domestica. Next base: position 79,579,393 of record NC_077235.1, read on the forward strand.
TCCCTGTTTAAGGCCCCTCCCAGCATTGACACTCCCTGTTTAAGGCCCCACCCTGCACTGACACTCCCTGTTTAAGACAGCTCCCAGCATTGACACTCCCTGTTTAATGCCCCTCCCAGCATTGCCACTCCCTGTTTAAGGCCCCTCCCAGCATTGACACTCCCTGTTTAAGGCCCCTCCCAGCATTGACACTCCCTATTTAAGGCCCCTCCCAGCATTGACACTCCCTGTTTAAGGCCCCTCCCAGCATTGACACTCCCTGTGTAAGGCCCCTCCCAGCATTGACACTCCCTCTTTAAGGCCCCTCCCAGCATTGACACTCCCTGTTTCAGGCCCCTCCCAGCATTGACACTCCCTGTTTAAGGCCCCACCCTGCACTGACACTCCCTGTTTAAACCCTTCCCAGTATTGACACTCCCTGTTTAAACCCCTCCCAGTATTGACACTCCCTGTTTAAGGGCCCTCCCAGCATTGACACTCCCTGTTTAAGGCCCCTCCCAGCATTGACACTCCCTGTTTAAGACCCCTCCCAGCATTGACACTCCCTGTTTAAGACCCCTCCCAGCACTGACACTCCCGTTTAAGGCCCCTCCCAGCATTGACACATCCCATTTAAAGCCCCTCCCAGCATTGACACTCCCAGTTTAAGGCCCCTCCCACCATTGACACTCCCTGTTTAAGGCCCCTCCGAGCATTGACACTCAGTGTTTAAGGCTCCTCCCAGCATTGACACTCCCCATTTAAGGCCCCTCCCAGCATTAACACTCACTGTGTAAGACCCCTCCCAGCATTGACACTCCCTATTTAAGACCCCACCATGCACTGACACTCCGTGTTTTAGGCCCCTCCCAGCATTGACACTTCTTGTTTCAGGCCCCTCCCAGCATTGACACTCCCTGTTTAAGGACCCTCCCAGCATTGACACTCCCTGTTTAAGGCCCCTCCCAGCATTGACACTCCCTGTTTAAGGCCCCACCCTGCACTGACACTCCCTGTTTAAACCCCTCCCAGTATTGACACTCCCTGTTTAAGGCCCCTCCCAGCATTAACACTCCCTGCTTAAGGCCCCTCCCAGCATTGACACTCCCTGTTTAAGGCCCCTTCCAGCATTGACACTCCCTGTTTAAGGCCCCTCCCAGCATTAACACTCCCTGCTTAAGGCCCCTCCCAGCATTGACACTCCCTGTTTAAGGCCCCTCCCAGCATTGACACTCCCAGTTCAAGGCCCCTCCCAGCATTGACACTCCCTGTTTAAGGCTCCTCCCAGCATTGACACTCCCTGTTTCAGGCCCCTCCCAGCATTGACACTCCCTGTTTAAGGCCCCACCCTGCACTGACACTCCCTGTTTAAACCCCTCCCAGTATTGACACTCCCTGTTTAAACCCCTCCCAGTATTGACACTCCCTGTTTAAGGCCCCTCCCAGCATTGACACTCCCTGTTTAAGGCCCCTCCCAGCATTGACACTCCCTGTTTAAGGCCCCTCCCAGCATTGACACTCCCTGTTTAAGGCCCCTCCCAGCATTGACACTCCCTGTTTAAGGCCCCTCCCAGCATTGACACTCCCTGTTTAAGGCCCCTCCCAGCATTGACACTCCCTGTTTAAGGCCCCTCCAAGCATTGACACTCCCTGTTTAAGGCCCCACCCTGCACTGACACTCCCTGTTTAAACCCCTCCCAGTATTGACACTCCCTGTTTAAACCCCTCCCAGTATTGACACTCCCTGTTTAAGGCCCCTCCCAGCATTGACACTCCCTGTTTAAGGCCCCTCCCAGCATTGACACTCCCTGTTTAAGGACCCTCCCACGATTGACACTCCCTGTTTAAGGCCCCTCCCAGCATTGACACTCCCTGTTTAAGGCCCCACCCTGCACTGACACAACCTGTTTAAACCCCTCCCAGTATTGACACTCCCTGTTTAAGGCCCCTCCCAGCATTGACACTCCCTGTTTAAGGCCCCTCCCAGCATTGACACTCCCTGTTTAAGGCCCCTCCCAGCATTGACACTCCCTGTTTAAGGCCCCTCCCAGCATTGACACTCCCTGTTTAAGGCCCCTCCCAGCATTGACACTCCCTGTTTAAGGCCCCTCCCAGCATTGACACTCCCTGTTTAAGGCCCCTCCCAGCATTGACACTCCCTGTTTTAGGCCCCTCCCAGCATTGACACTCCCTGTTTAAGGCCCCACCCTGCACTGACACTCCCTGTTTAAACCCTTCCCAGTATTGACACTCCCTGTTTAAACCCCTCCCAGTATTGACACTCCCTGTTTAAGGGCCCTCCCAGCATTGACACTCCCTGTTTAAGGCCCCTCCCAGCATTGACACTCCCTGTTTAAGGCCCCTCTCAGCATTGACACTCCCTGTTTAAGGCCCCTCCCAGCATTGACACTCCCTGTTTAAGGCCCCTCCCAGCATTGACACTCCCTGTTTAAGGCCCCACCCTGCACTGACACTCCCTGTTTAAACCCTTCCCAGTATTGACACTCCCTGTTTAAACCCCTCCCAGTATTGACACTCCCTGTTTATGGCCCCTCCCAGCATTGACACTCCCTGTTTAAGGCCCCTCCCAGCATTGACACTCCCTGTTTAAGGCCCCTCCCAGCATTGACACTCCCTGTTTAAGGCCCCTCCCAGCATTGACACTCCCTGTTTCAGGCCCCTCCCAGCATTGACACTCCCTGTTTAAGGCCCCTCCCAGCATTGACACTCCCTGTTTCAGGCCCCTCCCAGCATTGACACTCCCTGTTTAAGGACCCTCCCACGATTGACACTCCCTGTTTAAGGCCCCTCCCAGCATTGACACTCCCTGTTTAAGGCCCCACCCTGCACTGACACTCCCTGTTTAAGACAGCTCCCAGCATTGACACTCCCTGTTTAATGCCCCTCCCAGCATTGCCACTCCCTGTTTAAGGCCCCTCCCAGCATTGACACTCCCTGTTTAAGGCCCCTCCCAGCATTGACACACCCTGTAGCCACACCTAGCACTGACACTCCCTCTTTATTTTTTTTTATTTAAACATTATTTTATTTGGTTGTTTTCATACATTGTTCATTGGAAACAAAGATCGTTTTCTTTTCCTCCCTCCCCCCACCCCCGCCTTTCCCTCTCCCATAGCCTACGCATGATTCCCTGGTTATCACATGTGTTCTTGACTCGAACCCATTTCCCTGTTGTTGGAATTTGCATTATAGTGTTCATTTAGAGTCTCTCCTCAGTCTTATCTCTTCCAACCCTGTAGTCAAGCAGTTGTTTTTCATCGGTGTTTTTACTCCCACAGTTTATCCTCTGCTTGTGGGTAGTATTTTTTTTAGATCCCTGCAGATTGTTCAGGGAAATTGCATTGATACTAATGGAGAAGTCTATCACCTTCGATTGTACCACAGTGTATCAGTCTCTGTGTACAATGTTTTCCTGGTTCTGCTCCTTTCGCTCTGCATCAGTTCCTGGAGGTTGTTCCAGTCTCCATGGAATCCCTCCACTTTATTATTCCTTTTTACACAATAATATTCCATCACCAACATATACCACAATTTGTTCAGCCATTCCCCAATTGATGGGCATCCCCTCGTTTTCCAATTTTTAGACACCACAAAGAGCGCAGCTATGAATATTCTTGTACAAGTCTTTTCGTCCATTATCTCTTTGGGGTACAAACCCAGCGGTGCTATGGCTGGATCAAAGGGTAGATATTCTTTTGTCGCCCTTTGGGCATAGTTCCAAATTGCCCTCCAGAATGGTTGGATCAGTTCACAGCTCCACCAGCAATGAATTCATGTCCCCACTTTGCCACATCCCCTCCAGCATTCATTACTTTGCATAGCTGTCATGTTAGCCAATCTGCTAGGTGTGAGGTGATACCTCAGAGTTGTTTTGATTTGCATCTCTCTGATTATAAGAGATGTAGAGCACTTTTTCATGTGCTTATTAATAGTTTTGATTTCTTTGGCTGAGAACTGCCTGTTCATGTCCCTTGCCCATTTATCAATTGGAGAATGGCTTGATTTTTTTGTACAATTGATTTAGTTCTTTATAAATTTGAGTAATTAAACCTTTGTCAGAGGTTTTTATGAAGATTGTTTCCCAATTTGTTGCTACCCTTCTGATTTTAGTTACATTGGTTTTGTTTGTACAAAAACTTTTCAATTTGATGTAATCCAGATTATTTATTTTGCATTTTGTAACTCTTTCTAATTCTTGCTTGGTTTTGAAGTATTTCCCTTCCCAAAGGTCTGACATGTATACTATTCTGTGTTCGCCTAATTTTCTTATAGTTTCCTTCTTTATGTTCAAGTCATTCACCCATTTTGAATTTATCTTGGTGTAGGGTGTGAGGTGTTGATCTAAGCCTAATCTTTCCCACACTGTCCTCCAATTTTCCCAGCAGTTTTTATGAAATAGTGGATTTTTGTCCCAAAAGCTGGGATCTTTGTGTTTGTCATATACTGTCTTGCTGAGGTTGCTTGCCCCCAGTCTATTCCACTGATCCTCCTTTCTGTCTCTTAGCCAGTACCAAATTGTTTTGATGACCGCTGCTTTGTAATATAGTCTGAGATCTGGGACTGCAAGACCCCCTTCCTTTGTATTTTTTTTCATTATTTCCCTGGTTATCCTTGATCTTTTGTTCTTCCAAATGAACTTTGTTATGTTTTTTTCTAAATCAGTAAAAAACTTTTTTGGAAGTTCCATAGGTATGGCACTAAATAGATAGATGAGTTTGGGTAGGAGGGTCATTTTTATTATATTGGCTCGTCCTACCCATGAGCAGTTAATGTTCTTCCAATTGTTCAAGTCTAGTTTTAGTTGTGTGGAAAGTGTTTTGTAGTTGTGTTCATATAGATCCTGTGTTTGTCTCGGGAGATAGATTCCTAAGTATTTTATTTTGTCTAGGGTGATTTTGAATGGGATTTCTCTTTCTAGTTCTTGCTGCTGAGCTGTGTTGGAATTATATAGAAAGGCTGATGACTTATGTGGGTTTATTTTGTATCCTGCAACTTTACTAAAGTTATTGATTATTTCGATTAGCTTTTTGGTTGAATCTCTAGGCGTCTTTAAGTAGACCATCATGTCATCTGCAAAGAGCGATAATTTGGTCTCCTCCTTGCCTATTTTGATGCCTTCAATTTTTTTTCTTCTCTAATTGCTACTGCTAGTGTTTCTAATACAATGTCAAATAATAGAGGTGATAGTGGGCATCCTTGTTTCACTCCTGATCTTAATGGGAATGGATTTAGTTTATCCCCATTGCAGATGATATGAGCTGATGGTTTTAGATATATACTGTTTATTATTTTTAGGAATGACCCTTCTATTCCTATGCTTTCTAGTGTTTTTAGTAGGAATGGGTATTGTGTTTTATCAAAGGCTTTTTCTGCATCTATTGAGATAATCATGTGGTTCTTGTTGGTTTGCTTGTTGATGTGGTCAATTATGTGGATAGTTTTTCTAATGTTGAACCAGCCCTGCATCCCTGGTATAAATCCTACTTGATCATGGTGGATGACCCTTCTAATCACTTGCTGGAGTCTTTTTGCTAGTATCCTATTTAAGATTTTTGCATCTATATTCATTAGGGAGATTGGTCTATAATTTTCTTTCTCTGTTTTTGGCCTGCCTGGTTTTGGAATCAGTACCATGCTTGTGTCATCAAAGGAGTTTGGTAGAACTCCCTCTTTGCTTATTATGTCAAATAGTTTGTATAGTATTGGGATTAACTGTTCTCTGAATGTTTGATAGAATTCACTGGTGAATCCATCAGGCCCTGGGGATTTTTTCTTAGGAAGTTCTTTGATGGCCTGTTGGATTTCTTTTTCTGATATGGGATAACTTAAGAAAACTATTTCTTCTTCTGACATTGACACTCCCTGTTTCAGGCCCCTCCCAGCATTGACACTCCCTATTTAAGGCCCCTCCCAGCATTGACACTCCCTGTTTAAGGCCCCTCCCAGCATTGACACTCCCTGTTTAAGACCCCTCCCAGCATTGACACTCCCTGTTTAAGACCCCTCCCAGCACTGACACTCCCCGTTTAAGGCCCCTCCCAGCATTGACACATCCCATTTAAAGCCCCTCCCAGCATTGACACTCCCAGTTTAAGGCCCCTCCCACCATTGACACTCCCTGTTTAAGACCCCACCCTGCACTGACACTCCCTGTTTAAGGCCCCTTCCAGCATTGACACTCCCTGTTTAAGGCCCCTCCCAGCATTAACACTCCCTGCTTAAGGCCCCTCCCAGCATTGACACTCCCTGTTTAAGGCCCCTCCCAGCATTGACACTCCCTGTTTAAGACCCCTCCCATCATTGACACTCAGTGTTTAAGGCTCCTCCCAGCATTGACACTCCCCATTTAAGGCCCCTCCCAGCATTGACACTCCCTGTGTAAGACCCCTCCCAGCATTGACACTCCCTGTTTAAGACCCCACCCTGCACTGACACTCCCTGTTTTAGGCCCCTCCCAGCATTGACACTTCTTGTTTAAGGCCCCTCCCAGCATTGACACTCCCTGTTTAAGGCCCCACCCTGCACTGACACTCCCTGTTTAAACCCCTACCAGTATTGACACTCCCTGTTTAAGGCCCCTCCCAGCATTAACACTCCCTGCTTAAGGCCCCTCCCAGCATTGACACTCCCTGTTTAAGGCCCCTTCCAGCATTGACACTCCCTGTTTAAGGCCCCTCCCAGCATTAACACTCCCTGCTTAAGGCCCCTCCCAGCATTGACACTCCCTGTTTAAGGCCCCTCCCAGCATTGACACTCCCTGTTCAAGGCCCCTCCCAGCATTGACACTCCCTGTTTAAGGCCCCTCCCAGCATTGACACTCCCTGTTTCCGGCCCCTCACAGCATTGACACTCCCTGTTTAAGGACCCTCCCACGATTGACACTCCCTGTTTAAGGCCCCTCCCAGCATTGACACTCCCTGTTTAAGGCCCCACCCTGCACTGACACCCCCTGTTTAAACCCCTCCCAGTATTGACACTCCCTGTTTAAGGCCCCTCCCAGCATTGACACTCCCTGTTTAAGGCCCCTCCCAGCAATGACACTCCCTGTTTAAGGCCCCTCCCAGCTTTGACACTCCCTGTTTCAGGCACCTCCCAGCATTGACACTCCCTGTTTAAGGTCCCTCCCAGCATTGACACTCCCTGTTTAAGGCCCCCCCAAGCATTGACACGCCCTGTTTTAGGCCCCTCCAAACACTGACACTCCCTGTTTAAGACCCCTCCCAGCATTGACACTCACAGTTTAAGGCCCCTCCCAGCATTGACACTCCCTGTTTAAGTCCCCTCCCAGCATTGACACTCCCTGTTTAAGACCCCTCCCAGCATTGACACTCCCTGTTTAAGACCCCTCCCAGCATTGACACTCCCCTTTTAAGGCCCCTCCCAGCATTGACACATCCCATTTAAAGCCCCTCCCAGCATTGACACTCCCAGTTTAAGGCCCCTCCCACCATTGACACTCCCTGTTTAAGGCCCCTCCGAGCATTGACACTCCGTGTTTAAGGCCCCTTCCAGCATTGACACTCCCTGTTTAATGCCCCTCCCAGCATTGACACTCCCCTTTTAAGGCCCCTCCCAACATTGACACTCCCTGTTTAAGGCCCCTCCCAGCATTGACACATCCCATTTAAAGCCCCTCCCAGCATTGACACTCCCAGTTTAAGGCCCCTCCCACGATTGACACTCCCTGTTTAAGGCCCCTCCCAGCATTGACACTCCCTGTTTAAGGCCCCTCCCAGCATTGACACTCCCTGTCTAAGGACCCTCCCACGATTGACACTCCCTGTTTAAGGCCCCTCCCAGCATTGACACTCCCTGTTTAAGGACCCACCCTGCACTGACACTCCCTGTTTAAGACAGCTCCCAGCATTGACACTCCCTGTTTAATGCCCCTCCCAGCATTGCCACTCCCTGTTTAAGGCCCCTCCCAGCATTGACACTCCCTGTTTAAGGCCCCTCCCAGCATTGACACTCCCTGAAGCCACACCTAGCACTGACACTCCCTCTTTATTTTTTTTTATTTAAACATTATTTTATTTGGTTGTTTTCATACATTGTTCATTGGAAACAAAGATCGTTTTCTTTTCCTCCCTCCCCCCACCCCCGCCTTTCCCTCTCCCATAGCCGAGGCATGATTCCCTGGTTATCACATGTGTTCTTGACTCGAACCCATTTCCCTGTTGTTGGAATTTGCATTATAGTGTTCATTTAGAGTCTCTCCTCAGTCTTATCTCTTCCAACCCTGTAGTCAAGCAGTTGTTTTTCATCGGTGTTTTTACTCCCACAGTTTATCCTCTGCTTGTGGGTAGTATTTTTTTTTAGATCCGTGCAGATTGTTCAGGGAAATTGCATTGATACTAATGGAGAAGTCTATCACCTTCGATTGTACCACAGTGTATCAGTCTCTGTGTACAATGTTTTCCTGGTTCTGCTCCTTTCGCTCTGCATCAGTTCCTGGAGGTTGTTCCAGTCTCCATGGAATCCCTCCACTTTATTATTCCTTTTTACACAATAATATTCCATCACCAACATATACCACAATTTGTTCAGCCATTCCCCAATTGATGGGCATCCCCTCGTTTTCCAATTTTTAGACACCACAAAGAGCGCAGCTATGAATATTCTTGTACAAGTCTTTTCGTCCATTATCTCTTTGGGGTACAAACCCAGCGGTGCTATGGCTGGATCAAAGGGTAGATATTCTTTTGTCGCCCTTTGGGCATAGTTCCAAATTGCCCTCCAGAATGGTTGGATCAGTTCACAGCTCCACCAGCAATGAATTCATGTCCCCACTTTGCCACATCCCCTCCAGCATTCATTACTTTGCATAGCTGTCATGTTAGCCAATCTGCTAGGTGTGAGGTGATACCTCAGAGTTGTTTTGATTTGCATCTCTCTGATTATAAGAGATGTAGAGCACTTTTTCATGTGCTTATTAATAGTTTTGATTTCTTTGGCTGAGAACTGCCTGTTCATGTCCCTTGCCCATTTATCAATTGGAGAATGGCTTGATTTTTTTGTACAATTGATTTAGTTCTTTATAAATTTGAGTAATTAAACCTTTGTCAGAGGTTTTTATGAAGATTGTTTCCCAATTTGTTGCTACCCTTCTGATTTTAGTTACATTGGTTTTGTTTGTACAAAAACTTTTCAATTTGATGTAATCCAGATTATTTATTTTGCATTTTGTAACTCTTTCTAATTCTTGCTTGGTTTTGAAGTATTTCCCTTCCCAAAGGTCTGACATGTATACTATTCTGTGTTCGCCTAATTTTCTTATAGTTTCCTTCTTTATGTTCAAGTCATTCACCCATTTTGAATTTATCTTGGTGTAGGGTGTGAGGTGTTGATCTAAGCCTAATCTTTCCCACACTGTCCTCCAATTTTCCCAGCAGTTTTTATGAAATAGTGGATTTTTGTCCCAAAAGCTGGGATCTTTGGGTTTGTCATATACTGTCTTGCTGAGGTTGCTTGCCCCCAGTCTATTCCACTGATCCTCCTTTCTGTCTCTTAGCCAGTACCAAATTGTTTTGATGACCGCTGCTTTGTAATATAGTCTGAGATCTGGGACTGCAAGACCCCCTTCCTTTGTATTTTTTTTTCATTATTTCCCTGGTTATCCTTGATCTTTTGTTCTTCCAAATGAACTTTGTTATGTTTTTTTCTAAATCAGTAAAAAACTTTTTTGGAAGTTCCATAGGTATGGCACTAAATAGATAGATGAGTTTGGGTAGGAGGGTCATTTTTATTATATTGGCTCGTCCTACCCATGAGCAGTTAATGTTCTTCCAATTGTTCAAGTCTAGTTTTAGTTGTGTGGAAAGTGTTTTGTAGTTGTGTTCATATAGATCCTGTGTTTGTCTCGGGAGATAGATTCCTAAGTATTTTATTTTGTCTAGGGTGATTTTGAATGGGATTTCTCTTTCTAGTTCTTGCTGCTGAGCTGTGTTGGAATTATATAGAAAGGCTGATGACTTATGTGGGTTTATTTTGTATCCTGCAACTTTACTAAAGTTATTGATTATTTCGATTAGCTTTTTGGTTGAATCTCTAGGCGTCTTTAAGTAGACCATCATGTCATCTGCAAAGAGCGATAATTTGGTCTCCTCCTTGCCTATTTTGATGCCTTCAATTTTTTTTCTTCTCTAATTGCTACTGCTAGTGTTTCTAATACAATGTCAAATAATAGAGGTGATAGTGGGCATCCTTGTTTCACTCCTGATCTTAATGGGAATGGATTTAGTTTATCCCCATTGCAGATGATATGAGCTGATGGTTTTAGATATATACTGTTTATTATTTTTAGGAATGACCCTTCTATTCCTATGCTTTCTAGTGTTTTTAGTAGGAATGGGTATTGTGTTTTATCAAAGGCTTTTTCTGCATCTATTGAGATAATCATGTGGTTCTTGCTGGTTTGCTTGTTGATGTGGTCAATTATGTGGATAGTTTTTCTAATGTTGAACCAGCCCTGCATCCCTGGTATAAATCCTACTTGATCATGGTGGATGACCCTTCTAATCACTTGCTGGAGTCTTTTTGCTAGTATCCTATTTAAGATTTTTGCATCTATATTCATTAGGGAGACTGGTCTATAATTTTCTTTCTCTGTTTTTGGCCTGCCAGGTTTTGGAATCAGTACCATGCTTGTGTCATCAAAGGAGTTTGGTAGAACTCCCTCTTTGCTTATTATGTCCAATAGTTTGTATAGTATTGGGATTAACTGTTCTCTGAATGTTTGATAGAATTCACTGGTGAATCCATCAGGCCCTGGGGATTTTTTCTTAGGAAGTTCTTTGATGGCCTGTTGGATTTCTTTTTCTGATATGGGATAACTTAAGAAAACTATTTCTTCTTCTGACATTGACACTCCCTGTTTCAGGCCCCTCCCAGCATTGACACTCCCTATTTAAGGCCCCTCCCAGCATTGACACTCCCTGTTTAAGGCCCCTCCCAGCATTGACACTCCCTGTTTAAGACCCCTCCCAGCATTGACACTCCCTGTTTAAGACCCCTCCCAGCACTGACACTCCCCGTTTAAGGCCCCTCCCAGCATTGACACATCCCATTTAAAGCCCCTCCCAGCATTGACACTCCCAGTTTAAGGCCCCTCCCACCATTGACACTCCCTGTTTAAGGCCCCTCCGAGCATTGACACTCCCTGTTTAAGGCCCCTCCCAGCATTGACACTCCCTGTTTAAGGCCCCTCCCAGCATTGACACTCCCTGTTTAAGGCCCCTCCCAGCATTGACACTCCCTGTTTAAGGCCCCTCCCAGCATTGACACTCCCTGTATAAGGCCCCTCCCAGCATTGACACTCCCTGTTTAAGGCCCCTCCCAGCATTGACACTCCCTGTTTAAGGGCCCTCCCAGCATTGACACTCCCTGTTTCAGGCCCCTCCCAGCATTGACACTCCCTGTTTCAGGCCCCTCCCAGCATTGACACTCCCTGTTTAAGGCCCCACCCTGCACTGACACTCCCTGTTTAAACCCTTCCCAGTATTGACACTCCCTGTTTAAACCCCTCCCAGTATTGACACTCCCTGTTTAAGGGCCCTCCCAGCATTGACACTCCCTGTTTAAGGCCCCTCCCAGCATTGACACTCCCTGTTTAAGGCCCCTCCCAGCATTGACACTCCCTCTTTAAGGCCCCTCCCAGCATTGACACTCCCTGTTTAAGGCCCCTCCCAGCATTGACACTCCCTGTTTAAGGCCCCACCCTGCACTGACACTCCCTGTTTAAACCCTTCCCAGTATTGACACTCCCTGTTTAAACCCCTCCCAGTATTGACACTCCCTGTTTAAGGCCCCTCCCAGCATTGACACTCCCTGTTTAAGGCCCCTCCCAGCATTGACACTCCCTGTTTAAGGACCCTCCCACGATTGACACTTCCTGTTTAAGGCCCCTCCCAGCATTGACACTCCCTGTTTAAGGCCCCACCCTCACAGACACTCCCTGTTTTAACCCCTCCCAGTATTAACACTCCCTGTTTTAGGCCCCTCCCAGCATTGACACTCCCTGTTTAAGGCCCCTCCCAGCATTGACACTCCCTGTTTAAGGCCCCTCCCAGCATTGACACTCCCTGTTTAAGGCCCCTCCCAGCATTGACACTCCCTGTTTAAGGCCCCTCCCAGCATTGACACTCCCTGTTTAAGGCCCCTCCCAGCATTGACACTCCCTGTTTAAGGACCCTCCCACGATTGACACTCCCTGTTTAAGGCCCCTCCCAGCATTGACACTCCCTGTTTAAGGCCCCACCCTGCATTGACACTCCCTGTTTAAACCCCTCCCAGTATTGACACTCCCTGTTTAAGGCCCCTCCCAGCATTGACACTCCCTGTTTAAGGCCCCTCCCAGCATTGACACTCCCTGTTTAAGGCCCCTCCCAGCATTGACACTCCCTGTTTAAGGCCCCTCCCAGCATTGACACTCCCTGTAGCCACACCTAGCACTGACACTCCCTCTTTATTTTTTTTTATTTAAACATTATTTTATTTGGTTGTTTTCATACATTGTTCATTGGAAACAAAGATCGTTTTCTTTTCCTCCCTCCCCCCACCCCCGCCTTTCCCTCTCCCATAGCCGACGCATGATTCCCTGGTTATCACATGTGTTCTTGACTCGAACCCATTTCCCTGTTGTTGGAATTTGCATTATAGTGTTCATTTAGAGTCTCTCCTCAGTCTTATCTCTTCCAACCCTGTAGTCAAGCAGTTGTTTTTCATCGGTGTTTTTACTCCCACAGTTTATCCTCTGCTTGTGGGTAGTATTTTTTTTTAGATCCCTGCAGATTGTTCAGGGAAATTGCATTGATACTAATGGAGAAGTCTATCACCTTCGATTGTACCACAGTGTATCAGTCTCTGTGTACAATGTTTTCCTGGTTCTGCTCCTTTCGCTCTGCATCAGTTCCTGGAGGTTGTTCCAGTCTCCATGGAATCCCTCCACTTTATTATTCCTTTTTACACAATAATATTCCATCACCAACATATACCACAATTTGTACAGCCATTCCCCAATTGATGGGCATCCCCTCGTTTTCCAATTTTTAGACACCACAAAGAGCGCAGCTATGAATATTCTTGTACAAGTCTTTTTGTCCATTATCTCTTTGGGGTACAAACCCAGCGGTGCTATGGCTGGATCAAAGGGTAGATATTCTTTTGTCGCCCTTTGGGCATAGTTCCAAATTGCCCTCCAGAATGGTTGGATCAGTTCACAGCTCCACCAGCAATGAATTCATGTCCCCACTTTGCCACATCCCCTCCAGCATTCATTACTTTGCATAGCTGTCATGTTAGCCAATCTGCTAGGTGTGAGGTGATACCTCAGAGTTGTTTTGATTTGCATCTCTCTGATTATAAGAGATGTAGAGCACTTTTTCATGTGCTTATTAATAGTTTTGATTTCTTTGGCTGAGAACTGCCTGTTCATGTCCCTTGCCCATTTATCAATTGGAGAATGGCTTGATTTTTTTGTACAATTGATTTAGTTCTTTATAAATTTGAGTAATTAAACCTTTGTCAGAGGTTTTTATGAAGATTGTTTCCCAATTTGTTGCTACCCTTCTGATTTTAGTTACATTGGTTTTGTTTGTACAAAAACTTTTCAATTTGATGTAATCCAGATTATTTATTTTGCATTTTGTAACTCTTTCTAATTCTTGCTTGGTTTTGAAGTATTTCCCTTCCCAAAGGTCTGACATGTATACTATTCTGTGTTCGCCTAATTTTCTTATAGTTTCCTTCTTTATGTTCAAGTCATTCACCCATTTTGAATTTATCTTGGTGTAGGGTGTGAGGTGTTGATCTAAGCCTAATCTTTCCCACACTGTCCTCCAAATATTCCCAGCAGTTTTTATGAAATAGTGGATTTTTGTCCCAAAAGCTGGGATCTTTGTGTTTGTCATATACTGTCTTGCTGAGGTTGCTTGCCCCCAGTCTATTCCACTGATCCTCCTTTCTGTCTCTTAGCCAGTACCAAATTGTTTTGATGACCGCTGCTTTGTAATATAGTCTGAGATCTGGGACTGCAAGACCCCCTTCCTTTGTATTTTTTTTCATTATTTCCCTGGTTATCCTTGATCTTTTGTTCTTCCAAATGAACTTTGTTATGTTTTTTTCTAAATCAGTAAAAAACTTTTTTGGAAGTTCCATAGGTATGGCACTAAATAGATAGATGAGTTTGGGTAGGAGGGTCATTTTTATTATATTGGCTTGTCCTACCCATGAGCAGTTAATGTTCTTCCAATTGTTCAAGTCTAGTTTTAGTTGTGTGGAAAGTGTTTTGTAGTTGTGTTCATATAGATCCTGTGTTTGTCTCGGGAGATAGATTCCTAAGTATTTTATTTTGTCTAGGGTGATTTTGAATGGGATTTCTCTTTCTAGTTCTTGCTGCTGAGCTGTGTTGGAATTATATAGAAAGGCTGATGACTTATGTGGGTTTATTTTGTATCCTGCAACTTTACTAAAGTTATTGATTATTTCGATTAGCTTTTTGGTTGAATCTCTAGGCGTCTTTAAGTAGACCATCATGTCATCTGCAAAGAGCGATAATTTGGTCTCCTCCTTGCCTATTTTGATGCCTTCAATTTTTTTTCTTCTCTAATTGCTACTGCTAGTGTTTCTAATACAATGTCAAATAATAGAGGTGATAGTGGGCATCCTTGTTTCACTCCTGATCTTAATGGGAATGGATTTAGTTTATCCCCATTGCAGATGATATGAGCTGATGGTTTTAGATATATACTGTTTATTATTTTTAGGAATGACCCTTCTATTCCTATGCTTTCTAGTGTTTTTAGTAGGAATGGGTATTGTGTTTTATCAAAGGCTTTTTCTGCATCTATTGAGATAATCATGTGGTTCTTGTTGGTTTGCTTGTTGATGTGGTCAATTATGTGGATAGTTTTTCTAATGTTGAACCAGCCCTGCATCCCTGGTATAAATCCTACTTGATCATGGTGGATGACCCTTCTAATCACTTGCTGGAGTCTTTTTGCTAGTATCCTATTTAAGATTTTTGCATCTATATTCATTAGGGAGATTGGTCTATAATTTTCTTTCTCTGTTTTTGGCCTGCCTGGTTTTGGAATCAGTACCATGCTTGTGTCATAAAAGGAGTTTGGTAGAACTCCCTCTTTGCTTATTATGTCCAATAGTTTGTATAGTATTGGGATTAACTGTTCTCTGAATGTTTGATAGAATTCACTGGTGAATCCATCAGGCCCTGGGGATTTTTTCTTAGGAAGTTCTTTGATGGCCTGTTGGATTTCTTTTTCTGATATGGGATTACTTAAGAAAACTATTTCTTCTTCTGACATTGACACTCCCTGTTTCAGGCCCCTCCCAGCATTGACACTCCCTGTTTAAGGCCCCTCCCAGCATTGACACTCCCTATTTAAGGCCCCTCCCAGCATTGACATTCCCTGATTCAGGCCCCTCCAAACACTGACACTCCCTAAAGACTCTACCAGCATTGACATTCCCTGTTTAAGGCCCCTCCAAACATTGACACTACCTGTTTCAGGCCCCTCCCAGCATTGACACTCCCTGTTTAAGGACCCTCCCAGCATTGACACTTCCTGTTTAAGACCCCTCCCAGCATTGACACTCCCTGTTTAAGGCCCCACCCTGCACTTACACTCCCTGTTTAAGGCCCCTCCCAGCATTGACACTCCCCATTTAAGGCCCCTCCCAGCATTGACACTCCCCATTTAAGGCTCCTCCCAGCATTGACACTCCCTGATTAAGGCCCTTCCCAGCATTGACATTCCCTAAAGACTCTACCAGCATTGACATTCCCTGTTTAAGGCCCCTCCAAACATTGACACTACCTGTTTAAGGCCCCTCCGAGCATTGACACTCCCTGTTTAGATCCCTCCCAGCATTGACACTCCCTGATTAAGGCCCCTCCCAGCATTGACACTCCCTGTTTAAGACCCCTCCCAGCATTGACACTCCCTGTTTAAGGCCCCTCCCAGCATTGACACTCCCTGTTTAGATCCCTCCCAGCATTGACACTCCCTGTTTAAGGCCCCTCCCAGCACTGACACTCCTTTTTTAAGGCGCCACCCAACTGACACTCCCTGTTTAAGTACCCTCCTAGCACTGACACTCCCTGTTTAAGGCCGCACCTTGCACTAACACTCCCTGTTTAAGGCCCCTCCCAGCATTGACACTCCCTGTTTAAGGCCCCTCCTAGCATTGACACTCCCTGTTTAAGGCCCCTCCCAGCATTGACACTCGCTGTTTAAGGCCCCTCCCAGCATTGACACTCCCTGTTTAAGGACACTCCCAGGATTGACACTCCCTGTTTAAGACCCCTCCCAGCATTGACACTCCCTGTATAACTCCCCTCCCAGAATTGACACGCCCTGTTTTATGCCTCTCCCAGCATTGACACTCCCCGTTTAAGGCCCCTCCCAGCATTGGCACACGCCATTTAAGGCCCCTCCCAGCATTGACACTCCCAGTTTAAGGCCCCTCCCACCATTGACACTCCCTGTTTAAGGCCCCTCCCAGCATTGACACTCCCTGTTTAAGGCCCCTCCCAGCATTGACACTCCCAGTTTAAGACCCCTCCCAGTATAGACACTCCCTGTTTAAGGCCCCATCCTGCACTTACACTCCCTGTTGAAGGCCCCTCCCAGCATTGACACTCCCTGTTTAAGGCCCCTCCCAGCATTGACACTCCCTGTTTAAGGCCCCTCCCAGCATTGACACTCACTGTTTAAGGCCCCTCCCAGCATTGACACTACCTGTTTAAGGCCCCTCTCAGCATTGACACTCCCTGTTTAAGGCCCCTCCCAGCATTGACACTCCCTGTTTCAGGCCACACCCAGCATTGACACTCCCTGTTTAAGGATCCTCCCACGATTGACACTCCCTGTTTAAGCCCCTTCCCAGCATTGACACTCCCTGTTTAAGGCCCCACCCTGCACTGACACTCCCTGTTTAAGACCCCTCCCAGTACTGACACTCCCTGTTTAAGGCCCCTCCCAGCATTGACACTCCCTGTTTAAGGCCCCACCCAGCATTGACACTCCCTGTTTAAGGCCCCTCCCAGCATTGACACTCCCTGTTTAAGGCCCCTCCCACCATTGACACACCCTGTTTCAGGCCCCTCCCATCATTGACACTCCCTGTTTAAGGCCCCTCCCAGCATTGACACTCCCTGTTTAAGGCCCCTCCCAGCATTGACACTCCGTGTTTAAGGCCCCTCCCAGCATTGACACTCCCTGTTTCAGGCCCCTCCCAGCATTGACACTCCCAGTTTAAGGATGCTCCCACGATTGACACTCCCTGTTTAAGGCCCCTCCCAGCATTGACACTCCCTGTTTAAGGCCCCACCCTGCACTGACACTCCCTGTTTAAGACCCCTCCGAGCATTGACACTCCCTGTTTAAGGCCCCTCCCAGCATTGACACTCCCTGTTTAAGGCCACACCCAGCATTGACACTCCCTGTTTCAGGCCCCTCCCAGCATTGACACTCCCTGTTTAAGGCCCCTCCCAGCACTGACACTCCCTGTTTAAGCCCCCTCCAAGCATTGACACTCACAGTTTAAGGCCCCTCCCAGCATTGACACTCCCTGTTTCAGGCCCCTCCCAGCATTGACACTCCCTGTTTAAGGCCCATCCCAGCATTGACACTCCCTGTTTAAGGCCCCTCCCAGCATTGACACTCCCTGTTTAAGGCCCCTCCCAGCACTGACACTCCCTGTTTAAAGCCCCTCCAAGCATTGACACTCACAGTTTAAGGACCCTCCCACGATTGACACTCCCTGTTTAAGGCCCCACCCTGCACTGACACTCTCTGTTTAAGACCCCTCCCAGTACTGACACTCCCTGTTTAAGGCCCCTCCCAGCATTGACACTCCCTGTTTAAGGCCCCACCCAGCATTGACACTCCCTGTTTAAGGCCCCTCCCAGCATTGACACTCCCTGTTTAAGGCCCCTCCCAGCATTGACACTCCCTGTTTCAGGCCCCTCCCAGCATTGACACTCCCTGTCTAAGGACCCTCCCACGATTGACACTCCCTGTTTAAGGCCCCTCCCAGCATTGACACTCCCTGTTTAAGGCCCCACCCTGCACTGACACTCCCTGAAGCCACACCTAGCACTGACACTCCCTCTTTATTTTTTTTTATTTAAACATTATTTTATTTGGTTGTTTTCATACATTGTTCATTGGAAACAAAGATCGTTTTCTTTTCCTCCCTCCCCCCACCCCCGCCTTTCCCTCTCCCATAGCCGACGCATGATTCCCTGGTTATCACATGTGTTCTTGACTCGAACCCATTTCCCTGTTGTTGGAATTTGCATTATAGTGTTCATTTAGAGTCTCTCCTCAGTCTTATCTCTTCCAACCCTGTAGTCAAGCAGTTGTTTTTCATCGGTGTTTTTACTCCCACAGTTTATCCTCTGCTTGTGGGTAGTATTTTTTTTTAGATCCCTGCAGATTGTTCAGGGAAATTGCATTGATACTAATGGAGAAGTCTATCACCTTCGATTGTACCACAGTGTATCAGTCTCTGTGTACAATGTTTTCCTGGTTCTGCTCCTTTCGCTCTGCATCAGTTCCTGGAGGTTGTTCCAGTCTCCATGGAATCCCTCCACTTTATTATTCCTTTTTACACAATAATATTCCATCACCAACATATACCACAATTTGTACAGCCATTCCCCAATTGATGGGCATCCCCTCGTTTTCCAATTTTTAGACACCACAAAGAGCGCAGCTATGAATATTCTTGTACAAGTCTTTTTGTCCATTATCTCTTTGGGGTACAAACCCAGCGGTGCTATGGCTGGATCAAAGGGTAGATATTCTTTTGTCGCCCTTTGGGCATAGTTCCAAATTGCCCTCCAGAATGGTTGGATCAGTTCACAGCTCCACCAGCAATGAATTCATGTCCCCACTTTGCCACATCCCCTCCAGCATTCATTACTTTGCATAGCTGTCATGTTAGCCAATCTGCTAGGTGTGAGGTGATACCTCAGAGTTGTTTTGATTTGCATCTCTCTGATTATAAGAGATGTAGAGCACTTTTTCATGTGCTTATTAATAGTTTTGATTTCTTTGGCTGAGAACTGCCTGTTCATGTCCCTTGCCCATTTATCAATTGGAGAATGGCTTGATTTTTTTGTACAATTGATTTAGTTCTTTATAAATTTGAGTAATTAAACCTTTGTCAGAGGTTTTTATGAAGATTGTTTCCCAATTTGTTGCTACCCTTCTGATTTTAGTTACATTGGTTTTGTTTGTACAAAAACTTTTCAATTTGATGTAATCCAGATTATTTATTTTGCATTTTGTAACTCTTTCTAATTCTTGCTTGGTTTTGAAGTATTTCCCTTCCCAAAGGTCTGACATGTATACTATTCTGTGTTCGCCTAATTTTCTTATACTTTCCTTCTTTATGTTCAAGTCATTCACCCATTTTGAATTTATCTTGGTGTAGGGTGTGAGGTGTTGATCTAAGCCTAATCTTTCCCACACTGTCCTCCAAATATTCCCAGCAGTTTTTATGAAATAGTGGATTTTTGTCCCAAAAGCTGGGATCTTTGGGTTTGTCATATACTGTCTTGCTGAGGTTGCTTGCCCCCAGTCTATTCCACTGATCCTCCTTTCTGTCTCTTAGCCAGTACCAAATTGTTTTGATGACCGCTGCTTTGTAATATAGTCTGAGATCTGGGACTGCAAGACCCCCTTCCTTTGTATTTTTTTTCATTATTTCCCTGGTTATCCTTGATCTTTTGTTCTTCCAAATGAACTTTGTTATGTTTTTTTCTAAATCAGTAAAAAACTTTTTTGGAAGTTCCATAGGTATGGCACTAAATAGATAGATGAGTTTGGGTAGGAGGGTCATTTTTATTATATTGGCTCGTCCTACCCATGAGCAGTTAATGTTCTTCCAATTGTTCAAGTCTAGTTTTAGTTGTGTGGAAAGTGTTTTGTAGTTGTGTTCATATAGATCCTGTGTTTGTCTCGGGAGATAGATTCCTAAGTATTTTATTTTGTCTAGGGTGATTTTGAATGGGATTTCTCTTTCTAGTTCTTGCTGCTGAGCTGTGTTGGAATTATATAGAAAGGCTGATGACTTATGTGGGTTTATTTTGTATCCTGCAACTTTACTAAAGTTATTGATTATTTCGATTAGCTTTTTGGTTGAATCTCTAGGCGTCTTTAAGTAGACCATCATGTCATCTGCAAAGAGCGATAATTTGGTCTCCTCCTTGCCTATTTTGATGCCTTCAATTTTTTTTCTTCTCTAATTGCTACTGCTAGTGTTTCTAATACAATGTCAAATAATAGAGGTGATAGTGGGCATCCTTGTTTCACTCCTGATCTTAATGGGAATGGATTTAGTTTATCCCCATTGCAGATGATATGAGCTGATGGTTTTAGATATATACTGTTTATTATTTTTAGGAATGACCCTTCTATTCCTATGCTTTCTAGTGTTTTTAGTAGGAATGGGTATTGTGTTTTATCAAAGGCTTTTTCTGCATCTATTGAGATAATCATGTGGTTCTTGTTGGTTTGCTTGTTGATGTGGTCAATTATGTGGATAGTTTTTCTAATGTTGAACCAGCCCTGCATCCCTGGTATAAATCCTACTTGATCATGGTGGATGACCCTTCTAATCACTTGCTGGAGTCTTTTTGCTAGTATCCTATTTAAGATTTTTGCATCTATATTCATTAGGGAGATTGGTCTATAATTTTCTTTCTCTGTTTTTGGCCTGCCTGGTTTTGGAATCAGTACCATGCTTGTGTCATAAAAGGAGTTTGGTAGAACTCCCTCTTTGCTTATTATGTCAAATAGTTTGTATAGTATTGGGATTAACTGTTCTCTGAATGTTTGATAGAATTCACTGGTGAATCCATCAGGCCCTGGGGATTTTTTCTTAGGAAGTTCTTTGATGGCCTGTTGGATTTCTTTTTCTGATATGGGATAACTTAAGAAAACTATTTCTTCTTCTGACATTGACACTCCCTGTTTCAGGCCCCTCCCAGCATTGACACTCCCTATTTAAGGCCCCTCCCAGCATTGACACTCCCTGTTTAAGGCCCCTCCCAGCATTGACACTCCCTGTTTAAGACCCCTCCCAGCATTGACACTCCCTGTTTAAGACCCCTCCCAGCACTGACACTCCCCGTTTAAGGCCCTTCCCAGCATTGACACATCCCATTTAAAGCCCCTCCCAGCATTGACACTCCCAGTTTAAGGCCCCTCCCACCATTGACACTCCCTGTTTAAGGCCCCTCCGAGCATTGACACTCAGTGTTTAAGGCCCCTCCCAGCATTGACACTCCCTCTGTAAGACCGCTCCCAGCATTGACACTCCCTGTTTAAGGCCCCACCCTGCACTGACACTCCCTGTTTTAGGCCCCTCCCAGCATTGACACTCCCTGTTTCAGGCCCCTCCCAGCATTGACACTCCCTGCTTAAGGATGCTGCCATGATTGACACTCCCTGTTTAAGGCCCCTCCCAGCATTGACACTCCCTGTTTAAGGCCCCACCCTGCACTGACACTCCCTGTTTAAACCCCTCCCAGTATTGGCACTCCCTGTTTAAGGCCCCTCCCAGCATTGACACTCCCTGTTTAAGGCCCCTCCCAGCATTGACACTCCCTGTTTAAGGCCCCTCCCAGCATTGACACTCCCTGTTTAAGGCCCCTCCCAGCATTGACACTCCCTGTTTAAGGCCCCTCCCAGCATTGACACTCCCTGTTTAAGGCCCCTCCCAGCATTGACACTCCCCATTTAAGGCCCCTCCCAGCATTGACACTCCCTCTGTAAGACCGCTCCCAGCATTGACACTCCCTGTTTAAGGCCCCACCCTGCACTGACACTCCCTGTTTTAGGCCCCTCCCAGCATTGACACTCCCTGTTTCAGGCCCCTCCCAGCATTGACACTTCCTGCTTAAGGATGCTGCCATGATTGACACTCCCTGTTTAAGGCCCCTCCCAGCATTGACACTCCCTGTTTAAGGCCCCACCCTGCACTGACACTCCCTGTTTAAACCCCTCCCAGTATTGACACTCCCTGTTTAAGGCCCCTCCCAGCATTGACACTCCCTGTTTAAGGCCCCTCCCAGCATTGACACTCCCTGTTTAAGGCCCCTCCCAGCATTGACACTCCCTGTTTAAGGCCCCTCCCAGCATTGACACTCCCTGTTTAAGGCCCCTCCCAGCATTGACACTCCCTGTTTAAGGCTCCTCCCAGCATTGACACTCCCCATTTAAGGCCCCTCCCAGCATTGACACTCCCTGTGTAAGACCGCTCCCAGCATTGACACTCCCTGTTTAAGGCCCCACCCTGCACTGGGACTCCCTGTTTTAGGCCCCTCCCAGCATTGACACTCCCTGTTTCAGACCCCTCCCAGCATTGACACTCCCTATTTAAGGACCCTCCCATGATTGACACTCCCTGTTTAAGGCCCCTCCCAGCATTGACACTCCCTGTTTAAGGCCCCACCCTGCACTGACACTCCCTGTTTAAACCCCTCCCAGTATTGACACTCCCTGTTTAAGGCCCCTCCCAGCATTGAAACTCCCTGTTTAAGGCCCCTCCCAGCATTGACACTCCCTGTTTAAGGCCCCTCCCAGCATTGACACTCCCTGTTTAAGGCTCCTCCCAGCATTGACACTCCCCATTTAAGGCCCCTCCCAGCATTGACACTCCCTGTGTAAGACCGCTCCCAGCATTGACACTCCCTGTTTAAGGCCCCACCCTGCACTGGGACTCCCTGTTTTAGGCCCCTCCCAGCATTGACACTCCCTGTTTCAGGCCCCTCCCAGCATTGACACTCCCTATTTAAGGACCCTCCCATGATTGACACTCCCTGTTTAAGGCCCCTCCCAGCATTGACACTCCCTGTTTAAGGCCCCACCCTGCACTGACACTCCCTGTTTAAACCCCTCCCAGTATTGACACTCCCTGTTTAAGGACCCTCCCAGCATTGACACACCCTGTTTAAGGACCCTCCCACGATTGACACTCCCTGTTTAAGTACCATCCCAGCATTGACACTCCCTGTTTAAGGCCCCACCCTGCACTGACACTCCCTGTTTAAACCCCTCCCAGTATTGACACTCCCTGTTTAAGGCCCCTCCCAGCATTCACACTCCCTGTTTAAGGCCCCTCCCAGCATTGACACTCCCTGTTTAAGGCCCCTCCCAGCATTGACACTCCCTGTTTAAGGCCCCTCCCAGCATTGACACTCCCTGTTTCAGGCCCCTCCCAGCATTGACACACCCTGTTTAAGGACCCTCCCACGATTGACACTCCCTGTTTAAGGCCCATCCCAGCAATGACACTCCCTGTTTAAGGCCCCACCCTGCACTGACACTCCCTGTTTAAACCCCTCCCAGTATTGACACTCCCTGTTTAAGGCCCCTCCCAGCATTGACACTCCCTGTTTAAGGCCCCTCCCAGCATTGACACTCCCTGTTTAAGGCCCCTTCCAGCATTGACACTCCCTGTTTAAGGCCTCTCCCAGCATTGACACTGCCTGTTTAAGGCGCCTCCCAGCATTGACACTCCCTGTTTAAGGCCCCTCCCAGCATTGACACTCCCTGTTTCAGGCCCCTCCCAGCATTGAAACTCCCTGTTTAAGGACCCTCCCACGATTGACACTCCCTGTTTAAGGCTCCTCCCAGCATTGACACTCCCTGTTTAAGGCCCCACCCTGCACTGACACTCCCTGTTTAAACCCCTCCCAGTATTGACACTCCCTGTTTAAACCCCTCCCAGTATTGACACTCCCTGTTTAAGGCCCCTCCCAGCATTGACACTCCCTGTTTAAGGCCCCTCCCAGCATTGACACTCCCTGTTTAAGGCCCCTCCCAGCATTGACACTCCCTGTTTAAGGCCCCTCCCAGCATTGACACTCCCTGTTTAAGGCCCCTCCCAGCATTGACACTCCCTGTTTAAGGCCCCTCCCAGCATTGACACTCCCTGTTTAAGGCCCCTCCCAGCATTGACACTCCCTGTTTAAGGCCCCTCCCAGCATTGACACTCCCTGTTTAAGGCCCCTCCCAGCATTGACACTCCCTGTTTAAGGACCCTCCCAGCATTGACACTCCCTGTTTAAGGACCCTTCCTGCATTGACACTCCCTGTTTAAGGCCCCTCCCAGCATTGACACTCCCTGTTTAAGGCCCCACCCTGCACTGACACTCCCTGTTTAAGGCCCCTCCCAGCATTGACACTCCCTGTTTAAGGCCCCACCCTGCACTGACACTCCCTGTTTAAACCCCTCCCAGTATTGACACTCCCTGTTTAAACCCCTCCCAGTATTGACACTCCCTGTTTAAGGCCCCTCCCAGCATTGACACTCCCTGTTTAAGGCCCCTCCCAGCATTGACACTCCCCGTTTAAGGCCCCTCCCAGCATTGACACATCCCATTTAAAGCCCTTCCCAGCATTGACACTCCCAGTTTAAGGCCCCTCCCACCATTGACACTCCCTGTTTAAGGCTCCTCCCAGCATTGACACTCCCCATTTAAGGCCCCTCCCAGCATTGACACTCCCTGTGTAAGACCCCTCCCAGCATTGACACTCCCTGTATTAGACCCCACCCTGCACTGACACTCCCTGTTTTAGGCCCCTCCCAGCATTGACACTTCTTGTTTCACGCCCCTCCCAGCATTGACACTCCCTGTTTAATGACCTTCCCATGATTGACACTCCCTGTTTATGGCCCCTCCCAGCATTGACACTCCCTGTTTAAGGCCCCACCCTGCACTGACACTCCCTGTTTAAACCCCTCCCAGTATTGACACTCCCTGTTTAAGGCCCCTCCCAGCACTGAAACTCCCTGTTTAAGGCCCCTCCCAGCATTGACACTCCCTGTTTAAGGCCCCTTCCAGCATTGACACTCCCTTTTTAAGGACCCTCCCACGATTGACACTCCCTGATTAAGGCCCCTCCCAGCATTGACACTCCCTGTTTTAGGCCCCACCCTGCACTGACACCCCCTGTTTAAACCCCTCCCAGTATTGACACTCCCTGTTTAAGGCCCCTCCCAGCATTGACACTCCCTTTTTAAGGACCCTCCCACAATTGACACTCCCTGTTTAAGGCCCCTCCCAGCATTGACACTCCCTGTTTAAGGCCCCACCCTGCACTGACACCCCCTGTTTAAACCCCTCCCAGTATTGACACTCCCTGTTTAAGGCCCCTCCAAGCATTGACACTCCCCTTTTAAGGCCCCTCCCAGCATTGACACATCCCATTTAAAGCCCCTCCCAGCATTGACACTCCCTGTTTAAGGCCCCACCCTGCACTGACACCCCCTGTTTAAACCCCTCCCAGTATTGACACTCCCTGTTTAAGGCCCCTCCCAGCATTGACACTCCCTGTTTCAGGCCCCTCCCAGCATTGACACTCCCTTTTTAAGGACCCTCCCACGATTGACACTCCCTGTTTAAGGCCCCTCCCAGCATTGACACTCCCTGTTTAAGGCCCCACCCTGCACTGACACCCCCTGTTTAAACCCCTCCCAGTATTGACACTCCCTGTTTCAGGCCCCTCCCAGCATTGACACTCCCTGTTTAAGGCCCCACCCTGCACTGACACTCCCTGTTTTAGGCCCCTCCCAGCACTGACACTCCCTGTTTCAGGCCCCTCCCAGCATTGACACTCCCTGTTTAAGGCCCCTCCCAGCATTGACACTCCCTGTTTAAGGCCCCACTCTGCACTGACACTCCCTGTTTAAACCCCTCCCAGTATTGACACTCCCTGTTTAATGCCCCTCCCAGCATTGACACTCCCTGTTTAAGGCCCCTCCCAGCATTGACACTCCCTGTTTAAGGCCCCTCCCAGCATTGACACTCCCTGTTTAAGGCCCCTCCCAGCATTGACACTCCCTATTTAAGGCCCCTCCCAGCATTGACACTCTCTGTTTAAGGCCCCTCCCAGCATTGACACTCCCTGTTTAAGGCCCCTCCCAGCATTGACACTCCCTGTTTAAGGACCCTCCCAGCATTGACACTCCCTGTTTAAGGACCCTCCCACGATTGACACTCCCTGTTTAAGGCCCCTCCCAGCATTGACACTCCCTGTTTAAGGCCCCACCCTGCACTGACACTCCCTGTTTAAACCCCTCCCAGTATTGACACTCCCTGTTTAAGGCCCCTCCCAGCATTGACACTCCCTGTTTAAGGCCACTCCCAGCATTGCCACTCCCTGTTTAAGGCCCCTCCCAGCATTGACACTCCCTGTTTAAGGCCCCTCCCAGCATTGACACTCCCTGTAGCCACACCTAGCACTGACACTCCCTCTTTATTTTTTTTTATTTAAACATTATTTTATTTGGTTGTTTTCATACATTGTTCATTGGAAACAAAGATCGTTTTCTTTTCCTCCCTCCCCCCACCCCCGCCTTTCCCTCTCCCATAGCCGACGCATGATTCCCTGGTTATCACATGTGTTCTTGACTCGAACCCATTTCCCTGTTGTTGGAATTTGCATTATAGTGTTCATTTAGAGTCTCTCCTCAGTCTTATCTCTTCCAACCCTGTAGTCAAGCAGTTGTTTTTCATCGGTGTTTTTACTCCCACAGTTTATCCTCTGCTTGTGGGTAGTATTTTTTTTTAGATCCGTGCAGATTGTTCAGGGAAATTGCATTGATACTAATGGAGAAGTCTATCACCTTCGATTGTACCACAGTGTATCAGTCTCTGTGTACAATGTTTTCCTGGTTCTGCTCCTTTCGCTCTGCATCAGTTCCTGGAGGTTGTTCCAGTCTCCATGGAATCCCTCCACTTTATTATTCCTTTTTACACAATAATATTCCATCACCAACATATACCACAATTTGTTCAGCCATTCCCCAATTGATGGGCATCCCCTCGTTTTCCAATTTTTAGACACCACAAAGAGCGCAGCTATGAATATTCTTGTACAAGTCTTTTTGTCCATTATCTCTTTGGGGTACAAACCCAGCGGTGCTATGGCTGGATCAAAGGGTAGATATTCTTTTGTCGCCCTTTGGGCATAGTTCCAAATTGCCCTCCAGAATGGTTGGATCAGTTCACAGCTCCACCAGCAATGAATTCATGTCCCCACTTTGCCACATCCCCTCCAGCATTCATTACTTTGCATAGCTGTCATGTTAGCCAATCTGCTAGGTGTGAGGTGATACCTCAGAGTTGTTTTGATTTGCATCTCTCTGATTATAAGAGATGTAGAGCACTTTTTCATGTGCTTATTAATAGTTTTGATTTCTTTGGCTGAGAACTGCCTGTTCATGTCCCTTGCCCATTTATCAATTGGAGAATGGCTTGATTTTTTTGTACAATTGATTTAGTTCTTTATAAATTTGAGTAATTAAACCTTTGTCAGAGGTTTTTATGAAGATTGTTTCCCAATTTGTTGCTACCCTTCTGATTTTAGTTACATTGGTTTTGTTTGTACAAAAACTTTTCAATTTGATGTAATCCAGATTATTTATTTTGCATTTTGTAACTCTTTCTAATTCTTGCTTGGTTTTGAAGTATTTCCCTTCCCAAAGGTCTGACATGTATACTATTCTGTGTTCGCCTAATTTTCTTATAGTTTCCTTCTTTATGTTCAAGTCATTCACCCATTTTGAATTTATCTTGGTGTAGGGTGTGAGGTGTTGATCTAAGCCTAATCTTTCCCACACTGTCCTCCAATTTTCCCAGCAGTTTTTATGAAATAGTGGATTTTTGTCCCAAAAGCTGGGATCTTTGGGTTTGTCATATACTGTCTTGCTGAGGTTGCTTGCCCCCAGTCTATTCCACTGATCCTCCTTTCTGTCTCTTAGCCAGTACCAAATTGTTTTGATGACCGCTGCTTTGTAATATAGTCTGAGATCTGGGACTGCAAGACCCCCTTCCTTTGTATTTTTTTTCATTATTTCCCTGGTTATCCTTGATCTTTTGTTCTTCCAAATGAACTTTGTTATGTTTTTTTCTAAATCAGTAAAAAACTTTTTTGGAAGTTCCATAGGTATGGCACTAAATAGATAGATGAGTTTGGGTAGGAGGGTCATTTTTATTATATTGGCTCGTCCTACCCATGAGCAGTTAATGTTCTTCCAATTGTTCAAGTCTAGTTTTAGTTGTGTGGAAAGTGTTTTGTAGTTGTGTTCATATAGATCCTGTGTTTGTCTCGGGAGATAGATTCCTAAGTATTTTATTTTGTCTAGGGTGATTTTGAATGGGATTTCTCTTTCTAGTTCTTGCTGCTGAGCTGTGTTGGAATTATATAGAAAGGCTGATGACTTATGTGGGTTTATTTTGTATCCTGCAACTTTACTAAAGTTATTGATTATTTCGATTAGCTTTTTGGTTGAATCTCTAGGCGTCTTTAAGTAGACCATCATGTCATCTGCAAAGAGCGATAATTTGGTCTCCTCCTTGCCTATTTTGATGCCTTCAATTTTTTTTCTTCTCTAATTGCTACTGCTAGTGTTTCTAATACAATGTCAAATAATAGAGGTGATAGTGGGCATCCTTGTTTCACTCCTGATCTTAATGGGAATGGATTTAGTTTATCCCCATTGCAGATGATATGAGCTGATGGTTTTAGATATATACTGTTTATTATTTTTAGGAATGACCCTTCTATTCCTATGCTTTCTAGTGTTTTTAGTAGGAATGGGTATTGTGTTTTATCAAAGGCTTTTTCTGCATCTATTGAGATAATCATGTGGTTCTTGTTGGTTTGCTTGTTGATGTGGTCAATTATGTGGATAGTTTTTCTAATGTTGAACCAGCCCTGCATCCCTGGTATAAATCCTACTTGATCATGGTGGATGACCCTTCTAATCACTTGCTGGAGTCTTTTTGCTAGTATCCTATTTAAGATTTTTGCATCTATATTCATTAGGGAGATTGGTCTATAATTTTCTTTCTCTGTTTTTGGCCTGCCTGGTTTTGGAATCAGTACCATGCTTGTGTCATCAAAGGAGTTTGGTAGAACTCCCTCTTTGCTTATTATGTCCAATAGTTTGTATAGTATTGGGATTAACTGTTCTCTGAATGTTTGATAGAATTCACTGGTGAATCCATCAGGCCCTGGGGATTTTTTCTTAGGAAGTTCTTTGATGGCCTGTTGGATTTCTTTTTCTGATATGGGATAACTTAAGAAAACTATTTCTTCTTCTGACATTGACACTCCCTGTTTCAGGCCCCTCCCAGCATTGACACTCCCTATTTAAGGCCCCTCCCAGCATTGACACTCCCTGTTTAAGGCCCCTCCCAGCATTGACACTCCCTGTTTAAGACCCCTCCCAGCATTGACACTCCCTGTTTAAGACCCCTCCCAGCACTGACACTCCCCGTTTAAGGCCCCTCCCAGCATTGATACATCCCATTTAAAGCCCCTCCCAGCATGGACACTCCCAGTTTAAGGCCCCTCCCACCATTGACACTCCCTGTTTAAGGCCCCTCCGAGCATTGACACTCAGTGTTTAAGGCCCCTCCCAGCATTGACACTCACTGTGTAAGACCCCTCCCAGCATTGACACTCCCTGTTTAAGACCCCACCCTGCACTGACACTCCCTGTTTTAGGCCCCTCCCAGCATTGACACTTCTTGTTTCAGGCCCCTCCCAGCATTGACACTCCCTGTTTAAGGACCCTCCCAGCATTGACACTCCCTGTTTCAGGCCCCTCCCAGCATTGACACTCCCTGTTTAAGGCCCCACCCTGCACTGACACTCCCTGTTTAAACCCCTCCCAGTATTGACACTCCCTGTTTAAGGCCCCTCCCAGCATTAACACTCCCTGCTTAAGGCCCCTCCCAGCATTGACACTCCCTGTTTAAGGCCCCACCCTGCACTGACACTCCCTGTTTTAGGCCCCTCCCAGCACTGACACTCCCTGTTTCAGGTCCCTCCCAGCATTGACACTCCCTGTTTAAGGCCCCTCCCAGCATTGACACTCCCTGTTTAAGGCCCCACTCTGCACTGACACTCCCTGTTTAAACCCCTCCCAGTATTGACACTCCCTGTTTAATGCCCCTCCCAGCATTGACACTCCCTGTTTAAGGCCCCTCCCAGCATTGACACTCCCTGTTTAATGCCCCTCCCAGCATTGCCACTCCCTGTTTAAGGCCCCTCCCAGCATTGACACTCCCTGTTTAAGGCCCCTCCCAGCATTGACACTCCCTGTAGCCACACCTAGCACTGACACTCCCTCTTTATTTTTTTTATTTAAACATTATTTTATTTGGTTGTTTTCATACATTGTTCATTGGAAACAAAGATCGTTTTCTTTTCCTCCCTCCCCCCACCCCCGCCTTTCCCTCTCCCATAGCCGACGCATGATTCCCTGGTTATCACATGTGTTCTTGACTCGAACCCATTTCCCTGTTGTTGGAATTTGCATTATAGTGTTCATTTAGAGTCTCTCCTCAGTCTTATCTCTTCCAACCCTGTAGTCAAGCAGTTGTTTTTCATCGGTGTTTTTACTCCCACAGTTTATCCTCTGCTTGTGGGTAGTATTTTTTTTTAGATCCGTGCAGATTGTTCAGGGAAATTGCATTGATACTAATGGAGAAGTCTATCACCTTCGATTGTACCACAGTGTATCAGTCTCTGTGTACAATGTTTTCCTGGTTCTGCTCCTTTCGCTCTGCATCAGTTCCTGGAGGTTGTTCCAGTCTCCATGGAATCCCTCCACTTTATTATTCCTTTTTACACAATAATATTCCATCACCAACATATACCACAATTTGTTCAGCCATTCCCCAATTGATGGGCATCCCCTCGTTTTCCAATTTTTAGACACCACAAAGAGCGCAGCTATGAATATTCTTGTACAAGTCTTTTTGTCCATTATCTCTTTGGGGTACAAACCCAGCGGTGCTATGGCTGGATCAAAGGGTAGATATTCTTTTGTCGCCCTTTGGGCATAGTTCCAAATTGCCCTCCAGAATGGTTGGATCAGTTCACAGCTCCACCAGCAATGAATTCATGTCCCCACTTTGCCACATCCCCTCCAGCATTCATTACTTTGCATAGCTGTCATGTTAGCCAATCTGCTAGGTGTGAGGTGATACCTCAGAGTTGTTTTGATTTGCATCTCTCTGATTATAAGAGATGTAGAGCACTTTTTCATGTGCTTATTAATAGTTTTGATTTCTTTGGCTGAGAACTGCCTGTTCATGTCCCTTGCCCATTTATCAATTGGAGAATGGCTTGATTTTTTTGTACAATTGATTTAGTTCTTTATAAATTTGAGTAATTAAACCTTTGTCAGAGGTTTTTATGAAGATTGTTTCCCAATTTGTTGCTACCCTTCTGATTTTAGTTACATTGGTTTTGTTTGTACAAAAACTTTTCAATTTGATGTAATCCAGATTATTTATTTTGCATTTTGTAACTCTTTCTAATTCTTGCTTGGTTTTGAAGTATTTCCCTTCCCAAAGGTCTGACATGTATACTATTCTGTGTTCGCCTAATTTTCTTATAGTTTCCTTCTTTATGTTCAAGTCATTCACCCATTTTGAATTTATCTTGGTGTAGGGTGTGAGGTGTTGATCTAAGCCTAATCTTTCCCACACTGTCCTCCAATTTTCCCAGCAGTTTTTATGAAATAGTGGATTTTTGTCCCAAAAGCTGGGATCTTTGGGTTTGTCATATACTGTCTTGCTGAGGTTGCTTGCCCCCAGTCTATTCCACTGATCCTCCTTTCTGTCTCTTAGCCAGTACCAAATTGTTTTGATGACCGCTGCTTTGTAATATAGTCTGAGATCTGGGACTGCAAGACCCCCTTCCTTTGTATTTTTTTTTCATTATTTCCCTGGTTATCCTTGATCTTTTGTTCTTCCAAATGAACTTTGTTATGTTTTTTTCTAAATCAGTAAAAAACTTTTTTGGAAGTTCCATAGGTATGGCACTAAATAGATAGATGAGTTTGGGTAGGAGGGTCATTTTTATTATATTGGCTCGTCCTACCCATAAGCAGTTAATGTTCTTCCAATTGTTCAAGTCTAGTTTTAGTTGTGTGGAAAGTGTTTTGTAGTTGTGTTCATATAGATCGTGTGTTTGTCTCGGGAGATAGATTCCTAAGTATTTTATTTTGTCTAGGGTGATTTTGAATGGGATTTCTCTTTCTAGTTCTTGCTGCTGAGCTGTGTTGGAATTATATAGAAAGGCTGATGACTTATGTGGGTTTATTTTGTATCCTGCAACTTTACTAAAGTTATTGATTATTTCGATTAGCTTTTTGGTTGAATCTCTAGGAGTCTTTAAGTAGACCATCATGTCATCTGCAAAGAGCGATAATTTGGTCTCCTCCTTGCCTATTTTGATGCCTTCAATTTCTTTTTCTTCTCTAATTGCTACTGCTAGTGTTTCTAATACAATGTCAAATAATAGAGGTGATAGTGGGCATCCTTGTTTCACTCCTGATCTTAATGGGAATGGATTTAGTTTATCCCCATTGCAGATGATATGAGCTGATGGTTTTAGATATATACTGTTTATTATTTTTAGGAATGACCCTTCTATTCCTATGCTTTCTAGTGTTTTTAGTAGGAATGGGTATTGTATTTTATCAAAGGCTTTTTCTGCATCTATTGAGATAATCATGTGGTTCTTGTTGGTTTGCTTGTTGATGTGGTCAATTATGTGGATAGTTTTCCTAATGTTGAACCAGCCCTGCATCCCTGGTATAAATCCAATTGATCATGGTGGATGACCCTTCTAATCACTTGCTGGAGTCTTTTTGCTAGTATCCTATTTAAGATTTTTGCATCTATATTCATTAGGGAGATTGGTCTATAATTTTCTTTCTCTGTTTTTGGCCTGCCTGCTTTTGGAATCAGTACCATGCTTGTGTCATAAAAGGAGTTTGGTAGAACTCCCTCTTTGCTTATTATGTCAAATAGTTTGTATAGTATTGGGATTAACTGTTCTCTGAATGTTTGATAGAATTCACTGGTGAATCCATCAGGCCATGGGGATTTTTTCTTAGGAAGTTCTTTGATGGCCTGTTGGATTTCTTTTTCTGATATGGGATTACTTAAGAAAACTATTTCTTCTTCTGACATTGACACTCCCTTTTTCAGGCCCCTCCCAGCATTGACACTCCCTGTTTAAGGCCCCTCCCAGCATTGACACTCCCTGTTTAAGGCCCCTCCCAGCATTGACATTCCCTGATTCAGGCCCCTCCAAACACTGACACTCCCTAAAGACTCTACCAGCATTGACACTCCCTGTTTAAGGCCCCTCCAAACATTGACACTACCTGTTTCAGGCCCCTCCCAGCATTGACACTCCCTGTTTAAGGCCCCACCCTGCACTTACACTCCCTGTTTAAGGCCCCTCCCAGCATTGACACTCCCCATTTAAGGCCCCTCCCAGCATTGACACTCCCCATTTAAGGCCCCTTCCAGCATTGACACTCCCTGATTAAGGTCCTTCCCAGCATTGACATTCCCTAAAGACTCTACCAGCATTGACATTCCCTGTTTAAGCACCCTCCAAACATTGACACTACCTGTTTAAGGCCCCCCGAGCATTGATACTCCCTGTTTAGATCCCTCCCAGCATTGACACTCCCTGATTAAGGCCCCTCCCAGCATTGACACTCCCTGTTTAAGGCCCCTCCCAGCATTGACACTCCCTTTTTAGATCCCTCCCAGCATTGACACTCCCTGTTTAAGGCCCCTCCCAGCACTGACACTCCTTTTTTAAGGCCCCACCCAACTGACACTCCCTGTTTAAGTACCCTCCTAGCACTGACATTCCCTGTTTAAGGCCCCTCCCAGCATTGACACTCCCTTTTTAAGGCCCCTCCCAGCATTGACACTCCCTGTTTAAGACCCCTCCCAGCATTGACACTCCCTGTTTAAGGCCCCTCCTAGCATTGACACTCCCTGTTTAAGGCCCCTCCCAGCATTGACACTCCCTTTTTAAGGCCCCTCCCAGCATTGACACTCCCTGTTTAAGACCCCTCCCAGCATTGACCCTCCCCGTTTAAGGCCCCACCCAACTGACACTCCCTGTTTAAGTCCCCTCCCAGCACTGACATTACCTGTTTAAGGATCCACCCTGCACTGACACTCCCTGTTTAAGACCCCTCCCCCAGCACTGACACTCCCTGTTTAAGGCCCCACCCTGCACTGACACTCCCTGTTTAAGGCCCCTCCCAGCATTGACACTCCCTGTTTAAGTCCCCTTCCAGCATTGACACTCCCTGATTAAGTCCCCACCCAACTGACACTCCCTGTTTAAGTACCCTCCCAGCACTGACATTACCTGTTTAAGACCCTACCCTAAACCCCTCCAAGCATTGACACTCCATATTTTATGGCCCCTTCCAGCATTGACACTCCCTGAAGCCACAGCTAGCACTGACACTCCCTCTTTAAAGGCCCACACAGCATTGACATTCCCTGTTTCAGGCCCGTCCCAGCATTGACATTCCCTGTTTCAGGCCCCTCCCAGCATTGACATTCCCTGTTTCAGGCCCCTCCCAGCATGGACACTCCCTGTTTAAGGCCACTCCCAGCACTGACACTCCCTGTATAAGGGCCCTCCCAGCATTGACACTCCCTGTTTAAGGCCCCTCCCAGCATGGACACTCCCCGTTTAAGGCCACTCCAAGCACTGACACTCCCTGTATAAGGGCCCTCCCAGCATTGACACTCCCAGTTTAAGGCCCCTCCCAGCATTGACACTCCCCATTTAAGGCCCCTCCCAGCATTGACACTCCCAGTTTAAGGCCCCTCCCAGCATGGACACTCCCTGTTTAAGGCCACTCCCAGCACTGACACTCCCTGTATAAGGGCCCTCCCAGCATTGACACTCCCTGTTTAAGGCCCCTCCCAGCATGGACACTCCCCGTTTAAGGCCACTCCAAGCACTGACACTCCCTGTATAAGGGCCCTCCCAGTATTGACACTCCCTGTTTAAGGCCCCTCCCAGCATTGACACTCCCCATTTAAGGCCCCTCCCAGCATTGACACTCCCTGTTTTAGGACCCTCCCAGCATTGACACTCCCAGTTTAAGGCCCCTCCCAGCATTGACACTCCCCATTTAAGGCCCCTCCCAGCATTGACACTCCCTATCCTGAGGCCCCTCCCAGCATTGACACTCCCTGATTAAGGCCCCTCCCAGCATTGAAACTCCCTGTTTAAGGCCCCTCCCAGCATTGTCACTCCCTTATTAAAGCCCCTCCCAGCATTGACACTCCCTGTTTAATGCCCCACCGAAGTGATACTCCCTGTTTAAGTCCCCTCCCAGCACTGACACTCCCTGTTTAAGGCCCCAACCAACTGACACTCCCTGTGAAAGTCCCCTCCGAGCACTCACATTACCTGTTTAAGGCCCCACCCTGCACTGACACTCTCTGTTTAAGGCCCCACCCTGCACTGACACTCCCTGTTTAAGACCCCTCCCAGTACTGACACTCCCTGTTTAAGGCCCCTCCCAGCATTGACACTCCCTGTTTAAGGCCCCACCCAGCATTGACTCTCCCTGTTTATGGCCCCTCCCAGCATTGACACCTCCTGTTTATGGCCCCTCCCAGCATTGACACTCCCTGTTTAAGGCCCCTCCCAGCATTGACACTCCCTGTTTAAGGCCCCAGCCAACTGACACTCCCTGTTTAAGTCCCCTCCCAGCACTGACATTACCAGTTTAAGACCCCACCCTGC
Organism: Monodelphis domestica; assembly: GCF_027887165.1. Classification (NCBI taxonomy): domain Eukaryota; kingdom Metazoa; phylum Chordata; class Mammalia; order Didelphimorphia; family Didelphidae; genus Monodelphis; species Monodelphis domestica. Next base: position 79,615,041 of record NC_077235.1, read on the forward strand.
ACTGACACTCCCTGTTTAAGGCCCCTCCCAGGATTGACACTCCCCATTTAAGGCCCCTCCCAGCATTGACACTCCCTGACTAAGGCCCCTCCCAGCATTGAAACTCCCTGTTTAAGTCCCCTCCCAGCATTGACACTCCCTGTTTAAGGCCCCTCCCAGCATTGACACTCCCTGATTAAGGCCCCTCCAAGCATTGAAACTCCCTGTTTAATCCCCTCCAAGCATTGACACTCCCTATTTATGGCCCCTCCCAGCATTCACACTCCCTGTTTAAGGCCCCTCCCAGCATTGACACTCCCTGACTAAGGCCCCTCCCAGCATTGACCCTCCCTGTTTAAGGCCCCTCCCAGCATTGACACTCCCTGTTTGAGGCCCCTCCCAGCATTGACACTCCCCATTTAAGGCCCCTCCCAGCATTGACACTCCCTGACTAAGGCCCCTCCCAGCATTGACCCTCCCTGTTTAAGGCCCCTCCCAGCATTGACACTCCCTGTTTGAGGCCCCTCCCAGCATTGACACTCCCTGTATAAGGCCCCTCCCTGCACTGACACTCCCTGTTTAAGGCCCCTCCCAGCATTGACACTCCATGTTTAAGGCCCCTCCCAGCATTGACACTCCCTGTTTAAGGCCCCTCCCAGCATTAACACTCCCCATTTAAGGCCCTTCCCAGCATTGACACTCCCTGTTTAAGGCCCCTCCCAGCATTGACACTCCCTGTATAAGGCCCCTCCCTGCACTGACACTCCCTGTTTAAGGCCCCTCCCAGCATTGACACTCCGTGATTTAGGCCCCTCCCAGCATTGACACTCCCTGTTTATGGCCCCTCCCTGCACATCCCAGATAAATCAGAGAATTATAGAATCCAAGAATTTAGGGAGAAGGACCTAAGAGAGCTTCTTTTTCAACTGTATCATTTTTCAGAGAAGAAGACTGAGGTACATAGAGGAATGAGTGCCTTGCCTAGAGATAGGGCAGGGCCTAGAACTATGGTCTATTGAATCATACCCTACTAAATGCCATTCTTTTCAGAGAAGACTTTTTCAGTAACATAAACATCCCTCACTCTGCTACTAGAGAAGCATCCCCTCTAACAAGCCAGTAGGGTGCTGTAAGAGAATCTTCCCCATGATGGGGAAACATACCTTGGTGAGGCCGATTTGCTCCTTACGGAAATTTTCCAGTGGTTTGATCAACAAATCACTAGCATTTTGTACCTACGGGAAAAGGAAATACACTTTAGTTTAATGATCAAATTAAAGCTCAGAAAAGAACTTGCAATAACCCCATCCTTTGAGTCACTGAGTCGCAAGGAGTCACCCAGTTCCAACTAGCTGGAGTTTGGGATTACAGAGGAATGGCACAGATGGAAGGGACCTCATTTGAGCTGAAAGATACCTTAGTAAGGCTCAGCTAAAATGGGGGCCTCACATCAACTTAGATTACCAATGTAATATGATCGAAGTTCGATTGTATTTTTTTGGTTCAATATTTCCCGATTACATTTTAATCTCATTTGGCCACACTTAGTAGTGTTGGGGATGTGTGTTTGACGATTCTGCCTTACTACAGAGAATGTCCAAGTTGGGCCGAGGATTTAAAGTCTTCAATTCACCTATTGGAGAGATGGAGGAGGGGAAAAAATCAACTATCTTGACTTGTCCAAGGTCAACACAATACTCTGGTGGCAGACCCAGGGCTAGAACTCCAGACTCCCGACTTCCAGGGCAGTGTTCCTGCTATTCTCTGCTGAGTCCTAAATAACTTCATAAATCAGACTCTGTGGACCAAATGCTTTGAGGAGAGAAATGAGAGCAGGGTAACTTATTGGCTCTGTGGGATTTTATCAGTGTCTGCTTGGAGTCCTCCAAACCATAAATACACTGGGTCATGTCCAGCGGCAGAAATGGAGGGGCCCAAAGAGGGAGAGAGGAGGCGCAGAACAGGCTAGGGGAGGAACACATGGGAATGTAGCTTGGGGATCACTGACCCCATAATTATGTAAATCGTTGTCCAGGATATATGTGATTGCACAGGCACACCGTCTGTGATCCCCGAGTAAATCATTTCCACCCCGGGTTATATACCATGAAAACAGAACCACATTTATTTCAAGATTTCCCCATTACGGCATCCAAAAGGCCTGCTCTTCAGCCCAGAACATATTCCATCCGAAGAAGGAAGAACTCTAAGCACTAAAAACACCAAACTCTGTAGGAGCATTATTAAGAAGTATAACAACCAAGACTGGCAAGGGCCATTACCCTCGATCCTCACTGCATAGAGGGAGCAAGAGAAACACTGGAGAGCAACCCCTTTTCTGGCCCACTGAGTCCAGTTTCCTCAGTAGTAGGTTACCATCACAATCCCATAAGAATTCCAAAGGAAAGAATAAGGAGTGGCACTGACAGAAGCTCTTCTGTAAAAATCTAGCATGGGTAGCTAGGTGGATCAGTGGATACAGAGCCAGGACTGGAAATGGGAGGTCCCAAGTTAAAATCTATCCTCAGACATTTCCTAGCTGTGTGACCCTGGGCAAGTCATCTAATTTTGATTGTCTAGTCCTTACTGTTCGTCTATCTAAGAAACAATATTTGGTATCAATTCTAGAATTGACAGAAGGTAAGGGAGGGAAGAAGGGAAGGAGAGTGGGAAGGAAGGAGAGTGGGAAGGAAGGTAGGGAGGGAGGAAGGAAGGAAGGAAGGAAGGAAGGAAGGAAGGAAGGAAGGAAGGAAGGAAGGGAGGGAGGAAGGAAGGGAGGGAGGGAGGGAGGGAGGGAGGGAGGGAGGGAGGGAGGGAGGAAGGAAGGAAGGAAGGAAGGAAGGAAGGAAGGAAGGAAGGAAGGAAGGAAGGAAGGAAGGAAGGATCTGGCTTGTAAAGAACCCTGATCTCAAAAAGAGGAATACAAAGATAAAAGGAAACAGACCCTTCTTGCACGGAGCTTATACTCTCCTGCAGAAGTTTTGTTTTTTTAAACCCCTACCTTCCATCTTAAAATCAATACTGTGTATTAGTTCCAAGGCAGAAGAGAGGTACGGATTAGGCAATGGGGGTTAAATGACAGGGTCACACAACTAGGAAGTATATGAGGCCACATTTGAACCCAGGACCTCCCATCTCTAGGACTGTTTCTCAATCCACTGAGCACCCTAGATGCCCCTCCTACAGAAGTTCTTGACCTTTTCTTGTGTCTTTGACCCCTTTGATAACAAAAGTCTATGGAATCCTTCTCAGAATTGTTTTTAAACATATAAAATATATAGTATGACAAATTGAATCCAATATATTAAAATACAGTTATGACCTACTATGTGACAAATATTTTGCTGGTAAATTGTAATACAGAGATAAAAATAAAACACTTTCTACCTTCAAGGAGCTAAATTTTATAAGGAGAGATGATGAATATATAAAGCAGTTAGTATAGTTTCTGATGTAATCTCTAAGTATTCTTAGGGTATGCTGGGCTCCTCATTGACAGAGAGGAAGAAGACAAGCATTTATTAAACACCAACTATGTGCCAGGAACTGTACTAAGCACTTGCAAATATCATCTCATTGTATCCCCACAATATTCCTGGCAGTTAGGTGCTATTGTTACCCCATTTTATAGTCAAGGAAACTGAAGCAATCAGCAGTAAAGTGGCTTATCCAAGGTCACACAGCTAGGAAGTATTTGAGGCTGGATTTGAACTCAGGTCTTCCTGACTCCAGGCCCTTTGCTCTATACCCACCTGACTGACTCACTGGAGGTCTTTAAACAAAGGCTGGATGAGTATGGAACCAGAGACAATCTAGGAGAAATCAAAGGCCAACTGGAGGCCTAGGTTACCCAGTGTGCTTATCTCCAGATTCAGAAACTGTCTTTGAGGTATGGCAACATTGTTAGTCACTGTGAACGGTCTCAGATGAAGAAGACATAATCTCTGCCCTCAGGTAGCTTACACTCAAATATAGGAGATGAGTCTACCCAAAAAGAGAATGTGAAAAGTGGATGAGTACAGAGGGAGTTCCGAGGAGTGAGCAATCATTTCTGGGATGGGAGAAGATGAGGGAAGCTTTTTTGGAACGCTCAGCCCATATCCTTCAGGATAATGATCTGAGTCTGAATTATTTCGCCGCTCCTAGTCTGGACGTGGACCAACCAGCACTTCCTTTATTGTCTGCCAGAAAAGAGAACAAGCACTCTTTTGCAAGGACATGCTCCTCTCCAGTATTTTCTCCAAGTCTCCAAGTCTTACCTGCCCTAAAAGGCAAAGAGGACTGGGTTTGGGACATGAGCTAGTTTGAACCCTAGCATGGTTATCTCCTGCATGTGTGATGCTGGGCAATCATTCCAAATTTCTGGGCTTCAGCTTCCTCAGCTGTCAAAGTAAAGGGGTTGGGCTAGATCAAAGGTGTCAAACCTGCATCGTAGCCTTGTCAAAGCAAGAATAATGTGTCACTAGGAATCATTTAACAAAACAAATAAAAATATAATACGATACACATAATGTCAGTTTGTGGTTTTCTAAGTCACTTTTCCACTGGCAGGAATCCATTGTTATTTCAGTTTCGTGGAATTGGTTTGTTGATCCTCCATGGTCTCTTCAACCTCTCAATCTAATAATCTCTTCCTTCTGGTCCCACTGCTCAAAAAGTCCTTTTGGCAAATTCCTCACTTCATCATTCTCTCATCTATCTAGACTGGTAGCGCCTTAAAGATGGGGTCCATTTTTCTTTCTTTTATCTCCAACAAAAGACATCTGGAATGTGTATAGAGTTGACATTCAGTCAAGAAGACCCAGGTTCAATTTGAAAGGAAGGTGGGTCAGCCACATTTCCCTGCATTTTCCTTATTTGGGCAAAGACCTACTTCCCTTGTGATGAAGTAAAGAGGGAACAGCTGAAGTCTCTACATCCACCTCTTCATTAGCGATTTACCAATTAGAGATTTCTTACAATGTTCAAGGCAAGGACTGAATAATGAGCTCCCAAGCTGTATTTATAGATCTATATGAAGGAACTTCCTTGACTTTTGGTCATCAGGAGGACTACTGACCTATTAGTTTACTAGTTAAATGCTAACCTAATCAATAAACTGATACTACTAGCCCTCCCCTCCAACAAAGAAAACTTGGGTTCAGATCCCACTTTTGTCAAGAATTAGCTGTGTGTCCCTAGGTACGTCTCAGGTCCCCCAAGCAACTTTTAAAAGCCAGTATGTGGCATATCAGATGCTGATCAACATTGCTACAAGGAGTTTTCTCACTGGGATTTCCCTACATCAATGGAATCACAGGTCTAAACCAAAAAATGAACACCCAGCCCATAGTAGAGTGCCTGGCACAATGTATGAACTGAATAAAACATGGTAACTAATTGTTTAATCACTTCCTTCAGATCACTGTATCTATAATCTCTCCCATAATCCCCAGGTGAAGTCATAGCCTGTAGAAGACAACTCTTTAACACTTCAGTCTATTTAATAAACCAGGTTTCTTACTGAGCACAATTCAGTTAAAAAAGAAAGTTGCTAAGTCCATTGCTAGGTTACACAGAAAATCATTCGACAGTACAATGCCTCCTTTCTTTGGAGCATGGAGACAATGTTGGGGCTCATGAGCAATGAGTTGAAGTGAGTTCTAAAGGCACTCTAAGGGAACATACTCCCATCTCAAAAAGTCTTGTCAACCAGTCATTTAAAAAAGCCTGAGGGGGCAGCTGGGTAGCTCAGTGGATTGAGAGCTAGCCTTAGAGACGGGAGGTCCTAGGTTCAAATCTGGCCTCAGCCACTTCCTAGCTGTGTGACCCTGGGCAAGTCACTTGACCCCCATTGCCTAGCCCTTACCACTCTTCTGCCTTGGAGCCAATACACAGTATTGACTCCAAGACAAAAGGTAAGGGTTTAAAAAAAAAAGCCTGAGAAGCACTTGAAATTTGTCAAGGGAAAACTCAATTTTCAGTGGAACAGCTATCTGATGGTAGTAACATGAAGTAAGAACGCATACTATGAGGTAAGCATAGGCAATTGTACACATCCAGAACACACAAAAGAAAGCATCCCATGGACCTGTTTATACAAGAATATTCATAGCTGTGCTTTTTGTGGTGGAAAAAACTGGAAACTGAGGGGGTGTACCTCAATTGGGGAATGGCTGAACAAATTGTGGTATATACTGGCAGTTGATTTCTTTAAGAACTGGAAAGACCTCCATGAACTGATGCAGAGTGAAATAATCAGAACCAGGAGAACATTATACACGTAGTAACTGAAACACTGTGGGATGATTAAATGAGATAGGCTTTGCTACTAAAAGCAATGCAATGATCAAGGACAATTCTGAATGAATTGGAATGCTATCCACCTCTAGAGAAACAACTGTTGGAGTAGAAAAGCAGGAGAAAAACATGATTTATCACTTGTTTATATGGGAATATGTTTGGGAGTTTGGGTCTAATAAGATTACTATCCACACAGAAATGGGCTTTGAGTGATATACGTGTATAACCCAGTGAAATTGCTCATCAGCTCTGGGAGGGAGGAGGGAAGAGGGAAGAGAGAGAACATGAATTAGGTAATCTTGGAAAATTTATGTGTTAATTTGTCACTGGAATAGAATAATGGGGAAAAGAAAGCATTCCGGAACACATGGTTGTGAAGGGATTGGTCTGTAAGACATAAGGGCAATAGAATCATTATCAAGAGCCATCATCAACCTGGGGTAAAGGCTTTCAGCCACAGGAACCCGTGAAGACTGCCCAGTAAGGTACAATGGAGGTGGGAACTGTATCAATGGGGATACTGAAGAAATTGGGGACCTTTGCAAGGTGTTTAAATGATTGCTGCTGTGGATATTAATGAAGATATCCAAAAAGAGGCATACAGCCATCCCAGGATGCTGTGGCTTCCGAGTTCACTGGAATGTCCTTCTTCGTCATCTCTCCGATTGTCAATTCCTCTGCAATAGCTCTACGATCTATCTCCTTCTCACCATATCCAATTCCTAGCAAAGGCTCTCAATGCCAATTCTCTGAACTAATAAGTCCTCCTGCCTCTATTCTCTTTCCCCTCCCTCCGATCCATCTTTCACGTCATCGCCACATATTAATTTATGCACAGATGTCAGCTCTCTACTCAAAAACCTTTTATGGCTCCTCATTGTCTCCTGCATAAAGTTCATGGATCCCAAGTTGAGAACCCCTTCTCTAAACTAGACATCTCCTGCAACCTCAACTCCAACACATGGCATGAGCTTTCGTTGCATTGATTAAGTACCTACTATGTGGCAGGAATCATACTATCCTAAGATTTGTTCACAGGAGGAACTTGTCACTTGAACCATCTGAATGGGATGAAACCTCACCACTGGGAAGTTCTTCCAAAGTTTCTCCTAGTGCAACTGAGGTTCCCTCCTGGGAATTTCTGACTGTCTGCATTTCATCCATAAGCCCTGTGCTTTTCTGCTATACCAAGGGCTCGGCTAGCAAAGACAAAGACTGTTTGATACCTCCAGCTCATCTGGGATGGGGCCAAGGAGGCCCTTTACTAACGGGGTCAGGAAATGGGTAATCAAGCAGTGAATTCCTGGCAGGTTGTGAAAGACCTCTGCTGAGACCTCTACCCTCTGCTCCCATCGTTCCTGGACTCAAGTGGGAAGTGGGGAGCCAACATTCAGCATGTGAGTGAGGCATCCGGGAGACAAAAGGGGACAGCATAATTAAGGACAGAAGAAAGTGACTCACTCGGGTGGCCAGAAGCCAGGGAGAGGGGTGGGAAAAGCAGTTTCTCAAAAGACGGATACCACTTCGATATTGTAAATCTTTTTCCTAGGCAAAGAAAAGAGATAATGAAATGGCGAGGGTGGTCAAGTAAAGGCGGGCTTTATATTGCTGTCTGAATAGATTGGAGATGGGAAGGGGACAGCTCTGAGGATGACGTTAGCATCATCCCACAAAGTCTTTAGAAAGCAGAGAACATCACAGGGCTGCTATTTGCCTGGTGGGCTGTCTCCCAGGCTCCCCTTGAGATCTATGGGGGGAAAGCTCTTCCCATGGGGAATTCTCCAAGGGCAAGGCAGCCTCTGCAGCTCTACCTGGAGGTAGAGGTGAAACCCCACTGGTGTCCAAAGGAATCTCCAATCAATGCCCTCTGCTAGAGAGGCTAGAACTCTGGGTTAAAACTAACAAGACGACACTTAATAGGACAAATACCAATTCCTAAACTTGGCTTTCAAAAGTCAGCTGAGTGGATACTAGATTTGGGAGATATGGCTAGGAAAGGGTTGGCCTGAAGAAAGACAATCTGTGGCTGGTAGAAGAGCGAACCTCAAAAGGAGTGGATGTGATATGGCTGCCCCCAAAGGCAACTGGTTCTGTGGCTGCAATAAGAACCCCAAACTGTGCCTAGATGTATGGAAATTCTATCACTCATGGGGTTTAGGCACCGAGAAAGGAGGAGAAAAGGCAGCTTTTCCCTTCTTTGCAGAGGTGTAGGTCGATGGATAGGGAACACAACAAATCCCATTAGGCATGGCCAATGAGTTGGCCAGAGTTGCTAGCCTGCCTTTTCCCCCAGTTTTTAAATTTGTCCCCCATAGGATGGATCTCTGGGGAGGAGGAGATGAAAGGGATAAATATGTAGAAAGGAATGTGTTGTAATAAAAGCAATAAATAAAAATGAAATGAGCCAAAGAAGGAAAACATCTGGAGGAAGGTGGCTAGGATGGTCACACTAAAGAAGGGTCAGGTGAGGCAGTCTGAAGATTCATGGGAGGCGACAAAAGAACTGCCTTCATATCTACCGGGAAGGCAATCATACAGAAGAAGATCGGACAGGTTCTGGCTGGCCCCAGAAGATGCAACTACAGACAATGGGTAGGAATCACAAAAGGGGCAAACTGAAGCAAAATATGAAAAGGAACTTTCTAGCAATCAGAGTTCTCCTCAAGTGGAAAGAGTGCCAACAACAGAGAGCAGAAAGGCAGGAAGGGAACAGATTGCGAAAAGCTCTGAACACCACTGAGGTTTTTAGATTTGACCTTGGTGGTAATAGGGAGCCACTAGAGGTTACTGAATTAGTAGGGAGATGGGATCTGTGTGACATAGTCAGAATGGAGGTCTTCAAGCAGATGTGAGATTATCATTCACATGCAAATTTGTGGAGGAGATAGGATGGGAGAGATAATATAGCCACAGAGGTTCTTCCTAACATGAAAATTCTGTGATAGTCTTTTGGGTACAATAAGCATGGTACAGCGGAGAAAGCACAAGATTTTGATACAAAGAACCTTGCTTCAAAACTTGGTTCTACCATTAGCTACCTATGTGACCCTAGGCAAGTCACATAACCTCCTTGGGCTTCATCTGTAAAAAGAAGGTGTTGGTAGAGTCAGCTCTGAGGGCTCTTCTAGATCTAAAGAAGGAAAGGGACTTTACCTGTGACTTCACTTATATAGGGGACTCTCCAATGAGGCAGCTTCCCCCCTCTACCAAAGTATGTTAAAAGAAGATCTTCTCTGCAATGGAGAATTAGCCATGACAACTTAAAACAATATCCCTGGAGATAACTAGCTAAGTGGCTCGGTGGATTGAGAGCCAGGCCCAGAGACGGGAGGTCCTGGGTTCCAATCTGGCCTCAGACACTTCCTAGCTGGTGACCCTGGGCAAGTCATTTCACCCCCATTGCCTAGCCCTTACCGTTCTTTAGGATCAGAACCAATACACAGTATGGATTCCAAGACAGAAGGTGAGGGTTTAAAAAATGTTTAAAATAAAAACCCCTGCCATAAAAATGAAATAGAAGGAAATAAAGACCTAATTTATAAATCACTTGACCAGTCTGCAGAAACATAGTCTATTTGATAGTAAAGATTTAGATTCTTCTAAATACAAATGGTCTCTTACTCTTCCCAACGTTCCTATTAATACTGTCAAAAAAGTATCCTTCCTATCACCAGGCTTACAACCCTGAAAGGTGTCACACTCAACTCCTCACTCTCATCCCATATGTCCAATTTGTTACCAATTCCTGTCCTTTCTTCCTTCATGGCGTCATTCACAAACAGCTGTTCTCCTCTGACACTGTCACCAACTCATCAACACAAGCCTGGATTCTTCCAGGAGCCTGCTGGTTGGTCTCCCTGCATCAGTTTTCTCCCCACACCAATCCATCTTCTACTCAACTGTAAGATGATCTTTCTGAAGCACCAAAAAATTCTGACTACATCACATACATCCTGCCTGCCCTTATTCAATGAACTGCAGTAGCTCCCTATTACCACCTAGATCAAATATAAAAACATCATTGGTGTTCAAAGTCTTTCATAATCTGTTCCCTTCCTGCCTTTCCAGTCTTCTAAAACCATACTCACTCTGATGTACTCTTTTTTTAAACCCTCACCTTCTGTCTTGGAATAGATACTAACTATTGGTTCCAAGACAAAAGAGTGGAAAGGGCTAGGCAAGGAGGACTAAATGACTTTCCCAGGGTCACACAGCTGGGAAATGTCTGAGGCCACATTTGAACCCAGGCCTGGCTCTCTATCCATAAAGCCACCTTCCCACCGCTACCCTGACATACTCTTCAATCTGGTGAGGCTGGCCTTCTTGACACTGTTCCTCAAAAAAGCTGCCATCTCTTGACTCTGAACATTTTTAGTGGCTGTCCCCCGCTCGTGGAACATTCTCCCTCCCCATATCTACCTCTTGGATTCCTCACACTCCCATGAGAGTCTTTCCTAGTTTTCCGTGGTACCAATTCCTTCTCTCAGTAGATTATCTCCAATTCATTCTGTAAATCTCTTGCTTGTACATAGGTGTTTACATGCTATACCTCCCATTAGACTATGCTCTTCTGGAAAGTAGAGACTGCTCTCGTCTTTCTTAACCCCCCAGTGTCAAGCAGAGAGTAGGAACCTGTTGACTTGACTGATTCCATCTTTGCAGAAGAGTAAATGGAGTCACCTGGGAATGTTACATTAAAGCAAGTATTTGAACCTGAAAATCTCATTGTCTTTCATTTGGTTGTAAAGGAGGAGAGGGTTTCCCATTTTATCCACAATGTGACACAAAGTTTACTGCTGTTGGCCATATCTCTTAGTGCAGAATGGATTCTCGGCTTTTATAAAGGAAATAGAGATTTTAACAGTGGTAGAAACAGAATTACAAAGAGCAAAGGCATGAATACGCCATGTTTTCTTCTATTTTGTTTAAAATCCTTACCTTGATCTAAGAATAAATAATAAGTATCAGTTCCAAGGCAGAAGAGCAGTAAGGGCCAGCCAATGGGGGCCAAATGACTTGCCCAGGGTCACACAGCTAGGAAGTGTCTGAGACCAGATTTAAACCCAGGACCTCCCATCTCCAAGCCTGTCATTCTATCCACTGAGCCACCTTGCTGTTCTAATACACCATGTTTTAAGAAACTGGGCTGAATAAAGCCCACTCATCATCACTCTAATAATAATACTATGGCTAATACTTTTATAAGTATCAAATGTGAACATCTGAAAGGGATTTTCTCAAGGAACGAATCTCTTCTATTAATTTACTGTGTGTATCATGTCTGTGTGATGAAATCAAAATCATAAATTTTTAATTTGATTTTTGAAAAAGATGAGTTAAAATTGTTCGTGTAGAAAGGAATAGGGGGTTTTTTGCTAATAAATTAGGAGCATCATTACATAAAGTTGGGGAATGGCCAGACTAGATCAGCTCAAAGAGCCCTTCCAGGTCTAAACTATGAGCAGAGGTCACTAAACTTCAAAGTCAAGGCTTTGGCAAACTCGCCACAATTTGTGTTTTGTTTATTTGTTGATGGTTGTTATTAGGTTTACAATTTTTTTAATTCTCCAGCTAATTAAAAGAAAAAAAAAACAATGACAGTCTTCAATATTGTTATTCTAGTCTAATTTCAACTCTTCCAAAGTCCTTTCTAACTGAAGCAAACAGATACAGGATTTCCATACTAATTTGCTGCTACTTTCATGGCAAACTCCCATGATGGGCACTTGAGAGCCTGCAAACAAGTCCATTATTCAAGTACCTTGATTGCTACAAAGGAAACCACAGTTCCAGACCTCCCTTGGCTCACCAGAAATACTGAGAAACAGCTCACAGAAAAGAGGACCACCTGGAAAGTAACTGCCACCCCACCCCAAAATGTTCTCTTGTAGGCAGTTACCATACTTGCCTTCCCAGGACCGCTCTAGAGGCTTTAAGGGGCATACTTACCATCATCATCCTCTCATTTTCAACTTCATTGAGGAGCTCAGCAAATTCCTTAAAAGATTCCGCTGTAAGAAAAGCCCAGAAAAAGGAGGCTAATTAGTTTCTAGTACTTGACAAGATCCCAGAATGAATAGCACTTAGACCAACCACATAGCAGGCTCGCCAAGGACACCCACAGGTATAGGGTTCAGCCAGACCACCTCTGAATCAGGAAAAAAGAAAAAAAACTGCTTGAGTCCAGAGCTAAAGAAACTGGGGGAGGGGGGTAGGTAGAGACTAGCTTACGTTGTTCAGTACTTGGTAGTAAATCTCAATCCCCAGAACTGGCATGGGAAGCACGTTGGGGCAGTGAGTTAAACTGATTAGGATGGTGGTGACTGGACCAGTAGTTTCAGTGCCAACACAGGCCACTACCAGCTCTGAAAATTAATGTAGTGTCTAATTATTATCATAACCTTTATTACATTAGCTGATGTGTAGACAGTATCTTAAGGTTTGCAAAGGGCTATATATAAGCTAATGACCTTATAATGGCCTTATGAGGGACATACAACAAGTATCCCCATTTTACAGGTGAGAAAGAAGTTCAGTGACTTGCTGGAGTCACACATAGAGTATGTGTCTCAGGTAGGTTTCAAACTCAGATCTTCTCACTCCCAATACTATCCATTGCCTCATCTTGCCAGCTGGCCTCTAGGTCCCCTAACTACTTCTCTAAGCCTCTAGATGAAGGGTTCATAATGACCCCTTTGGCAGTGTGGTAAGCATATAGAGCCCTTCTCAGGAAAATATTTCTAAATGCATTAAATAAAAAATACATAAAATTACAAAGGAAACAAATTTCTGTGAAATACAGTCATCAAAACATTTTTCACCAAGGTGACAGGTTAAGAACCCCTGTTCGAGAAGTATGGAGAGCTACAAGGGACCACCAAGATTGTTTAACCCCCTCCTTTAGCAGATGAGGAAACTGAGGAACAAAAAGGCAAAGTGTGTGGCCCAACGTCATAGAGCTATGATCTGGGTCTTGAACTCGAGACTTTTGACACAAGTCCAGCTCTCTTTCCAAATGCTGATGTTTCCTCATAGAATTCGAAGTGCAGGACTGAAGCGTAAGTAGCTTGCATGGAAGCCCTCTCTTGGAGGAAAAAGAAGGGAATGACGAAGGCCATTCAGGAGAAGACAACAGTGGCCTGACCTAAGCATCCATCATGAATTCCCCATGTTCAGTTTCTTTTCAATATTAAGAAATAATCTATATCTAAGTAGCAAAAAATTCCAGAGACAAAACCCAGCTTACATACAAAGAAAGCTGACAGCCTTCGTGTGCTTCATCTCAACCTAGAAAATTACAGCCCTTTCGGTAATAACACAAGGGGGAATAGACAAGCAACTGGCTCCCCTCAAACTTATAAGAAGGAATGCCCTACATCAAATTAAAAAGTTTTTGTACAAACAAAACCAATGTAACCAAAATCAGAAGGGTAGCAACAAATTGGGAAACAATCTTCATAAAAACCTCTGACAAGGGTTTAATTACTAAAATTTATAAAGAACTAAATCAATTGTACAAAAAATCAAGCCATTCTCCAATTGACAAATGGGCAAGGGACATGAACAGGCAATTCTCAGCCAAAGAAATCAAAACTATTAATAAGCACATGAAAAAGTGCTCTACATCTCTTATAATCAGAGAGATGCAAATCAGAACAACTCTGAGGTATCACCTCACACCTAGCAGATTGGCTAACATGACAGCTATGCAAAGTAATGAATGCTGGAGGGGATGTGGCAAAGTGGGGACATTGATTCATTGCTGGTGGAGTTGTGAATTGATCCAACCATTCTGGAGGGCAATTTGGAACTATGTCCAAAGGGCGATAAAAGACTGTCTGCCCTTTGATCCAGCCATAGCACTGCTGGGCTTGTACCCCAAAGAGATAATGGACAAAAAGACTTGTACAAGAATATTCATAGCTGCGCTCTTTGTGGTGTCTAAAAATTGGAAAAGGAGGGGATGCCCTTCAGTTGGGGAATGGCTGAACAAATTGTGGTATATGTTGGTGATGGAATACTATTGTGCTAAAAGGAATAATAAAGTGGAGAAGTTCCATGGAGACTGGAACAACCTCCAGGAAGTAATGCAGAGCGAGAGGAGCAGAACCAGGAAAACATTGTGCACAGAGACTGATACATTGTGGTACAATCGAAGGTGATGGACTTCTCCATTAGTATCAATGCAATCCCTGAACAATCTGCAGGGATCTAAAAAAAAAATACTACCCACAAGCAGAGGATAAACTGTGGGAGTAAAAACACCGATGAAAAACAACTGCTTGACTACAGGGTTGGAAGAGATAAGACTGAGGAGAGACTCTAAATGAACACTATAATGCAAACTCCAACAACAGGGAAATGGGTTCGAGTCAAGAACACATGTGACAACCAGTGGAATCATGCGTCGGCTATGGGAGAGGGAAAGGCGGGGGGGGGGGGGGGGGGGGGAGGGGAGGGGAGGAAAAGAAAACAATCTTTGTTTCCAGTGAATAATGTATGAAAACGACCAAATAAAATAATATTAAAATTTAAAAAAAAAAAATTAAAATATGATCTCACACATAAAAAAAAAAAAAAGAAGGAATGCCCTGCCATAAAGAGCAGAGAATGTCAGAGCCAGGAGGGACTAAGGAACAAAACTATGAGATGGGAGACGAACCCTAAAATACAGAACACAGGAACTAGAAAAGAGATTATCAGAGGTGGGCGGGGCCTTAGAACAGGGAGTGTCAGAGGTGGGCGGGGCCTTAGAACTGGGAGTGTCAGAGGTGGGCGGGGCCTTAGAACTGGGAGTGTCAGAGGTGGAAGGTGCCTTAGAATTGGGTCTATTAGTTGTGGGAGAGGCCTTAGATCTCAAGAGTATCAGAGATGGGTGGAGCCTTATAATGGGGAGTATCAGAAATCAGTTGGGCTTAGAACAAGGAGTGACAGACCTGGGAGGGGCCATAGAACAGGGAGTGACAGAGCTGGGAGGGGCCTTAGAACAGGGAGTGACAGAGCTGGGAGGGGCCTTAGAACAGGGAGTAACAGAGGTGGGAGGGGCTTATAATAGGGAATGACAAAAGTGGGAGTGGCTTTAGAACATGATGTATCAGAGGTGGGAGGCGCCTTAGAACAGGGAGTGTCAGAGACTTAAGAATTCTGTATGATCCAATAAGCAACCTTGATTCCAGAGTACTTAGGATGAAGCAGGCTACCCACGTCCTGAAGACATCATTTTCAGGTGACCCATGTGGGACTTAGTTTTGCTTTATTCGTTATATGGGTTTGGTTTTTCTTTCACCTTTCTCAATTGTAAGGAGGTGCAGAGGTAAAGAAAGGGCTGCCCTCCCATTCAAAGGAAAAGAGGGTACATTTTTTATCTATGATCCCTGAGGAAATTGATTTTGTTTGAATAGAAATGTATATATACTTCTATAGGCGTATATACATATTTATTTGTAATTGAGGTTTTATTTTTCTTTCTCAATAGGAAGAAGGCTAGAAAAAGGTAGATTTTAAGTATTGAGGAAATTTCAATTAATTAAAAAAGAAAAAGTGGATCATCAAAGCACTTCTTTAAAATGCATAGAGGGGAGATAGGTAGGTGGTTTACTGGACAAAGAGCCAGACCTAGAGATGTTAAGTCCTAAGTTCCAATCTAACCTTAGACACATCCTAGCTGTATGTCCTTGGACAAATCATTTAATTCCAACTACCTAGCCATGACTACTTTTCTGCTTTGGAACTAAAGTGGAAGGTAAGGGTAAAAAAAAATGCATAGAAGGAGGACAGCTAAGTAGCTCAATGGATTAAAAGCTAGGCCCAGAGAAGGAAGGCCCTAGTTGCAAATCTGACCTGAGACACTTCCTAGCTGTGTGACCCTGGGTCACTTAACCCCAATTGCCTAGCCCTTACCATTCTTCTGCTTTGGAACTGATATTTGGTATTGAAAAAAATCAAATACATAAAATGGCATCAAAGAAATGAATGAATGAAGGTGAGAAGGAAACAGACCAACAAGATAGTTTTGAAAGTTTCATGTTCAATTGATCATATATATAATGTGAAAACAAGCTGTCCATAATAGATTCAGAGGGTCAGGTACAATTCTTTCTTCTGTTCTACTTAAATATTAAAATGTTCCATTTCTTTAGGGTTTGTTAAATTCAGAATAAGCGAATTAAATTTATTTTTAAAAAATTAGTACCTGTGGGGTTTTTACCACATCACCAATCCCTACTTCTTCTGTGACCTCCATTATGGATCATCCTTGACATTGCAGGGATCCATGGGAGATGCTGACTTTTCACCTGAAAGTGAGGAATTGGCCTCCAATGGATCCCAGATCCTAGAGTCAGGTAGGGAGAGCCACAGGTAGTTTGGGAGCTCATCATCTATGACAGACCTCCCCCCTGAGGAGGGAAGGTCACACTGCTGGATAGGAGAGAAAGGCTTACCAATGTTAATCTCATCATCTGTCAGTGTGTCCCCAGTGAAGTCAAACTGGAAGGACTGCAGGGTCTGAGAAAATTTCTGCACAGCTGAAGAATAACCTGGAAAAGAAAGAAGGCAAGAAACAAGGTTAACTGTTGTGGAACCCATGCCAACTGCCTAGGGCTCATTTTGTGAGAGTAGGAGGGAAGAGGATAAGGGAGGGGCTGGACCTGTGCTCTCATTGGTAAAGGGAAGTCCCAGATGAGGAAATTCCTCTTACTAATGCAGGTCAGCACCTTCTTTGTACTTAAACAGCAGCCTAGAGCATTGAGAAGTAAAGTGACTCACCTAGGGTGACACAGTGACAGGAGAAGGATTTGAACCCACATGCTTCTGGCTACTGGGACACAGTGCCTCTTTTATATGAGGAAAGCAATTAATAAAGGTGAAGTGGGGCCACTCACCGAGTCAGTAGCTGAGACCTAGGAGTAAAGCCACCATCACTCAACAGGGACTGAGCCCACTTTACCTCCAAGCCTATGGTCAGGCATGGAGGCTCTATGTATTCTGCACTACCTCTGAGAAGACCCCTGACACTTGTTATCAGCCCATTTTCCAAGCAGTGGGCCTTCCCCTTCTTTCAGGGTGCTGCCCCTTTTTTCCTCTCAAAAATTCTTCTCTGCAGGCCTTAGCTTTTCAAACTTCAGCTCATTTTGAACATTAGTGCTCCAGACATTCTTCTCACCAGATTACTCTTCAGTTCATCTTCGATTACTTGCACTTGCTTCTATCTCCTAAACTTTTTATTTATTTTTTAAAGCCCTTACCTTTCATCTTGGAATCAATACTGGGTACTAGTTCCAAGGCAGAAGAGTGGGTAAGGGCTGGGCAATGGGGGTGAAGTGACTTGCCCAGGGTCACACAGCTGGGAAGTGTCTGAGGTCAGATTTGGCTCTATGACCTCCTGTCTCCAAGCCTGACTCAGTGCACTGGGCTACCCAGCTGCCCCCACTTCTATATTTTTAGTGAAAAAATCTAAGTGACCCTATCACCCATTTTTCCTTTTTCCTTCTCATTGAAATTTTTGGGAAGCAGAGTCAAGATGATGGCGTAGAGGCAGCAAAAGTTCAGACCTCTGAAAACCTTTCCTTACCAATTACAAACTAAATTCTCCTAGGGGACTGAACGTCAAACCTAACAACAAGACAGAGCCAAGGAACCCTCCTACTGGACTCAATTCAAAAGTTGCAGCAGTGGAGACCCTCCATATTGCTCCCCCATTCCAGGAGGTTTTGGCCTTAGGGAACAACCAACCCAACCCATCAGGACTTAATCCCATCAACAGTCTTCAGAAAAAGAAAAAAAGAAATTACAATTGACAGCTTCTATACGGGCAATGAACAAAGAGCAAACGGAACAGAGGAGGAAGGAACACCAAGCAATAAAACAGAAAACCCAGAGAATTGGATACAGGCTTTTTTAAGAACTCAAAATACAATTCAAAACACAATTATGAGAGGCTGAAGACAATTAGGGAAAGAACTTAACAACTAAAACAAGTCATCTAAAAACAGAGGCACTTGTACTAAAACGAGAAAATAGTGTCTTGAAAGCCAAAATCAAACAGCTTGAAAACGTGGCAAAGGAGATGAAAGATGAGGTAAAGAGAATGAAAGATGACCTCCAAAGAAAATCAGACCAGAAGGATAAGGATAACCAAAAATCCAGGGATGAAATCCAGTCTTTAAGAACCAGAATACAACAACTAGAGTCAAGTGACTTCACAAAGCAACAGGACACTATGAAACAAAATCAAAAGAATGACAAAATTTAGGAAAATATGAAGCATCTCATTCACAAAACAGAATATTTAGAAAATCGTTCCAGGAGAGACAACTTAAGAATCATTGGTCTACCAGAAGACCATGACAAAAGAAAAAGCCTGGATGTCATACTACAGGAAATTATCCAAGAAAAATGCCCTGATATTCTAGAACAAGAGGGAAAAGTAGAGATTGAAAGAATCCACAGACCATCTCCTGTATTTAATCCCCAACTGACAACACCCAGGAATGTTATAGGCAAATTCAAGAACTATCAGACCAAGGAAAAAAATATTACAAGCTGCTAAGTCATTCAGATACCATGGAACCACATTGGGGATAACACAGGATCTGGCTGCATCTACACTGAAGGACCAAAAAGCATGGAATATGATATTCCAGAAAGCAAAGGAACTAGGTCTACAACCAAGAATCAACTACCCAGCAAAACTGACTATATGCTTATAGGTGAAAGTATGGTCATTCAACACAATATAAGAATTTCAAGCATTTGTAAAGAAAAGACCAGACTTGAACAGAAACTTGGATGCCCAAGCAAAGAATTCAAAAGAATCATCAAAAGGTAATTAAAAATGGGGGGGGGAGAAAAACAAAACAAAAAATCCTTTTTTTAAGAGACCCAATAAGTTAAAATGATATGTATCGCCTATATGAAAAGAGGTCATTGGTAACTCTTAAAAATTGTCATTACCACTCAGGCAGCTAGAAGAAGTACACGTAGAGGGAACAGTGACAGATTGTATAGGATGAAATCACAAGACATAAATATGTATATAGATATATGTATGCATAAATACACATATATGTGTATATATATGTACATGTATATACATATGGATATACACAACTAGAGCTTAAAAAGAGGTTAATACTAAAAGAAATGGGAAAAGAAATAGGAGGTAAATATATATGTCACAAAGAAGCATATGGTGGGAGGGGGTAGAACATCAATACACTGGAAGGGTAAAACTCTTACATGCAATGAAATTGACCCAAAGAAGGAAGAACAATCCAATCCATTAGGGCAGAGAATTGATTTGTGCTCTATAGGGAAATAGAAGGGTAACAAACGGACTGGTGGGGAGGGAAAGGGTGGGAGTAGTAAAGAAAATAATGGGGGAATAAGAAGAGAGGGGGTAGAAAGGGAAGTAAAATAAGGGTGGGAATTAGGGGAATTGATTTTTAAAAAATCATTGGTGTGGAAGAAAATGGTGAAAGAAGAAAAGGCAGGACTAGGAGTAGAAATCAAAATGCTGGGAAATACACAGCTGGTAATCATAACTCTGAAAGTGAATGGAATTAACTCACCCATAAAATGCAAGCAAATAGCAGAATTGATTAGAATCCAAAACCCTACTATATGCTGTCTACAAGAAACACACATGAGGACAGTAGATACGCATAGGATCAAAGTAAGAGTATGGAGCCAAATCTATTGGGCTTCAACTGATAAAAATGAGGCAGGAGTCACAGTCATGATATCTGACAAAGCCAAAGTAAAAATAAATCTGATTAAAAGGAATAGGGAAGGTAATTACATCCTGATAAAAGGCAGTATAGACAATGAGGAAATATCAGTACTCAACATGTATGCACCAAATAGCACAGCATCCAGATTTCTAAAGGAGAAACTAGTGGAGCTCAAGGATGAAATAGAAAAACTATACTAGTGGGAGACCTGAACCTTCCTCTATCTGAACTAGATAAATCAAACCAAAAAATAAATAAGAAAGAGATAAGAGAAGTGAATGAAATCTTGGAAAAATTAGACTTAGTAGATATGTGGAGAAAAATAAATAGGGAGAAAAAGGAATATGCCTTCTTTTCAGCAGCACACAGTACATTCAAAAAAAGTGACCATGTATTAGGGCATAAAAACATTGCAGACAAGTGCAATAGAGCAAAAATAATAAATGCAACATTCTCAGATCACAATGTAATGAAAATAATAATTAGTAAGGGTACATGGAGAGGCAAATCAAAAATTAACTGGAAATTAAACAATAGGATTCTCCAAATTTGATTAATTAAACAACAAATCATAGAAACAATTAATAATTTCATTGAAGAAAATGACAATGATGAGACATCCTTTCAATACCTATGGGATGCAGCCAAAGCAGTACTCAGGGGAAAATTTATATCCTTTAGTTTATATATAAACAAACTAGAGAGGACAGCGGTTAATGAATTCGGCATACAAATTAAAAAACTAGAAAGTGAACAAATTAAAAATCCTCAGATGAAGACTAAATTAGAGATCCTAAAAATCAAAGGAGAAATTAATAAAATTGAAAGTCAAAGAACAATTGATTTAATAAATAAGACTAGAAGCTGGTACTTAAAAAAAACAAATTAAATAGACAAAGTACTGGTGAATCTAAATTAAAAAAGGAAAGAAGAAAACTAAATTGACAGTATCCAAGATAAAAGGGAGACGTCACCTCTAATGAAGAGGAAATTAAGGCAATCATTAAAAACTACTATGCCCAATTATATGGCAATAAATATGGCAATCTAGGTGATGTGGATGAATATTTACAAAAATATAAATTGCCTAGACTAACAGAGGAAGAAATAGATTACCTAAACAACTCCATATAAAAAAAGAAATTGAACAAGCCATCAAAGTACTCCCTAAGAAAAAATCCCCAGGTCTAGATGGATTCACAAATGAATTCTGTCAAACGTTCAAAGAACAACTATTCCCAATATTATACAAACTATTCGACAGAATAAGCAAAGAAAGAGTTCTACCAAATTCCTTTTACGACACAAATATGGTACTGATCCCAAAGCCAGGCAGGTCAAAAACAGAGAAAGAAAACTATAGACCAATCTCCTTAATGAATATAGATGCAAAAATCTTAAATAGGATACTAGCAAAAAGACTCCAGCAAATCACCACGAGGGTTATTCACTATGACCAGGTAAGATTCATACCAGAAATGCAAGGATGGTTCAATATTAGGAAAATCATCCACATAATTGACCACATCAACAAAGAAACTGACAAAAATCACATGATTATCTCAATAGATGCAGAAAAAGCCTTTAACAAAATACAACATTCATTTCTATTGAAACACTATAAAGCATAGGAATAGAAGGGCCTTTCCTAAAAATAATAAACAGTACATATCAAAAACCATCAGCAAACATCATCTGCAATGGGGATAAACTAGAGGCCTTCCCAATAAGATCAGGAGTGAAACAAGGATGCCCATTATCACCTCTATTATTTGACATTGAACTAGAAACACTAACTATTGATTAGAGAAGAAAAAGAAATTAAAGGTATTAAAATAGGCAATGAGGAGACTCACTCTTTGTGGATGATATGATGGTCTACTTAAAGAGTCCTAGAGAATCAACCAAAAAGCTAGTCGAAATAATCAACAACTTTAGTGAAGATGCAGGATACAAAATAAACCCACATAAGTCATCAGCATTTCTATATATCTCCAACACATCTCAGCAGAAAGAATTAGAACGAGAAGTTCCATTTGAAATCACTCTAGACAATAAATATAAAATACTTAGGAATCTATCTGCTGAGACAAACACAGTAATTATATGAACACAACTACAAAACACTCTCCACACAATTAAAACTAGATCTAGACAATTGGAAAAACATTGATTGCTCATGAGTGGGACGAGCTAACATAATAAAAATGACAATCCTATCCAAATTAATTTACTTATTCAGTGCCATACACATCAAATTACCAAAAAACTTTCTTACCGAATTAGAAAAAAACATAACAAAGTTCATTTGGAAGAATAAAAGATCAAGGATATCCAGGGAAATCATGAAAAAAAAATGCAAAGGAAGGGGCCTTGCAGTCCCAGATCTCAAACTATACTCTAAAGCAGTGGTCATCAAAAAAATTTGGTACTGGCTAAGAGACAGAGAGGAGGACCAGTGGAATAGATTTGGGGTAAGTAACCACAGCAGGAAAGTCTATGATAAGCCCAAAGATCCCAGCTTTTGGGACCAAAATCCACTATTTAATAAAAACCACCAGGAAAATTGGAAGACAGTATGGGAGAGATTTGGTTTGGATCAACATCTTACACCCTACACCAAAATAAACTCAGAATGGGTGAATGACCTGAATATAAAGAAGCAAATTGGGTGAACACAGAATAGTATACATGTCAGATCTTTGGGAAAGGAGAGACTATAAAACTAAGCAAGAGCTAGAAAAAAGTCACAAAATGTAAAATAAATAATTTTGATTAAATGAAATTAAAACGTTTTTGTACAAACAAAACCAATGCAACCAAAATTACAAGGGTAGCAACAAATTGGTAAACAATCTTCACAACAAAAACCTCTGATAAAGGTCTAATTACTCAAATTTATAAAGAGCTAAACCAATTGTACAAAAAATCAAGCCATTCTCCAATTGATAAATGGGCAAGGGACATGAATAGGCAATTTTCAGATAAAGAAATCAAAACTATTAATAAGCACATGAAAAAGTGTTCTAAACCTGTAATAATCAGAGAAATGCACATCAAAACAACTCTGAGGTATCACCTCACACCTAGCAGATTGGCTAACATGACAGCAAAGGAAAGTAATGAATGCTGGAGGGGATGTGGCAAAGTAGGGACACTAATTCATTGCTGGTGGAGTTGTGAATTGATCCAACCATTCTGGAGGGCAATTTGAAACTATGCCCAAAGGGTGCTAAAAGACTGTCTGCCCTTTGATCCAGCCATAGCACTGCTGGGTTTGTACCCCAAAGAGATAAGAAGGAAAAAGACCTGTACAAGAATATTCATAGCTGCGCTCTTTGTGGTGGCCAAAAATTGGAAAATGAGGGGATGCCCTTCAATTGGGGAATGGCTGAACAAATTGTGGTATATGTCGGTGATGGAATACTATTGTGCTAAAAGGAATAATAAAGTGGAGGAATTCCATGGGGACTGGAACGACCTCCAGGAAGTGATGCAGAGCGAGGGGAGCAGAACCAGGAGAACATTGTACACAGAGACTGATACACTGTAGTACAATCCAATGTAATAGACTTCTCCATTAGTGGCAATGCAGTGATCCTGAACAACTTGGAGTAACCTTCGAGAAAAATCACTATCCACATCCAGAGGAAACACTGCAGGAGTAAAAATACCAAAGAAAAACAACTGCTTCAATACGTGGGTCGAGGGGATATGGTTGGGGATGGAGACTCTAAATGAACATCCTAGTGTAAACAACAACATGGAAATAGGTTCTGATCAAGACCACATGTAATAGCCAATGAAATTGCATGTCAGCTAAAGGAAGAGTGGGTGGAGGGGAGGGAGGGAAATAATATGATTCTTGTAACCAAGGAATAATGTTCTGAATTGACTAAATAAATTAACTTAAAAAAAGACTATTAACTGCAAAAAAAAAAGAAAATGTTATGCTCTGGGCCCTCAGAATTTCTTTATTGAGCCATTCATCCCTCCAGGGCTAACTTCTTCTGTAGAACAGTATTAGTTCATGAGAGCCTACCTCTCATTTCTCTTGAAACTGTGGAGGCCTCTTCTCAAAAATAGGGAGTCTGTCTCAGTCTATACCTGGTTGTCTCCTCCTCCACCATAAAGTTTGAGAAAGAGTCATCACTTCCCCCAGGATTCCCATCAACTCTACCCCAGCCTCAGCTCCTCCATGTTTGCAAGAATCAGACCCAGAAATGAATTTCCTTTGTTGTTTCCTATTGAAGGATAAACTGAGTATCAAGACAAATCAAGAAATCAGTAGGTATTCTGAGCAACGTGTTTGATATTTTAATCCTATCAGTAGACACAGTTGCTTTTCTAAAGTTAAGGGTAAAACAATCTTCTGACTAAATTCTTCACCCAAATTTGACAATACGGTGCTCTAAACACCCCCAAAAACAAGAGACAAAATGCCTTCCTCTCTAGTACAAAGGGAAGGCCAACAAGTTTCTGGCGGATGGCAGAGGTGCCCAGCCATGTAGGAAGAAGACCTTTCTATTCTGATGGATTTCCTAGTGAGTCTCCTTGTCCATGCACAACACTGTTCCTTTCCCACCTCCCCCCTTTCACCTCTCCTTTTGAATATTTTATACCCACACAGAGAGGGCGATTTCTTCCCAAGCCAGGTCTATTTCAGCCACAGGGTCTGTGTTGTGTAGCTGCCCCTAAATGCATGTATTAAAAATAAAGAAAACAAATTCTACTGAAATACAATCATCCAAATATAATTTGAAACAGGTACAGGGCCCTGGTGTGAGAACGCCGGTTTTGCATACATCCTTTCCTCCCAACAACCTCCTTCCTCACTGAATAGAGAAGGAAACTGAGACTAAGTGACTTGTCCAGAGACCCAGTGGATCAGAGGCCCAACTCTCCTTCCTGTGGCCCTGCCTTTCCTTCTCTTTCTCCCCCTCCCTGTCTCTCACTAGCCTCAGACACCAGCCCAACCTTAAGATTCCAGTTCTCTTTGCTTGGATCCCCTGGCAGCCTCCAAATGGGAGAGCCAGTGGTACGATGCTCAGGAAGAGCAGCAGTGGCTCCACTTGTCACCTCATAATGTAGCTGTGCCATTTTCCAGGGCTTCTCCCCCCAAAAGGATGTCAGGAAATGTTGAGCAGCATGCCATCCCTCCTCTAAAAGGTTCCCACGACTCGCCTCTCTCATGGCCCATCCCTCACCTCACTGGGCATACATTTATACATTTTTTCTAGTAGGATCAGAGGTCTTCGGCAGAAAGGGATCTTGGGAAGCCATCTAGTCTCAATCTCTTATTTAACACTGGGGGAAAGTGAGGCACAGAGAGGTGAAAGGACTTTCCCCAGATCATTCAAGGACTCTCAAAGGCCGGCTAGTCCAACTTTCTCATTTTTCAGAGAAGGAAACTGAGGCCCAAGCAGGTGTCAGTAAGGGTGAGGAGGACCTAAATCCAAGTCTTCCTGACAGAGACACCAATTTTCTATCCACTACACTACAATGCTTCTGGAGTACGTATACATTGAAACATTCTCGTCTCATCTACCTCATACCCAACAGTGAGAAAACTGCTCAGGGTTCAAGGGACTCGAATTAGAGCTGCAGTAAATGGCCCATGCAGCACACTAGCCTGCCCCCTGACTTTGAGCAGTGGGCCTCTTCGAAGGACATCAAGGACCCTAGGACTTTGTTGCTTCTTCTGTGCTCTGGATCAGCTACCACCCAACATGCAGACTTGGCAGATACCCAGCTTATCTGGCTATATGTAGAAGTCCATCTGCTTGGTTTTATTGCTCTCTGGGACCAGGGAAAAGGAGACAAGGAAGACAAGCAGACCTACTGCTTTTAGCGAAAACATGTATATGATCTGACTATTATATCAGAACTCCCCAGGGATCCTGCTGCCATCTTGAACCTTCTTTTCCATTTCCAAAAACACTTTGTTTCAGGCAACCAGAACCTGGAAACCTGGAACGGGCCACATTTCAGACAAACTCGAGGGGAACTGGGGAAGGCCAGCCACGTTATCATGGCGTTCCACTGTTTCCGCCTTTAGAATTAGACTTCCCCCAAAACATTTCCCCTGCACATCAGTGACAAAAATAAAGTAAAATGAACAGCAAGCCAGGCCTGCTTCCATATTTCATTCCAAGAAAGAGCACAAAACTGGCCACACTTATGGAAAAGAAACCCAGCCCCAACAACTTTCCAGGGATCAGGCCCAGCCACAGGCAGGCAGGCAAGCAGGATGGGGAAGGAGCTCATATCTGGCTCTCTCCTTTACCCTAGAAACTTGAATAACAATCTTAATGGCTTCTCCCTTCACCCTTAACATGAATTTCAATGGGCGGGCCTTTTGTAAGGGGGGAGGAGAGTAATCACAGAACTATAGTTTATATCCAGTCTCTCTCCTCACCTAAGCCTTCATTCCCTAATAGACTCAACTCAGCAGATCACTTGATGAACTTTTTAGCCCTTTCTTTCCATGTTAGAATCAATACTGTGTATTGGTTCCAAGGCAGAAGAGTGCTAAGGGCTAGGCAATAGGGGTAAAGTGACTTGCCCAGTGTCACACAGTCTGAGGCCAGATTGGAACCCAGGACCTGGTGCTCTATCTGCTATGCTACCAAGCTACCCTGTTCAATAATTTCTTTATCAAGTATCTCCTTCTCTCCAAGAACTAGCTAGAGGCTGGTAATTATTCTTGATGGGTCACAGTAGTCATGTCTGACTCGTGATGACCCTATTTGGGGTTTTCTTGCCAAAGATCCTAGAGAAGTTTGCCATTTCCTTCTCCAGCTTATTTTACAAATAGAGTGAAGTGACTTGCCCAGGGTCACAGAGCTAGGAAGTTCCAAGGCCAGATTTGAACTCAGGAAGGTAAGTCTTTCTCATTCCAAGCCCTCTGTCCACCCCGCTGCTCCAGATGTAAAAACGAACCAGTCTCTACTTTCAGGCATCTTATGTTCTATTTGGGGGAAGTTAATCTATCAGCAAATATTTCGGAAGTTCATACTATGTACAGGCACTGTGGGATACTAGGGATACAAAAAATCAACCTTTACAACCTTTCTTGGGCTTCTTGGAGCTCCAGCATCACTCCTCTTGGACTCTGGGGCCATTATTAGTAACTAGAGAGCATTAATGGAACAGAGAAGTACTGCTCTGATGCCTGGATGGGACTTGTTACTCTGGACAATGACTGATGGGGGAACTAATGTTTGGTTCAAAATGCTGGAATGACTCACACTAACACTTCCCTGAGTCAGAATGAGCATGATTGGGTGAACTTCAGCAAGAGTTAACATGACTTGGCAAAATGGCACAGATTAAGCAAGTATTTAAATTAAATTAAATTAATATATATAATAAAATTAATAAAATAAATTCAATTTTTAAAATCACATGGTGTAATTTTGCTTTTTTTTTTGCCTTTTCCCCTATTACCAATTATGCATACGTGAATTCTTATGTATCGAATTTGCATGAAATGTGGTCTTACTGTAAATTGTTCTAGCTGGCTTCAAGCTTCCGATCCTGGGGAGACGAGTTAAGGCCTTCCTCCAGGATGACAAGGGCAGATCTGAAACGCTTTGGAGAAGTAAGGAGAGAGAGTCTCTCTTTGAATTTCCCTCCTTAGCTGATCTCTTCCATCCACAAGTTTCCCTCTCCAAACTATCCCTCCATCTGTATCCCTGTTCTGCCGATTTTGGAAGGGATCCCAAAAATACAAAGGTACAAATATGCTGAAGATCTTTTCTTGCTCACTTTCCCCTAGAAAAAGGTTCTACGGGCAACTGTGGATAAGAAATTAGCCCTTCTGGAATCCCGGCTTCCTTGGTTCAGCCTTGAAACAGAAGGTTTTCTAATGGATGAAGGTCTCCTTACCTTGTGTTCTCCAAGCAACCTCGCTATGGAAACATTCGGATAAATAATCAGTTTATCTCAGACCTTTTCTCTTTTGTTCATTAAACTCCCAGCTGTCGTCTTTCCTCTCCCCTCCAAAACAATGACTTAGGGAGAAATATGTCCAGCAAAAACAAACCCAACAAAACAACCCACCCTGTGATTCATGATTTGGACTTGCTATCAGCTGATTGCGATATTGACTGAGATTGTGGAAATAGACAAGATAGATTTTCAAAGAGCTGCATTTGCTGCACAATTTTAGTGCAGAGTGTTGTCTTGAATAAGAGAATCCATGTGTGTGAATTTCTTTATTCTCTTCTTGTTCTCTTTATTCCACACTCAGTCACTCAGCATGCATTTATTAGCTGTTTACAACGTGTCAGACACTAAAGAGAGAAAAAAAAGACAAAAATAGCCCCTGCCCTCATGGGAGAGACAACGTATTGTAAAAAATAGACTCGAATACAGGACTACAATCCCCACAAGCCTTTGCTCCACTTCCCCAGAATGCCTTGTAATCTCACCTGGGCTGAGATTGAGAAGGTATTTAAGCTGATTCAAAGGCTTTTGAGGGGCTCTCTTGGCTCTTTTTGGACTTCCATTTTGGAGCAGACGGTCTCTTGCATGATGTGAGGTTATTTTGTCTAGGCCTCTGGCCTAGGCACATGTTTCTTACTTGTATATTCTTTAATCTTTAACCTTTAATAAACCTCTACAAAATATAATACTTCTTGCAGAGAGAAACTAATTTCTACCTGCCTTCACCTGTCTCAGTCTCCCCAGTCTCCCCTAAATTTTAATCTTTACAGTATGTAAATAACAAGATGGATGTAGAGAGATAAAGAATAAATGGAAGGCAGGAGCAGAAGGGAAGGCGCTACCAGTCGGGGAGACCAGGAAAGACCTGAAGAAGGTGGGTTCTGACCTGAGTCTTGAAGGAAAATGGGAGAACTAGAAGGCATTAGAAAGGTGAGAGAGCATTCCAGAGACGGGGGAGTGGGGGAGAGTGGAGAAAGGAGGGAACATTGCAAAGACATGGAGGGACAGTAGGTAGGCAAGTGTGGCTGGATCATATTGTGTGTAGATAGGAGTCAAGTTTAAAAAGACTTGGAATGTAGAAAGGGGTCAGATTGTTAAGGGTTTTAAATGCTGAAGTTTTATATTTTGATTTTATATTTGATGCTGTGAGTAATAGGGAGCCATTGAAATTTCTAGAGTAGGGGGTGGCATGGGCAGAAATCACTATGGCAGCTGAGTGGAGAATGGACTGAAGAGGGAAGAGATTTGAGAGAGGGAGGACAATTAGGAGGTTAGTGTAGTTATCCAGGCAAGAGTGGCAGAGGGCATGGATTACTACTGTGGCTGTATGAGTGGAGAGAAAGGGAAGTAGATGAGACTTGTTATCACAGTAGAAATGACCAGATTGGTCGATGCACTGGACATCTGAGTTGAGCGAGAGTGAGAAGTTGAGGGTAACACCTAGGTTGTGAGATGAGGACAATGGTGCTACGTAGCCTTGATCATTAATTTTGCATTACTCAGGTTAAGAGGGTCTTTCCTGTTCATGAAAATTATAAGTGGGATAACACAAATGGCAGCTGGGTAGCTTAGTGGATAGAGAGCCAGGCCTGGAAATGGAAAGTCCTGTATTCAAATATGACCTCAGATATTTCCTAGCTGTGTGACCCTGGGCAAGTCATTTAACTTCAATTGCCTGACCCTTACCACTCTTCTGCCTTGGAACCTATACATAGTATTGATTCTAAGACAGAAGGGTTAGCAAAAATAAATGAAGGAGGGGGAAGAGAACAGGCATTTAGGTAGCACATACTATATGTGAGCTACTGCACTAAGCACTCTTTACATATATTATCACATTTGATCTTCACAACAACCCAGGAAGATGGGTGCTGTTATTTTCTCTATTTTACAGTTGAGGGAACTGAGCCAGAGAGAGGTTATATGACTTGCCCACTTGAGACCAGATTTGGACTCAGATCTTCCCAATTCCAGGCCCAGAACTGCATCCATTGCTCCTCCAAGCTGCTTGTAGAGAGAGTAACTAAAATCCTCCCTGCTGCCCCAAGCAAAAGGGTAGATAAGAATGTCTCCCGAAAGACTCCAGCCCAAGTTGGGGGGTGGGGTGGGGTGGGAGGGTAGAGTTCTTTGCCAAGACTGAAGCCAAGGGGCACCTAGGTGCCTCAGAGTACAGAAAACCAGGCCTAGAGTCTAGAGAACTTGAGTTCAAATGAGGCCTCGACACTACCTGGCTATGTGACCCTGAGCAAGTCACTTAACCCCCATTGCCTACCCCTTGCCTCCCTTCTGTCTTGGAACCAGTACTTAATATCAATTCTAATTCAGGAGGTGAGGGTTTTTTTTTTTAAAAGAAGACTGTAGCCAAGTCCTCTCCTTTCCCCCAGTGCTGTTCCTCCTTGGGAATTTTCTGAAATGCTGTCTCTCCTGTCTTCCTACTTACTGGAAATCCCCAGTCTCAGCTCAATCAACTGCTTTTATACAGGATCCAGGGCATAATGAAATCCTCAATCAGCGGGCACAGATTTCCTTTATGGCATCATTTTATTTAAACCAAGGCCTTGCAAAGACATTTCACATTCAGTCTAAAGTCTATGGAATGAAACTGAGTGAGTATGCGATGGTTTATATGATTTGCTCAATCACTCTATCCTTACATATGTGGCAATGAATATGATATCAAAACAAAAGCTGGAGGGCACCTAGGTGGCTCAGTGGCCTGGAGATGAGAGGTCCTGGGTTCAAATCTGAACTCAGATATGTCCTAGCTGAATGACCCTGAGCAAGTCACCTAACCTTGATTGCCCAGCCCTCAACCACTCTCTTCTATCTTGGAGCCAATACTTAGTATCAATTCTAAGAACTAAAGTGAGGATTTTAACAAAAATAAATCCCAAAAAATGATAAGAAAAAAGAAAATACATTAAACATTAGAACAATATTTAATCTAATTAAATTGTTTAATTTAATTAAACCATGTTTAATTGTAGCAAAAATTAGAAAAAAAAATTAAATATCCACAACTAGGTTGGGGATTCCATTTATTTTAAATGGCCTGGCACTTAGGGCCTTCCACAATTTTGCCTTATGCCATCTTAACAGCCTAATCTATAGTCCACCTGTTATGTTCCAGGCAAATAGGACTTGAGACTATCTCCCAAACACACTCATCCATGCCTTTCTTATGCCATGTCCTATGGTTCAAATGTCCTCTTTGCCTTGTCTCCTCCATATCTTTCAAAGTCCAACACAGGTGCTCTCCTGTCTATGAGGCCTTCCCCAATCCTTGAGGGTCAAAGTGATCTCTTCTTCCTCAAATTATGGGCACTTGGAACTCTCAGAGACCACAAGAGTGGAAGGATCACGATCTCTGGAAGGCCAGCCACATAACTGTTCTGTGATCAGGCTATCCTGAGGGCCAGCGAGCCAGTGATGGATTTCAAGGTAACTCATTTAGTAAATTACTGAGAATTTGCAGTCTTCATCCAGTAGAGGGAGTAGCTTCACTAATGAAATCACAGAACTTTAGGAGAAAAAGACTCTCCTAATTTGTGGATATAGATCTCCATCTACTTTTTTGATTGTAAGTTTCCTCTGGGAAAGGACTTCATCATGGACTTAGACTCATGCTCTACTGTACACGGTAGGCTTAATAATTCACAGTGAATGAATGACTGACAGTACCATATCCAGGAATCAACAGAACACACAGCCCATATGGAAAGTCCAGGTGGAAGCACAGCTACTAAAGACACACACAGTTGGGTTTGGTTTTGTCAATTCAACATATCATTAATACTTATTAAGGGCAAGACATCAGGCTGGACAGTGGGGAGGAGGGGTTACAAAGACAGACATAACACAAACCTTGTTATCAGAGAGCTTATAGTCAATAAGGGGAAGACAGATGAACAAAACTAGGATCCAAAGGCAAGGAACACCCATGGGAAAAAGAGGGCCAGGGCAGCTAGGTCGCTCAGTGGATTGAGAGCCAGGCCTGGAGATGGGAGGTTCTGGGTTCAAATCTAACCTCTAAAAAATCACTTAATCTCCATCGCCTGGTCCTTACCACTCTTCTGCCTTGGAACCAATACAAAGTACTGATTGTAATATGAAAGGTAAGGATTGACAGAGACAGAGACAGAGATCTGGTAACTTTGGGTAAATCCTTCTTCTCCCTAAGCCTCACTTTCCTCCTCTAAAATAAAACAAAGCTAACCTCTGAGGTCCATTTCACTTCTAGATTTAAAGTCTACTGTATGATCTTGGGCAAGTCCCTTCCCCTCCCTGGACCTCAGTTTCCTCCTGTTAAATGAAGGAGTTGAACTAACTGACCTCTAAGATCCCCCTGCACCCCAGATCTAAATTAATGGTGTACTCCACGAGAACTTCCAAGGTCGGTTCTAGAGAAAGGGAGCAGGTCAGGAAAGGATTCACATGGGGAGAACTGATGAAACTCAAGTCCTGGTTAGCTTTGAACTTAAAAAGAAAATTAAATTAAAAGGGGGGTGTCCACAGTCATCTGGAACCTGCTCTGCAACTTCAAGCCTCAGAGAGCTGCCTGGGGCATTGAGAGGTCAAATCACTGAACCAGGAAAAGACAGAGGCTAACCTTGAAAGGAGATCTCAAGTCCAGGCCTAACCCTTTACCCACTAAGGGACAGCTGCCTCTTTCAATGCAACGCAGGAGGAAAAGGAATTGGGTTTAGAGGGAAAAGATCTCTGTATGAATCCTGTCTCTCCCACTAATGAGATGTGTGACCTTGGACAAGAATTTCTCCTCTCTGGGGTTATCTATAAAAGGAAGAAGATGGACTAGATGTTCTCCAAGGGCTCTGTCAGCACTAACATTTTATGATTTTCCCTAGTCAGGCACATATGTACATCCTGGTCTCTCTTCTGAATGCCAATATCATGTCAACAATTACCCATCAGATTATTTCAAAATGGATGCCCAGTAGACACCTCAATCTCAACATGCCCAAGAGGCCTCATTCTCTTGCCCCGCAAATCCAACCCTTTTGAATTTCCCTCTTTCTATCCAAGGAACCACCATCCTTCCATTTACCTAGGTTCATAACCTCTGTATGTAGCATCCTCAACTACTTACTTCCCTTCATCTCCCTGTATTTGATCAGTTGCCAAATCTTGAGAAATCTGAGGAGGAAAACATCACCCACTGACCTTGGGCAAGTCAATTCCCCTTTAAAGGCCTCAGTTTCATCCTTCATTCTCTTGCTTCATCATCTCCCTTCACTCTACTCACCCAGCCACTCCCCTGTATGAGCTCCTCATCACCTCCTGTCTCAACTATTACAATAAAATTCTAATATGTCTTCTGCCTCAAGCCTTTCCCCTCTCCAATCAAGATTCCCCACCATGGCCAAAATGATATTGCTAAAGCTTTCAGTCTGTCTATGATTTCCTATTACTTCCCCAATCAAATCTGAAATCCTGTTTGGAGCATTTAAAGCCAAACCTGGCCCCAATCTACCTTTCTAGCATCATTACTCATTCCTCCTCCTCACACACATTACAGTCCCCCCAAACAAGCCTTCTTCTTATTCTTCACACATGACGCTTCATTTCCTTTGCCTCTGTACAATCTGTCCCCGTGCTGGGAATGCCCTCTTTCCCCACTGGTCCCTCTTAGTATTTTTCATTTCCTTCAGAGTTGTTCAAGCACTCCCTTTTCCTAATCCTTCCAGCTGCTAGTGTACACACACGTGTGTGTGTGTGTGTGTGTGTGTGTGTGTGTGTGTACATGTAAGTTTCTTAAAAGTAAGGACACAGCAAACTCTTCCTCTTCATCAGAATTTTTCATTTATTTCCTCAAAATTTCATTTACACAAGACCTGATTGTTCTCTGTGCAAATGTTTATAGACAATTACTCCTTGTGCATCCTTTCTCCTAATCATTTGACATCCACATTACCCAAATCTAAGATGCATAACAGACTCACCTTTCTACTCCTTCTCTATCATGACTTTGAAGATAGGATGGCTCCTTTTCTCCAGGGTTTCCATCATTTTAACTTTAGCATTCCCCTTCTTGGTGAGAATCAGCTGCAGAGTCAAATTTCCCCCACATGGTTTCTTCCATCTTTTGATGGATGAAATTATCACAAGGGTTAGCCAAGAATTTCTTAGTTGCTCTGCTTTTGGCAAAAAAAGTGCTCTAGCAGATGGCCATATAACTGAAGTCCCTCACCATTGCTACACAGTGACTCTGGGCCAATCTTATGATCTATTTCCCCAACTCCTCATCTATTTCTTCCTTCTGTCCAAGTGGTCTGGAGTATACTCCCAGGATAGTATAACTTCTGTTTCTTCCTCCCTTGATCGTTACCCAAATACTCTCCATCATACTTCCTCTCCCTTGACCCTAGTCCCTAGTTTCCTTGCTTAAATAGATCATTTTAATATATAAGGACACTCAGAAAAACTCTTAGCCAAATGAGTGGCAGAGGTGATCATAAAAGAGAAAGCAGAACATTTTGATTATAGAAAACCCAGAAACTTTTCCAAAAAGGAAATCAACTCAACTACAAGAAAAACTGCAAAGTGGAGGCCGGGGGGGGGGGCTTTAATCAAATCCCTCTGGTAAAAGTCTACTATCCAACACATATTGGGAATTTTTTTAAGTAAGAACAAAAGCTTTCATAGATCCCATGTGAATGATTGATTTAGAGCTGGAAGGGGCCTTAGAGGCCATCTACTGCAAATATCTCATTTCATGAATCAGGACACTGGGACTGAGAGAGGTCAAGTGACTTGCCCAAAATCACACAGCTAGTAAGTGGCAGAGCCCTGATTTGAACACAGTTCCTCCTGGACTCTAAATGTAACATTCTTTCTACTGTACTACACTTTCTATAATCTAATATAGTTAAGGGAGGGAGAGCAACGATTTGGATCTTATAACTTCAGAATATGTATGTGGAAAAGTGTTATTACATGTAATTGAGAAAAGAAAATATCTTTTAAAAATCAACCAATTATGAAAAAATACATAAGCAGTTTAAAAATGTCTACATCTACTCCCCAATCAGTAAGAGAGAAAATAATATGAACATTTTCGATGAGAAGAAATGCAAACTATAGATAACCATATAAAAATGTTCATTAAAAAGAGAAGTCATTAAATGAGTCAAATACAAAATAGAAGTAATTAAAAATACAAGAAAGGTACCTTTAAAATCTCTCCGGGTTCAAAGCATACCCTTCAGATTGTCAAAGAATGAAAACAAATACTTTTGGAGGAGCTGTAATTAGACAGGCAAGCTAACATATCTGCAGAATGTGAATGGGTCCAATCATTCAAGAAAATAATGTTAAATTGTGAGAAGTACATAAATTCTTTAGATTCTATCTTTTTCTAAACCCTAACATTCCATCTAAGAATCAATACTATGTATTGGTTCCAAGGTAGAAGAGTCGTAAGGGCTGGACAATGGGGTTCAAGTGACTTGTCCAAGGTGACACAACTAGGCAGTGTCTGAGGCCACATTTGAACCCAGGACCTCCTGTCTCTAGGCCTGGCTCTCAATCCATTTGGGCCACCCAGGTGCCTCCAACTTATATCCTTTAATCTAGGAACTCAGTCAATAAACAAATAGTTTTATGATGTCACAGGCCTGTGGTAGATACTGGATATACCGAAAAAAATTGTATCTCCCCTCAAGGAGCTTGCACTCACCAGGTAATAACATATATCATGTAAGCATGATACATACAAAATAAAAACAAGGTAATTTAAGGAACCGAAAAACTGAGTGGTGAATAAGCTCATTGGCCTATGGGTGGACCTGAACTTTAGAAAGATTACTTTGGGGGCTGTGCAGTAGGAAAAGACTTTAGGCAAGGCTAGATGGCTATTACAGGAGTCTAGGCATAAGATATTAAGGACTTGAGCTACAATGATGGCTGTGTGATATGAGTGAACAGAGGGGAATGTATATAAGAAGCATTATGGAAATAGGATGAGAAGGTTTTGCAATGAAATAGCTATGTGGAAGAAGAGGTAGCTAGGTGGCTCAGTGTATAGAGGGCTGGAGTCAGAAGACCCTGGGTTCAAATCTGGCCTCAGATATTTTCTAGCTGTATGACCCTGGGCAAGTCACTTATCCCCCACTGCCTAGTCCTTACTACTCTTCTGCCTTAGAACCAATGCTTGGTATCAAATCTAAGATAGAAGGCAAAGGTTTAAATATATAGAGATATATAGATGGAAACCAAAATGAAACTGAATACAAAGATTAGGTGTCAGATTGAAAGGCAAGGTTGGGAAGGACACTGCCCAACCAATAAAGTAAACTACAACACATACGGACGGGCATTTGATTCGCCTTCCTATTGCTAATAGAAATGTAACATTTCTATCAGGACCAAGGACAGAGCCTTATGGCACTCCACTGGAGACTTTTCTCTTCCCCTTTAATCTATTCTCTGGGTTTAGTTATTCACTCAGTTCTGCACTCATCACTGCTACTATTTGTCCATCAAAAGCCACTATATTATACAACTTTTTAACTACTTTCTTTCACTTTGGGGACATTTTCCTTCTCTAGTCATCTTTCAAAGGTCACAATACAGTGGGAACGGCAATTAAATAAAAGAAATAATAGAACTCAAATTGGTTCATTTCCAATCAGGGCTGGAAGAGGCCTTGGATCGATGGACATCAGAACTGGAAAGATCCTTAGACAATGGGATCTCGGAGCTGGCAGGGACCTTAGAACATAGAATATTGGTGCTGAAAGTACTTAGAAATACACTATCAGGCCTCGCAGGGACCTTAGAACAAAGGCCATCAGAACTGGAAGGGACACTAGAACATAGGACAACAGAGGTAGGATGGGGAGGTGGGATTACAACATCGAATGTCAGAACTGCAAGAGACCTTAGAATATACACTAGCACTAGAATGGGCCTCAGAACACAGAATGTTATACCTAGAATCATCTAGTCCAAACTCCTTGTTTTACAAAAGAAGAAACTGAGGCCCAGAGAGAAGTGACTAACCCCACATTACACAACTAGCCAGTGAGTAGATGATAGACTAGGAGTTCAAGTCCTTTGCTTGCCTCCTATTTATTTCCCACTATACCACAAGCACTGCCAATCTCCCAACAATCTCTTCCATTGTGCTAAGCAGTTCATGACTGTAGTATAAACAAACATAAGCACCACTTCAGAATTTTAAATAATGCGATTGAACAATGAGAACTGGACTTAAGTCACTAGAATATGTTAGAGGCCAAGAGATTTTTCAATGAGTGAGGATTCCGAGAACTGACTCGCTTTCAGTGAGCAAAAGGAATGACAAAAATCCCAAGTTTTGTTTAATAATGATATTATATAAATTGGGGAAAGAGAGGTACTCACTGCCTTTATTCCAATTTCGGCATCTTTGTAAGGGAACCGCGAGGCTTTCATTGGAGGGGCCTCATGCTCTTTATGGGCTAAATCCAGACCTAGGAGCCAAAGGGGACCAGTTTTCATCACAGGTCTTCTGCTCAGTGCCCTAAGCCTTCGGGAAACACGAAACCAATCAAGTTGACCCATTTACTGGGTCAGTAGGTCAGTCGGCCAGTGGCATTTCCTGTGTGCCTGGTGTGTGTTAACCACGCATTTTACTGGGTGTTGGGGAAAGCCAGAAAAGACATCTAGTACATAGTCCTTGGACACAGGAGAGACCCACAAATAATGGAAGGGCACTTTTACAGTGAGGCAACATGCCAAGTGAGAACCCTAAACAATGTAGTCCAGGGATGACGGGCAAAAAAGGCACTGGCCTGGGAATCAGGAGACCATGGTTCAAGGCCCGGCTCAGCCAATAACTTGTCATGTGACCTTGATCAAGGCACTGCACCTCTCTATTTCTCAGTTTCCTCATCTGTAAAATGAGTGGCTTGGATGAATGACTTTTAAGGCCCTGGACTACTAAAATAGCCTGCTGGTTGTCTTCCCTGCCTTGAATCTCCCTCCACTCCAATCTGTATTCCACTCAAAAATCAAATTAAATCTTCCTAAAGAAGAGATCTGACAATTCCAACTCTGCCTCCCTAGGCAATCACCTCCAGTAGCAACCTATAACCTCCAGGATTCAACGACTTTCATCACTTGTCCCCCTCCTTTCTTTCTTTTTTTTAAACTCTTACTTTCTGCCCTATTAACAATTCTAGGACAGAAAGGCAAGGGGCAGGCCAATGGGTTGAGTGACTTGCCCAGGGTCATTCAGCTAGGAAGTATCTGAGGTCAAATTTGAACCCAGGACCTCCCAACTCCCAATTGGTTCCCTCTCTACTCTGCCACCTAGTTGCCTCCCTCCTCCGATCTTTCTCATCTTCTTCTATATTACTCACTCCACCCCACTTTCTCTGCAGGCTAGTAACTAAAGATACTTTGGCATCTCCTGGTTCTGTGTATTTTCTCCTGCTATTTCCTAGGCCTGTAATGCTCTTCCTACGGCATGGGAAGCTTGCTAAATGGCATCATTACCCTGGGTTTTAAAGGGGTAAGCGAGACAGAATTTAACAGAGAAGGGAGAGTGTTCCAGGCAGAGGTCATATAGGACTACTTGGAGGTAAAAAGTGGGGGAGGCAGGGGGAAGCGGCAAATAACCAGCATGGCAGCGAAAGAAGGTCTACTTAGGAAAATGATGAGAAATAAGGTTAACAAAATGAGGCTGGAGTGGAGGCCCTTAGCAGATCCTGAGAGTACCGAATGCTACTTAAGGCACTGAGATTTGGTGCTATATAGTAGGGCTAGAGCCAGGGACTAGACTTGAGATTTCCTTAGTACAGGGAAACTCCCTAGTGAGGAAACTTCTCCGTGAGGGAATGCTCTCAACAAATGCAAGTCAGCGCCTTCTCTGCAACTTCAA
Source organism: Monodelphis domestica (assembly GCF_027887165.1). Lineage (NCBI taxonomy): Eukaryota > Metazoa > Chordata > Mammalia > Didelphimorphia > Didelphidae > Monodelphis > Monodelphis domestica. The sequence continues at coordinate 79,653,870 of NC_077235.1, forward strand.
AGTCTTAAGAGAGTTGAGCTGCCTAGAGGATTGAGGGGTCAAGTGATTTGTCCAGGGTCATACAATAGGAAACATGTCAGAGATGGGTCTTTCCATCTCTAGGCCAGCTCTCTAACCATTCCACTAACTGTCCATGAACAAAGTAGAAACATAATAGAAAGATTATATTTGCCACTCTGTGTAAATGAATGAGTGAATACACGGGGATTGTAGAGACTTGCTAAGAGACTTTTAAAATGGTCCAAGGAGGAGATGAGGGCCTCACGTGGAGTCAAATAGTCCCACGTATAGTGGAAAGAATATTATCGTAGGAGCTAGAACATCTGGATTCTAGTCACAGATGAATCATTAAGTCTCTGTTTGAGTTTGAGCAAAATATTTTCCCTCTCTGTGGCTCAGTTTCCATTAGGGTAAAGTGAGGAGGGAGTTGTACACTAAACAAAGATGGCTGGAGAGTTACAGTTGCAGATTCACTGTGATCTGGCTCCAGGACACTATTGCTTAGGGCCTGGGATGTGATTAAGCAGGCCACGGTCAGGTCATCAACTCCAGAGAATCACAGAACCGTGAAGTTAGAAATCTCAGAGGTCAACTAGGTTAAATTACATCTGAACCCGAATGATTTTGGCAACATACCCATTGAGTGATCATCTTACCCTTACTTAAGAACTCAAACCACCTCCCCACCACAGCCAGGTAGGCCATTACAGCCAGTTCTAAATGGTAGGAGGTTTTCCCCAAATTCTCCACCTTTTAACCTCCTCTCATTGTTCCCTTCAGAGCAAGATTAATCCCGCCTCCTTTGACACTTCTTCAGAAACTGAAAGACAACTATCATATACTCACCAACGTTGCACTTCATGAAACTAAACATCCCCATTTCCCTCACCTGAGCTTTATATATCACTAACTCAAGGCCCTTCACCATCCCTATTACCTTCTTCTGCATATTATCCAGCTTATCAATGTCTTCCTTAAAATGTGGCCCACGAGGGGGGTAGCTGGGTTGCTCAGTGGATTGAGAGCCAGACCCAGAGCCAGGAGGTCCTGGGTTCCAATTTGACCTCAGCCACTTCCAAGCCGGGTAACCCTGGGCAAGTTAACTTCTATTGCCCAGCCCTTACCACCCTTCTGCCTTAGAGCCAATACAGAGTATTGATTCTAAGATGGAAGGTAGTGGTTTTATTTTTTAAAATGTGGCCCAGAAAGAATAAACAGAACTAAACACAAGACTCCAGGTGGCATTAGATGAAGACAGAAGGGCCATCCATCCTCTCCCTAGTCCTGGACGCCATACCTCTCTCTTTTTTTTTTTTTAATACATTTTATTTGATCATTTCCAAGCATTATTCGTTAAAGACATAGATCATTTTCTTTTCCTCCCCCCCACCCCCCATAGCTGACGCGTAAGTCCACTGGCCATTAGATGTTTTCTTGATTTGAACCCATTGCTTTGTTGATAGTATTTGCATTAGAGTGTTCATTTAAAGTCTATCCTCTGTCATGTCCCCTCAACCTCTGTATTCAGGCAGCTGCTTTTTCTCGGTGTTTCCACTCCCATAGTTTATCCTTTGCTTATGAATGGTGTTTTTTTCTCCTGGATCCCTGCAAATTGTTCAGGGACATTACACCGCCACTAATGGAGAAGTCCATTACATTCGATTATACCACAGTGTATTAGTCTCTGTGTACAATGTTCTCCTGGCTCTGCTCCTCTCGCTCTGCATCACTTCCTGGAGGTTGTTCCAGTCTCCATGGAATCCCTCCACTTTATTATTCCTTTGAGCACAATAGTATTCCATCACCAACATATACCACAGTTTGTTCAGCCATTCCCCAATTGATGGGCATCCCCTCGTTTTCCAGTTTTGGGCCACCACAAAGAGCGCAGCTATGAATATTTTTGTACAAGTCTTTGTGTCCATTATCTCTTTGGGGTACAGACCCAGCAGTGCTATGGCTGGGTCAAAGGGTAGACATTCTTTTAGCACCCTTTGGGCATAGTTACGCCATACCTCTCTTAATGCTTCACCTGGTTTTATTTTTTGTTGACTGCCGGGTCATACTATTATTGACTCATATTGATCTTATAATCCATGAAAGTCTCCATGTGTCTTCTCTATACAAATTGCTATAAAGTTATATTTCATTGACATATTGTACTTTTAAAACCTATTTGTTGAATCCAAGTATAAGACTTTGCACTTATTCTGATGGAATTTTTTCTTGTTAAATACAATGAAAAATTCTGTCCTGATGAGTTCAGCCTTTTGAAACTGCAACTGTCCTCTAGCGTACTAGCTATTCCTTCTAGATCTGTGTTATCTACAAATTTAATGAGCCTGCTATCCGAGCCTTTGTCCAAGTCATTGATAAAAAATAATAAATAGCACAGGGCCAAGCCCAGATTTCTGGGGAACTCCGCTGGTTACCCTTTGCCAAGCTGACATTAAATCATCAATGACCACACTTTGGATCTGGCCATTGAACCCAGAATTCCAAATCCCCCTAATAACTATACCATAGAGACCAGGCACGTCTCTAAGTCTTATTATCTTGACCACTAAGGTTCCCTTCAACTCCATCATTCTGGGTCTTTTTTCCTGTAATGATCTAATAAAATCCTGGATCCTCCATGTTAGTATCTTTAAATAACCGTTCACGTCTCTTATTTAAAAACAATTACAGTTTCTTCATTTTTCACATAAACTACACACTTTGTATTTATTAGCATAAGATTGGATTTTAGCTCCCCAACTAAACATTTCAGAGGGAGCCTTCAGAGCCTAATTACAAAGTAAATAGTACTAACCACTGAGGTTAGCGGCCTCCTCTTTGGGGGAGCTATCAAATGGGAAATTGATCAGCACTCAGATATATGATTGATCTGATGAATATTCTTATTTTTAAATATATTAAATAGTTCCTCTTAAGCAAGTAGACAATCTACACAATAAGAAATAAATCAAGCCCTAATTTGTAGCATTTGCCACTTTCTGAGGTGTCAAAGCTCCCACTGAAAATTTGACAATGGCTCTTGGGAGCCAGTTCAAACTGGCTATGGTACACCCCTGGGTCCTTTCCCACCCGAAAATCTTTGTGTTCGTATGAAAATGGGTGCTTTGTGTGAAAGAGGGTGGGAAGGAACACAGCAGTGAAGAAGAAATAAGAGCTTGGAACAGCACCTTGGGGGAGACCCAAATTTAACTGGGGCAGGAGAGGGAGGTAAATTACAGAAGTAAAGAACCTGTGCAGAATCCTAACATCATACAGGACCTCAGATGTCCTCTGGCCCAACCTCTTCCTGGAAATATTGCTAACTCTGAAGTCAGAGGGTCTGGGTTCAAATCTCTCTTTGGACAGTTTTGAAACCCTGAATGACATTAGACAAATCACTTTGGCAACCTGGGCCTCAGTTTTCTCAGATGTAAAATGAGGAGTTTGGACTAGATGGTCTCTAGGACTCCTGTGAAGCTCCAAATCTATGACCCTATGTTAGAAGGTGGAAATGAAGACTTGAAGAGAAGGGAAATGGCTTGCTCAAAGTCACATGGCTAATTGTGGTAAAACTAGTACTAGAATTATAGAATCTTACAGCTCAAAGGGACTTCAGAGGTCCTCTAATAACAATAGCTAGCATTTAGACAGCACTTTAAGGTTTGCAAAGTACTTCATTTTTTTTGAACCCTCACCTTCTGTCTTGGAGTCAATACTGTGCATTGGTTTCAAGGCAGAAGAGTGGTAAGGGCTAGGCAATGGGGGTCAAGTGACTTGCCCAGGGTCACACAGCTGGGAAGTGTCTGAGTCTGGATTGGAACCCAGGACCTCCTGTCTCTAGGCCTCTCAATTCACTGAGCCACCCCACCCCCTGTGAAGTACTTTAGTAATCATTTGATCATTACAGCAACCCTGTGAGGTAAATTAACTCCATTTTCCAGATGAGGAAACAAGTCAGGCAGAGTTGAAATGACTTGGCTAGGAGCACATGGTTAGGAAGTGTCCAAGAACTCAGATCTTCCTGATTTGAGACCCAGCTCACTATCATCTGCAGTGCCTCTCAGCTGGCCCTACTAGTCCAGTCCTTGTCCTGTAACAACATCCCTAATAAGCAGGCATCAAGCCTCCATTTGAACACCCCTCATGACTGAGGTCTCTGCTTCCCAAGGTGATCCAAAACATCACTGAATAGCCCTGCCATTTTGGAAATTTCTAGTAAAAGTGAAGAAAAGTGGTGTGGTACAATCTGCATTGTCTGGAGTCTGGATTTGGAACCAGAGAGCCTAGATGGGCCACTTACCTTGTAACCTTAAGCAAAGAGACCCTTTATTGGTCTCAGCTTTCTCGTCTGTAAAAGGAAGGGGCTGGACTCACGGATCCTGCTGGTTCTAAATCTATGAGCCTCTGAACTGTGTACGGGTAAGACTGTCAGACACCAGGACAAATAAGTGCTCAAAGTGATCCAGAGAGCCTTAGGAAACTAGCAGAAGCAAGAATCAAAACAATAGTTATCCCTCATATTTACATACGCCTTTATTTGCACAAACCATACACGTGAGGTGTGCAAATCACTTTATATATTTGTGTGTGCGTGTGTGGGTCCTCACTGGATCTTCACAATAATCCTATGAAGAGGGTATTGTTACTAAACCCATTTTACAAATTAGGAAACTGTGGAGGAAAGGGGTTAAGTGACTTGCCCAGAGTTTTAGATTCCTCATGGACCTTAACCCAAAGCCAAGGTTTTATCTTCATAAAAAGAACATTCCACTCATATTTCTATAGCCCACTTCAGCTTATAAAACACATTATATCCATTAATTCATTTGATCCTCTTCACAATCTAGGGAAGGCAGTTCTTAGCCCCATTTTGCAAATAAAGAAACCGAGTCTCAGAGAGTTTTCGCATTTCCTAAAGGGAGGGCTTGCTGAATTATAGAATTTGAGTTGAAGGAGATCTCAGTATAGCCATCTAGTTCAACTCATACCCAAAAGGAATCCCCATTATAACACACCCAGTAAGTGATTGTGTAGCCTCTGTTTGAAGTCCTTCACGGAAGAAGAACCCACCACTGCTCTAGGCAGACAATTTCATAGTTGGTGACCTCAGGATTGGAAGAGACTTCAAAAGACCAAGTGGGGCTCAAATGGGAATCTCCTCTGTAACATCCAATTCAGCTTAAAGACTCCTTGCTCTAACAATACGCCACTGATCCCAGATTACCTGATCAGTAGAGCTATGCCCAGAAATTCTGGTGCCTGTGGTACATTTCATTTAGCACAGGAAGGGGGGCTCAGAGGATGGACTTTACCAGTCAGGTACAGCTATCTCTGGAAAGAGAGTTGTGTCCATCCTGCAGAAGATCCAGTCCCAACCCTGCCCTGTGGCTGACCTCAGACTTTCAATAAATGAAGAGGGAGGAAAAAAGCCCCAGGACCCAAGATAGCTAGAACAAAGATCCACAGGGATGATAGCTGCCAGAAGCCAGCAACATGGGGCAAAGCCTAAATTGCTACTCTGTAGTTCTTTTTAAATCTTACCTAAATCAACACTATGCATTGGTTTCAAGAAAGAAGAGCGATAAGGGCTAGGCAATGGGGGTTAAGTGATTTACCCAGGGTCACACAGCTGGGAAGTGTCTGAAACTAGATTTGAACCCAGGACCTCCATCTCTAGGCCTGGTTGAGCTCTGCTGAGCCAATTGGGTACCCCCAACTCCATGGCCGTTTGCAGACTATGGCCTGCAACCCTTCTCACCCCAAAACTAGCAAATCCCTTTCCATTGTACCCTTCTCGCAAACCACACGTGTACATGTTTTAATAATGTTTTCTAGAAAGTCTTCTACAAAAAGAACTTCAAAGTAGCAAATCTCTTCGGGGAGAAAGGGTGAATCAAAGCCCCCAGAAAAAGACCAAATTTCAGCCAAACGACGGTTGGGCCCCAATGCCCAATGTGTTTGCTGAATGCCTAATTCTTGGGAAGATCTGAGTGACATGTGAAGAAAGAATGTGTCCAAGTCTCCCTTTGCAACGTGAGAATGTGCTGGCAAAGAGAGCAGGGATGGATTCTGGTAGCCTCCTGCTGCCATGGAAAAACATATACTTGTTAAAGCTGATGGAACAGACTGCAAGAAAGCTTCTGTTCCTTTCTGCTTTTGCATGTGAGGAGCACAAAACCCCAACTCCAGGATGAATGTTCAAGGGAGCTCATTGAGGCCCTGCTGAGAAGGGGCCTCAGTGGGGGAGCCCAGAAAGCTTTGGAAGAGACACAGGTTGGAGAGGGAGGCTTGGGAGATGTGGAAGGCAGGAAGCAGATTGCTCAAATGGGGCAAAAGCAAACCTTCCGACGCCAGCCAAAGACACTGGGGTAGGTCGTGGAGACTCAGCACGACAGCACAGGGAGCCAGAAAGTCGACAGCTTGCGCCATTGGCTTTTCAAACACAAAATTACTTTTTCTGAGTTTGTACAAAGCAATCAATTACTGAGGCCCTTTCTGTCGACTCCCCCAGTCCGGTTGCCAGCATGAATAGCAATGACAGCAGGGCAGGATGGAGTCTATCCCAGTTTCTCCTAATCCCATCTCCCCCTTCCCCCAATGAAGTATGTGGGAAAGCTCAACAGAGCACAGATGGAAGGCTTTTTCATTTGGGGTTTCTGGCCAAAGCTTTTGGCTCAGAAATCTTACCAAATCTAATTACCAATCCAGTGCAAGAAACGTACTGTGGTTTTCGTTCTTATTTAACGTTAAAGGCCTCTGTATTCCCTACACTGGGCAAATGTTCCCTCTGGCTTCATAATCGACAGCCAAAGAGAAAAGCTCTGGAACCTAGGACCTAAGGAGATTATGGGGAGGAGGGCAGCAGCCAGGATGCAGCAAAGGGGTCAGAAGATCATACCAAAGGAGAATCCATTGAAAAAACTGGGCATATTTAGAGAAGACTTATGGAAGCTATGATCACCGTCCTCAAGTATTTGAAGAGATAAAATGTGGAAGAAGGATTAAACTTGCTTGTATGGCCCCACCCAGAGAGTACCAAGAGAACTGAGTGGAAATGATTGAGAGGAAAACAGAAATTCTACATAAGGAATCTCCTAACAATTAAAACTGCTCAGCACAAACAAAATCAGTGCATCAAGGATAAGAGGGAAACCCGTGAAATGGAAAAAACCAATCTTGGAATCAAACTTTTTAGATAATGGTTTGATATCCAAGATATATAGACTAACCAACAGAAATATGTATAATAGAAACGTGGTCAAATGATAGGAACAAACATTTCTCAAAGGAAGAATTGCAAGCAATTAACAAACATGAAACAATGCTCCAAATCACGAAAAATGAGAGAAAAGCAAATCAAAATAGCCCTTGCTCATCCACTTCCCACTTAGAACATTGGCAAAATGACCAAAGATGAGAATATTCCAAGTTAGAGGGAGTGTGGAAGAACAAACACATTAACACATTATTAAATGCTGCTGTAAGTCCAAGGAACCATGGTGGAAAGCACTTTAGAATTATGCAACTTCTGCGGCTAATATGTCTATGACCCAGAGATTCTACTGTTATGCATACATACTGACCCCTCCCATGGAGATCACTGACAAAAAGAAAGTCCCAGATACGTTATAATATTTATAGCAACACTTTTTATGGGAACGAAGAATTAGAGACAAAATAGGGGCCTATTGATTGGAGAGTGACTAAACACATCTCTACAGTACAAGATACAATGGAATATTACTATGCTGTAAAAATAAGAAATCTGATCTTCAAAGAAGCCTGGAAAGACTTAGATGAACTGGAACTAAGCGGAGAAAAAAACCAACAACAACGAGGGAAAGAGCCACCACAAAGCGATGGAAAATGTGTGTTGCAACATTACAAAGATTAAACATGGCCTCAAAGAAGAGATACAAGAACATACCTTCCACCACTGTTTTGCAGAGGGGAGAGGTGACCCCACCCCCACCCCGGGGTGTGGAACATTGCAAAAAAAGTCCTATTTTTTCCAACATGTTCATAGGCTTTATTGCCTTTTTCTCTGGTTTCCTTTTTCCTTTTTCTTTTTATAATCTGTGTTTTCAGGGATGGATCTCTGGGAGGGAAGATAGGGGAACATTAAGCTAAAGAAAAAAAAAACAAAATATATCAGTACAAACTTATTTTAAAAGAAAAATGTTCACAAGTGGAATGAGCTGCCCTCAGGGAGCAAGAAGTTCTGTCACTAGAAGTCACATTAAGTAAAGGTGGATTGATCACTTGTTGGCAATGGTCTAATTATAAGATTCCTGCTTGGGGAGGGGCTGGACGCTTCCAGTTCTAACATTCTCCATATTTCCAGTATCTATTTAGCATAATACCTAGCACATGGCAGGCACTTTATGAATAGTGATTGATTGATTCTATAACATGGACCTTGGTGGCTGTGTTTCCTCTCCCACATAGAGCTGCACTCTATGTGGTCTCTCAAAGTTTCTTTTGGAGTATAAGAAGCAGCCCCAAACAACAGACTTACTAGAAGAAATATTTCTGAAAAAAAATTTAAAGGCAATGGGGGGGGGGGGGTTAAGTTACTTGCCCAAGGTCACATAGCTAGAAAGTGTCTGAGGCCAAATTTGAACCCAGGACCTCCAGTCTTTAGGCCTGGCTCTCAATCCACTGAGCCACCCAGCTGGCCCCTCTCTGGGTTTTAAAATCAGAAGGCTTGATACCACTGCTGGGTTTATACCCCAAAGAGATCATCCTGTAAGAATATTTATAGCCACACTCTTGGTGGTGGCAAAAAATTGGAAAATGAGGGGATGCCCTTAGATTGGGGAATGACTGAATAAATTGTGGTATCTGATGGTGATGGAATACTCTTGTGCTGAAAGGAATAATGAACTGGAGGGATTCCATGTGAACTGGAATGACCTCCAGGAATTCATGCAGAGTGAAAGGAACAGAACCAGGAGGACATTGTATACAGAGACTGACACACTGTGGCACAATCAAATGTAATAGACTTTTCTACTAGCAGCAATGCAATGACCCAGGACAATTCTGAGGGACTTAAGAGAAAGAACACCATCCACATCCAGAGAAAGAACGGTGGGAGTAGAAATGCAGAAGAAAAACATTTCCTTGGTCACATGGTTTGATGGGGTTATGATTGGGGATGTAGACTCTAAATGACCACCCTAGTGCAAATATTAATAATATGGAAATAGATCTTGATCAATGAAACATGTAAAAACCAGTTAAATTGCCCATTGGCCATTGGCTACAGGAGGGGGGAGGAGGGAGGGAAGGGAAAGAATACGAATCATGTAACCATGGAAAAACATTCCAAATTAATTAATTAAATAAAAATTTTCAAATCCAAAAATAAATAAAAAAAGAAAGAAAGAAAGGAGGAAAGAAAGGAGAGAAGAGAAGAGAAGAGAAGAGAAGAGAAGAGAAGAGAAGAGAAGAGAAGAGAAGAGAAGAGAAGAGAAGAGAAGAGAAGAGAAGAGAAGAGAAGAGAAGAGAAGAGAAGAGAAGAGAAGAGAAGAGAAGAGAAGAGAAGAGAAGAGAAGGAGAAAACCTGCAGTTCTTTCTCTTGAGGTGGAGAGCATTCTTTGTCAGAAGTCAGTCCTTCAGACTTGTTCTGCATTATTGTGTTGCTGAGAGTAACTATGTCTTTTGTAGTTGATCATTGGAAAATATTGCTGTTACTATGTACAATGTTCTCCTGGTTCTGCTTCTTTCACTCTGCATCAGTTCACCTGCTCTTTCTGAAATCATTCTGTTCCTCATTCCTTACAGTACAATAATATTCCATCACTATCATATAACACAATTTGTTCAGGCATTTCCTAATTGTCATCACGAAAAAAGTTGCTATAAATATTTTTATACAAACAGGTTCTTTCCCCTTTTTTGTTTTATGATTTATATATATATATATATATATATATATGTGTAACTATGTAAAATGCAAAATAAAATTTTATTTAAAATATAAAGACCATTCTTAGCTGGAAGGCCGCACAAAAGCAGTCAAAGACCAGATTTGGTCCATGGGTCACCTTTAGCTAACCTCTGAAGTAAATGATTCCTATATTGTCTTCTGGCTCTAGAATTCTTCCTCTCCAAGGCTCTTAGTCCTTGGATTAGACACAGCCCACTGCTTCTGCTAATGGCGCCCCTGTTGATGGGCAGATTGGTTGGTTCCCCTTGCAGATACTCTGTCCCCTCATCCACTCCAGACTCAATAGTGACAACAGTCACAGATCCCAGAAAGTCAGATCAGGCCCATCCTCTCCTCTTGGCCTGGTCTAGTCATCAACAATGAAGGTCTTTCTTTGACACTCACACACTGCCTTGGGGTTTATTGTATATCACTTTAAAAATGCAACACTTACAATGAAAGCTTGTTGGGAAATGGACAGATGTTCAGAGTCCAACAAACAAAATTGTTGAACAAAGCAATAAAGACATGCTCAATCAGAAAACAAATTCCAATGTGGAGGGTTAATATCTGCTCAGAAAAGCACATTTCCAAATCCTGAACAGGGGCTTTGATGCTTCAAGTTGTGAGTTTCAAGATGATAAGCCATAGTCTTCTTATCTGCAGCTTACATTGGGGGAAAGAAGAAAGGCGCGGAGCTGTTTTCTCCACGAACTATCTTCCTATTACAAACAGATGGAAAGCCAGTTATCTTCCTCCCCCTTCCCGTCATCTTTGAAGTCAGGGAGCCAGATCAACATTCTTTCTTTGGGATCATTTTTAAATTCACTATCTCAAAGGGTAAAACTATACAAAAAAACACTCACAATTCTATGCTGATTCAAGCGTTTCCAATGAAGGCTACACTGGCCACAAAGGTTAACAAGATTGCTTCAAAGCCAAAAGGAAGAGATTCCTTATACAGAGTCCCACTGCACCCTGGGTCAGACCATATCTGTGATGCCATAGTTCAGTTCCTTCTACAATATAATGGCAAGGATAATGATAAGATGGCGATTATTGAGGAGGTTGGCAACCAGAGTCGTGAATATGATGGCTGATTGAAAGAATTTTTGGTGTTTGTAGAACCTGGAAAAAGAAGATTCAGGGTAGGGCTGGGGAGTGGGGTTTGAAAGCTATTTTAATATAGAGAAGGATACAGAGGAGGCAATAAACTTAACAGTCAAGTACATAAAAGGATGTCATGTAAAAGGATTCAATTTGTCCTGGGTGTTTCCAGAATGCAAAACCATAAGCAATGGATAGAATTACAAAAAAGTAAGTTGAGTCTTGCTTTCAGGTAATTATTCCCTGACCTTGGAATTGCCCCCAAAAGGGAAAAAGCTTCCTCTGTGTGCCTTTTCATTGGCAGACGCTAAATGACCACTTCTTGGAGATATCATTATGGCAAATCCTTTTCCGATCTGGGTTGAATTAGATCAGCACTTGATAAAATTTTATGGTTCTTTAGTCTTTCTTAAGCTCAGTGCCTTCCTTCCATGATCATCCCCCAATTTATCCTGTAGAGAATTTGTTTGGGTGGGGCCATTCGCATGTTGTCTCTTCCATTAGACTGTAAGCTCCTTGAGGACAGGGGCCTGTCTTAAGCCTTTGTATTTCCAGAACTTAACACGTTCACATGCCTGGTGACTTGCCTTGATTCCAAGATGAAACTCATCTTCCTAAACTTATCTAACGATCTGAACCTCCGATTAGGGAGGGGTTGAAGTCAAGCCACAGGGCCCATTTCTTCGGCCAACCCAAATGTCTAGAATTGCACCACGTGAGGGCCAGATTTTAGCAGCATTAGTTCATAGGATCCCAGACTTATAGCTAGAACGGGCCATCTAGTCTAAACCCCTCATTAGCAAAGCAGCTATTTTCAAATACTTGATACTTTGTGTGAGTAAGTACCACAAGGGCTGGTTACTCATTAAACACTGAACTCCAAAAAATCGGCTTAAATTGCAATAAGAGAGAGAGTGCAGTGTGACACATGGTAGACTGTATGGGTAGTAATTACACATTGGGAAAGTTTCCGGGGGGGAGGGGTTGTAAAGGGGATGTATAATCATGGGAAATGGCAGGGTCTGAAGTATAGCAGCCAGGAGACAGGAGCCTGAACCACAGAGCTACCTGAGCTATAAAAGAGAGCTAAGAACACTGGCCCTCTTAGCCACCAGGGTTGTACCCTGTAAATTTGGCTCCATAAAATGTGAGGAGTTCTTGTCATCAAAATTATTTATTTTTTAAACCCTTACCAGATTCTGTCTTAGAATCAATAATCGATTCTAAAGTAGAAGAGCGGTATGGGCTAAGCAATGGAGGCAATGACTTGCCCAGGGTCACCCACATAGGAAGTGTCAGGTTTGAACCCAGGACCTCCCATCTCTATCCATTAAACCACCTAGCTCCCCCTCCATCATCATTATTTTTTTTAAACCCTTACCTTCCATCTTGGAGTCAATACTGTGTCATCTTGGAGTCAATACTGTATATTGGCTCCAAGGCAGAAGAGTGGTAAGGACTAGGCAATGGGGGTCAAGTGACTTGCCCAGGGTCACACAGCTGGGAAGTGTCTGAGGCCAGATTTGAACCAGGACCTCCCATCTCTAGGCCTGGCTCTCAATCCACTGAGCTACCCAGCTGCTCCCTCCATCATCATTATTACAAAAACAGATATTAATTTAGGATGAAAGAGTGACAAGACCCAAGGGCAGCCTTGATACCCATTGAAACGGAGGCTGAGTGAAAGGCAGAATGTATTTGCTTGTAGCATACCAGGCATATTAGCATCCTGGAAGTATGATTGATGTATTGATATTGTATCTTATGTGTTCATATACCAGCCTCATGGCCATGTTACTTATTGATTATTGTATTGAAGAATCTTCAGTCCAAGGGACAAAAGTATTCCTGAGTAGGACATTATTGGCCACAGAGTCCTAGCTCACGCCTTGGTAGACCACATTCCATACCAAGTCACATGTTTGATTAACCTCCTCCTCTTTGACTTCATGCTTGTCAATTCAACCAATGTTAAAGTCTACGTCGTGTCACATGTTCATTAGTTCCCTCCCACTCCTCATTCCTAAATTCTCCAATAAAAGTTCGAGGGCACATGTGGAGCCCTCTCTCACTTCCGTCTGGGGAGCACGCGACATGTAGCCCAGATTTTTAGCTCTCTGAGTTGTCTCTGAGTCTCTATTCCTTTGTTTCTCCCTCCATCTCTATTATCTCTTCATCCATTTTCCTTCAGTCTCCATTCTCCTTCTCAGGCTACCACCCATGAGTAAATTGTATAGGAACTGCAGGCAGCTCCTACATTGCTCAAACGAGACCTGGAGCTAAATGAACATTAAGGAAGGGAGTTAGCTCTCCTGAGTTTCAAAATGCATTAATGTCAAGCGAATCGACATTAAATTTCTTTTAAACCAAAAACAACACATCCTCAGCATCACCTTCATTGTTGTCCCATCCATGACCTTTACTTAGAATTGGTGGCAGAATGGAGAGAGGAGGACACCAATGATAGAAAACATGGGTTCAAATCCTGGCTAAGCCACATAATATCTCTATGACCCTAGGTGAGTCACTGAAACTCTTGATGCCCACAGGCAACTTTCTAAGACAATAAATTGCAAACCAGTAGCCTGGCTGAGAGAGTTTCCTAAAACCAATGAAGTCATAGGGCCAGAACTCTTTGCCCTCCTTCCGCCCAAAAGTGAAATTTTCATTTTTAAAATAATTGTTGCAAAGAAATAGTTCTTTGGGGCCAATCATCTTGGAAAACGATTTGTAACGGAGCAAAGAAAGTGCCAAAAAGTCCATGTCCTTTGACCCAGGGATCATAATTTGGCATCAGATCAAAGGAGATAAGGGAAAAAGGAAGGTTCTTTAGCCCAAAAATCTAGAAAGCCCCCTTTTGTGACAATAAAGCAGGGATCTATTGACCAGGGAATGGCCTAGATGTCCAGATGTTGGGAGGGCAAATTCCCTCCCGTGGCCATTCCTGAGTTTTTTGGATGATGGGAGTAGAAGACTATACCAAATTATCTATTTAATTTAACTATTTAGAGTCTTCTAGAGCAGTCAAATTGACCTAGAAAGAGGGGTCCCAAAGAGTACATAAGGATCCCTTTAGGCTGCCTACCGACTTAGCTGTAAAGTGTAATAGTATGCCTTATTTTGTTTTCATGTATGTTATTAAATAGTTCCCAATTACACTTTCATCTGGTTAAGGCCTCACTTGAGAGTATTGGGGGTCACATGTGTGTTTGACACCTCTGATCTAGAGAATGCTGATTTTGATCTCCATTAGCCTTCAGTAAAGCTTATGGCAATAAATGCACTACTAGTCCTCTCCTGCCGTTAGGCCACTGGGATCTTTTGAATCCAGGAGCAAGACAGGCCCATATCTGCACTGCAATGGCTATCTCAGGAAACAGGCTAGCTGCTGCCCTAGAAGAAGCTCACCCCCATCTTCATTTCTTACCACCCCGGCACAGTCTCTACCCCCAAATCTTCTACCAGGCTTCATCTTGCCTTTTGCACTCTTCTCAGTCTTTTAAACCTCTTGCACTAAGAGGAATTTCTACCTTGAGAAAAAACTACAATTGCTCCAACCAGGCTACTGCTACATAAGAATGGAAGAGAATATTATTAATGAGGAGGAACTGAGAGGAACTTGGGAAGTTTTGTATAGAACCTTGTAAACCTTAAAATTTCTTAGACTTATAAATGTTGGAAATTTCACCATTGGAAAATTTCATACTTGAAAAATTTCCTATTGAGAGTGGGAACTCTATTGGAATGTGAACCCCATTGGCATGGGAGGTTCCTCCTCCTCCCTTCTTAAGATTACTTTAGGACAGAAACCTTTTGTTGAACAATGGAAAGGGCTTTGACCTATGCTTAAGCATAGAACAGGAATTTCTTTGAGTTATGATTGATTTTAGAATTGATACAATGGAGATACTTGGAATGACAGAACCAGGTCTTGGAAATTGCAATCTCCACCCTACTCAGTCCTAACAGGATTTAGGAAGGGCTGCAGCATAGATCAAAATTTAATTATTCCAATCTCTACCCTACTCCGGGTAACAGGATTTAGGAAGGGCTGTAGCAAAAGATCAAGATTTAATTATTTGAGAATATGACCTTCAACAGACATGTGCAAAGCCACAGACCTCTGGGCGGTCCTGGGTTAAGTTAGAGCCACCATTGGCACAGGGAAAATGATGGACAGTGATTGGTAGATGTGAGAACTGAGGGGAGGGAACTTGGATGGTTTCCTTAAAGATAACCTAAAGAATAAAGTAAACAGACGGAGTAGTGCAACATAGACAATGGTGGTGGTTGTTGTTTGGTCAGATCCAACTCTTCATTGAAAACTCCATTTGGAAGGGGCAGCTGGGTAGCTCAGTAGCCTGAAAGTCAGGCCTAGAGACAGGAGGTTCTAGGTTCAAATCGCTTCAGCCACTTCCCAGCTGTGTGACCCTGGGCAAATCACTTCACGCCCATTGCCTAACCCTTACCCCTCTTCTGCCTTGGAACCAATACACAGTATTGATTCTAAGACGGAAGGTGAGCATTAAAAAAACTCCATTTGGGGTTTTCTTGGCAGAGATACTGAAGTGATTTGCCATTTTCTTCTCAAATTCATTTTACAGAAGAGGAAACTGAGACCAACGGGATGCCCAGAATCACACAGCTAGTAAATGTCTGAGGCTGAGAAATACAAATCAAAACAACTCTGAAGTACCACCTCACAAAGATTGGCTAACATGACAGCAAAGGAAAATAATAAATGTTGGAGAGGATGTGGCAAAATGGGGACACTAATGCATTGCTAGTGTAGTTGTGAATTGGTCCAACCATTCTGGAAAACAATTTGGAACTATGCCAAAAGGGCACTAAAAGACTGCCTGTCCTTTGATCCAGCCATAGCACTGCTAGATTTGTACCCCAAAGAGATCATAAGGAAAAAGACACATGCAAAAATATTCATAGCTGCAATCTTTGTGGTGGCAAAAAATTGGAAAATGAGGGGATGCCCTTCAATTGGGGAATGGCTGAACAAACTGTGGTATATGTTGGTAATGGAATACTCTTGTGCTAAAAGGAATAATAAAGTGGAGGAATTCCATGGAGACTAGAACAACCTCCAGGAAGTGATGCAGAGTGAGAGGAGCAGAACCAGGAGAACATTGTACACAGAGACTGATACACTGTGGTACAATCGAATGTAACAGACTTCTCTACTAGCAGCAATGCAGTGATCCAGGACAATTCTGAGGGACTTATGAGAAAGAAGCTATCCACATCCAGAGAAAGAACTGTGGGAGCAGAAATGCAGAGGAAAAACAAGTGCTTGATCACATGGGTCGATGGGGATAGGATTGGGGATGTAGACTCTAAATGATCACCCCAGGGCAAATGTTAATAATATGGAAATCGCTCTAGATCAATGATACTTGTAAAGCCCAGTGAAATTGCTGGTTGACTTCAGGAGGGAAAGAATACAAATCATGTGACCACAGAAAAATATTCTAAATTAATTAAATAAATGAAATTTTTGAAGAATGTCTGAGGCTGGACTTTAACTCAGAAGTCTTCCTATAACTCCATTCTGTCCACTGTGCTATCTAGCTGCCTATACAATGACTACAAGAATATATAAGTAGCTCTCCTCCCAAGTAACTCTCCATTTTTCTTCAACATAACATCATGCCCCACCAAAGATAAATTGATCACCTGGAATTTCATCACCCTGATCTTTTATCTCATTGGTTAAGCCATCCTCTCCTTCAATTCAGCTGCCAATCCCTCCACAATTTCCATTTCTCTCAGTTTCTCCTCCTATGTAATTCTTGTTCTGAAAGCATTTCTCTACTGTGCAACACCCAAGCTGTCTATCCGTCATCCCTCAAGCTTTGCCATATAGTCAATTTATTTCATTCCCATCTACCTCGTAGAACAGAGTTGTCAAAAGCCAACAGACACCACGTTGAATAAAACTCCCAGCGCTTGCTTGAAACAGATTAAAATGGACTTGGAAAAAGTTGAACAAAATAAGTATGCAATGCAATATAGATAATATTCATTGTGGTTTTCTAAGTCAATATGTGCTTGCAAGGATCCATTTCTATTTTAGTTTGATCTCATTCTCCTAAAGGATATTTTTCATATTCTGCCTTATGCCTGAATCATATTGCTAATATATGCTACAATTTACTTATTAATACCTTTCCTCTCTGTTACCCTTTGGCTCACCCATGATTTTGATGCTTCCAAGACTGCTGTTCCATCATGTATAACTATCATCAGGAAAATAATCCCATTTTCTAAAAAATGCTGCAGCTTCCCAATTGTAATTGAGACCCCCTTTTCCTCCTACTCATTTCTTTTCCCAGCTGCCC
Source organism: Monodelphis domestica (assembly GCF_027887165.1). Lineage (NCBI taxonomy): Eukaryota > Metazoa > Chordata > Mammalia > Didelphimorphia > Didelphidae > Monodelphis > Monodelphis domestica. The sequence goes on from NC_077235.1 coordinate 79,671,261, forward strand.
ATTCAATCACATGCCACATGGCAGAAACTAGGTATAGGCCAACATCTCATACCATATACCAAGATATGGTCAAGATTGGCACAAGATTTAGACATAAAGAGTAATACCATAACCAATGGCATACCTCTATCTTCTCCCTTTGAAATATTTTAAAATATGCATTGATATTGAACCATCTAGGTTGGCAGTCAGGTCCTATGGCAGTCAGGTCCTACCCAATTTGGCCAAACTTATCTTTCTCTACTACCACCCATTGCTCTCCTACATAAACTCTCTCTGCTCATTTATCTGTTCTCCATGATATCCTCCAGCCAGGCCTTCTACATTCCAACTCCATTTTCTCCTCTCCAAACCTTGTCCATCATTTGAAGGCCAACACAGATGCTATCTCCTATATAACAAGCCAGCTTGCTCTTCTTGTTTTCAATTACTGTACCATTTAACATCTGGTCCACATATTTAACACTGTAAAATGTCAGATGTAAAGATCATTGAGCATGATCCTCTTTGTTTGTACAGATAAGGAAAATGAGGCCCCTTGAGAAGTGATTTACCTAGTTGGCACAAGTGAGTTATTAATGGAGCCACAAATAGAATCCTGCGGTCCTGTCTATGACCAAAATCCTTTTGCCACACTTCCTTCAATGTGTCATCTGTGTGGGCTTGAGACTAAAACAGGGATTAAGTCTTCATATTCATCCTTAAATGTGTCCTTGCTTGTTACAATACAGGACCCATTGAATACTCGAACTACAGGTTTTTCCTAATGAGCATGAGGCCTCTTGGTGACTTGCTTATCATCTCATGAGATCAAATCTCTTGGTTGGAAGCCATGTTGATTGTCTAGTACCTCTTCTACAGGCATCCTCCAGCATCTCCTGCCTCCAGTCATAAGCTTCAATACCAGGCATCCATTCCTTTACCAATTTGGGAATTCCCTGCCCTGATGCCCAAGATAAGCAGACAGGATTCAGTAGCTACTCTAAGACAAAGATTCATTACTTGTGGAAGAGCTACTTGGGACTTGACTAAGTTGCTCAGGAAATAGATGCTACAAAATGAAGTCTATCTCTGGGCTTGTCCTTAGAGCCTCCCTCATTTAGTGGCAACTGCCAGAATCTGTCTTCCACTAGTAAAGCTTCTGAGAACCTACCTTCTTTGGGTGATAAAATGAATATGGGCCATAAGCCTGAGAGCCATCCTTAAGGCAGCAGGGCAGAGTAAAAAGTATGGACTGAGAAGATCTCAGTTTCAGCTATATGACTTTTAGGAAGTCTCTTTACCTCTCTAGGTCCATTTCTTCATCTATGACATGAGGGAGACCTTTAGTTCAAAACCTGGCTGTGTTTCTTACTTCTTTTATGTCCTAAGTCATGTGACTCACCTGGGTCTCAGTTTCCTCTTCTGTAAAATGGGAGAGGATGTGTTTGACCAATGGTCCCTGAGATTCTATCTAGTTTCAGATCTAGAATCCTATGGGTGACTTTGGGAAAGCCACCTCTCTGCTCTAGTAATCAGTTTCTTCTTTAGTAAAATAAAGGAATAGGTGAGGCTAGCAGGCTTCAGAGGTCCTATCTAGTTTTAGATTTGGGATCCAGTAAAGATTTAGTAGGGCAGGAAATTCCAGGAAGGTAAGATAAGGACCCAAATGGAGATGAGAAATCACATTGGGGTTCTGTGGAAAGATGATAGAAGATCATGCTTCAATAGGGAATGAGACATAAGGTTAAACCCAGAAGAGTTCCAATATTTGAGCCAGAAGAGCCCTCAGTCATCACTTAATCCCATTCTCCCATTTTCCAGATCTAGACCCAGAGAGAGTGGGTGATTTATTCACCCAGCAACTCAGCAGCTCAAGCCGGTCAAGAAGTCAGGTATTCTGAATTCTGAAGCAGCATCCTTTCCATTCCATTCCCTTTGGGGCCAGAGTGTAGAGGGATCCAAAGGGCAGGCGAGGGATTCTGGAGAATAAGCAAATGATTTCTTAGGCAACAGAGAGCTATAGCAGTTTTCTTTGTTTTGTTAGTTTTGTTTTATGGCAAAAAGAAATCTGATTCAAGAGGTACTTGACAGAAATTGACCCAAGAGAGCAACTTAAACAAGACAGATCCAGCCCAAAGAGAAAGAATATGGTCACCATCTTTAAGTATCTGTTCTAGAGCACAGAAGAGTGATTAGCTGTTTTCTGCTTGGCCTCCAACGGCAGAACTGGGTGTGATGGGTGAATGTTACAGGTGTACCAATTTAGGTGAACCAGGGCCTTGCTCACCCAGCATGTGAAGACTGCTTCGGCCGAACAGACAGAAGAAACCAATAAGAACGTTCAACAGCTGAGAGGGCAACGCAGCAAAGCACTGTGGAGTGCTCAGGGCATGTTGGAGCACAAAGGACAACACGGCCCTCCAATGCAGCTGAGGAAGTCTCCAGGTGTAACGACTTTTCGTACCACTGGACCCAGGCTTCCAACGCCGAGAGAGTGGGACTGTCTGTGCATCAACTTTTCCACTTAAATCTCCTTCACGCACAAGTGTTTTTGTGCACACTCATTTATCATAGATGAAAGCGCACAAAGACAATCGTCATCCTCGGTTACCGAGAGACTACTACTTACCAATTTAGGCTTGATGCCAAGAGAAAGATTCCTCAAGATCTAGGGAGCTTCCCATCACTAGAACCTATAGGAAGCTTTTGGAGGACTCCCTGAAGAGGATAAAGTGATCATACTCTGGAAAATGTGTAGTCTAGACCCTGGCCACATCTTAGCCTCTTGATGAAAGACATATGAAGCCAAAGGCTTCGAGTTGGTCCCCAGTAGTGCCTCATCCCTGAATGATGGAGACTAATCTAGAGTAAAGCATCCAACAGGATTTGCCATTGAGCACAAAGACTCTGACTCAGTGGACTGGAAAAGGAGAGATCATTTCTATTATCACTTTCTTTTTCCTCTCCTGTCATTGGCCTCTGACAGTTCCCCCTAAGACTTTCCTAGATGGGAGATGTCTTTCTCCTCAACCCCAGCAGCTATGGTGGTGGCCCATACAAGACGAGCTTGGACCCTAGACCTAAAAGTTCCATACTCCCCATCTTTTTTTTTAAATGAGTGGAGAAGAAAAGGAGTGAGATGGCTTGTTTTGGTAAAGAAAGACAGAAAAGCCTACAAGGGAAATAAAAGCAATGATTAACCAATTCCCCCACGGCCCTATTATGAGAAAGCCATGAACAATTTTTGGCCAAATAAGCTGAATAGTTGAAGGGATATGAGCCTCTCCCAGCACAAGCAAGGCACAGGGGCCTGAACACAGTGGGCATGCAAGGGAGGCTGGTGGAGGCAGAGAAAGAGCTAGAAAGGAAGGAGACAACAGACTACCCGTGGGAGCTAGGGTTCACCTGCCTTTCCAGGCTTCAGCTGCTTCATCTAGGAAATGGTCTGATATTGGTCTAGATCACATCCAATGGCTGTCCCTTCAAGGTAGAACATTCTATATTTAAAGCCCCTCCCACTTAAGGGATTCTCTTTTATGGAATCCCAACTAGCTCTGACATTCCATAAAGTAAGGCCCTTCCAAGGGCTGACCTTCTCTGTTCTAAGGCCCCTCCCACCTCTGACATTCCTTGTTCTAAGGCCCTTCCCACCTCTGACACGCCCTGTTCTAAGGCCCCTCCCAGCTCTGACACACCCTATTCTAAAGCCCCTCCCACCTCTGACACTCCCTGTTCTAAGGCCCCTCCCAGTTCTGATACTCCCAGTTAACTCAGAAATTCCATGTTCTAAGCCCCTCCAAGCTGACATTCTATGTTCTAAGGCCCCTCCCAGCTCTAATCTGTTTTAAAATTAGTGGGGCAGTGAAAAGGCATCAGATTCAGTGAGAAGAGCTGAGTTCAAAGCCTGGCTATGCCACGCTTTACTTATCTGAGCCTCAGTTTCTCCATCTGCAAAATGAGAAGACTGGCTTTAATTTCTTCTAACATAACTTTCAAATCAAAACCTATGATCCCAGTTTCCCTACCAGATCTGACCTATTCAATTATTCAATGGCCTTGAGGGATGGGTATAATTTGAATAGACAGAGAGGCTAGAATTAATCACTAAGAAACCATAAAACTAGCAAATAGAATCTATGCAGATGTTTGACCAATCCTGACTAGCCCACACTCCAAAAAATGACTTTTTGTGGGGCAGAGAGGAATTCTGGGCTCTGCCACCAATGCTGAACATTCGAAAATGATCATTCTTATTATTTTCTAGCAAAAGAGTCTTACTTATTACTGCCTGTGATGATCTTGATGCTACCTTGCCTCCAGACAGGAGGAATGTTTAAGATCTCCTCCAGCCCCAGGCTTTGATGTCTCTCCCTCTGAACATCTGAAGTATGATAAAAGGAGGAGCCTGGAGTCGGAGCTTTTGAGATTTCAAGTAATCCAATTCCTTCCTTTTAAAGATGGAAAAACGGATCTCACAGAGTTCATACAACTAGAAAGGAACCAACCCTTCTGGAGGGCAATTTGGAACTATGCCCAAAGGGCGCTAAAAGACTGTCTGCCCTTTGATCCAGCCATAGCACTGCTGGGTTTGTACCCCAAAGAGATAATAAGGAAAAAGACTTGTACAAGAATATTCATAGCTGCACTCTTTGTGGTGGCAAAAAACTGGAAAATGAGGGGATGCCCTTCAATTGGGGAATGGTTGGATAAATGGTGGTATATATTAGTGATGGAATACTATTGTGCTCAAAGGAATAATAAAGTGGAGGGATTCCATGTGAACTGGAAGGACCTCCAGGAATTGATGCAGAGTGAAAGGAGCAGAACCAGGGAAACATTGTACACAGAGATGGATACTCTGTGGCACAATCAAATGTCATGGACTTCTCTACTAGCAGCAATGCAATGAGCCAGGACAATCCTGAGGGACTTATAAGAAAGAACAATATCCACATCCAGAGAAAGAACTGAGAGAGCAGAAACACAGAAGAAAAACAATTGATTGAATACATGGGTCAAAGGGATATGGCTGGGGATGGAGACTCTAAATGAACATCCTAATGCAAACACCAACAACATGGAAATAGGTTCTGATCAAGGACACATGTAATACCCAGTGGAATTGAGTACTGGCTACAACAAGGGGGGAGGGGGAGGAAAAGAAAATGATTTTTGTAACCGAGGGATAATGTTTGAAATTGACCAAATAAAAATTAAAAAATGAAAAGAAAAAAATTATATACATGCCCAATCACAAGCACAAGACCATCTAGGACAAGCAAAGCAATGGCTAGGAGAGAATAAATTCATAGGACTTACTTATAAGACTTGTGAGACCGAGATACTACACCCAATGGAGAAAGTAGGCCAAGTGAAGGAGATATATTGACTGGAGAAGCTAAGTGGATAGAAAACCTGGAGATGGAAGGTCCTAGGCTCAAATATGACCTCAGATACTTCCTAGTTGTGTGACCCTGGGCAAGTCACTTAACCCCAATCTCTCTTCTGCTTTGGAATAGATACTCAGTAGCAATTCTAAGACAAAAAGTAAAGGTTTCTTTTTTAAAAAAAGAAAGAAAAAAGATATAATGACCTGACCAGAAGATATCAGTCAACTTATAGCAAAGGCTTAATTAAAATATCCCTTCATATATGTCATGCCCACATATGGTCCCTCCTTGTATGTGTATCTCTCAAGCCTGCGCCATATATTTGGCCACTCTCCTTACTAAGGGCATGTGTATTTGTGAGTTTACCCTAGTTTTCCTGGGGTCTAGGGGGGAAATGTTCTCATTGTAACTTTTTTATGATATTCCACCAAATGTATCTCTCTTGAAAGGACAGTCAGAGGAGTTTCAGCTTTTGCTGATACTAAGCCACCATCTTAGTTCTGCCCCTAAATGTATCTCTCTTGAACTGACTGTGTCCACTTACTGCCTAGGAAAAAAGTAAGCATCGATAAGGGGGCACATGAACTATGGTTTGGGGTGAATGTGGACTCCAAGAGTAATTTCCACTTGGGAGAGTTATTCTGGGGACTTCAGGAATTTGAAAGGAGGGTCCCATATATTACTCTTTGCAGACAGATTTCCATATAGAATATGTATTCCAGAACCACAAACTTTCACAGCTGTCAGAAAAGAACTTGGGCCTTATTTAAGCCAATTCCTTCATTTTACAGAGGCAGAAAATGTGGTCGCCATACTCAAAACCCACAGGCTGTGCTTAAGGACATGCTATAGTCCAGTGATGGTGAACCTTTTAGAGATTGAGTACACAAACTGCAACCCTCACGCCTCATGTGAGCTGCCCCTTTACCCAGGACAGGGGAAGGAGGAGGTATTCCCATTGGGCTTTTGGGCAGAGGGGAGGGTCACATGAGAAGTGTCCTCATGGGTGGTAGAGGGAGGGAGGGGAGAAGCCCCCCCCCCGGCATGTGTGCCATAGGTTCACCAGCATGACTATAGCCCAAACCTGTCTGGTCCCTTTCCCAAGTGCCCCAGAGAAGTATATATAAGGTACCCAGCCTGATCCCTTCTCTCCAGTGATCTAAACAGTGATAAATACCAAATAATCACTCATTGAGAGCTACCAAAGACACCATCTGGTCCAACCCGCTCATTGGAGAGAGAGAAAACCTTTGTCCAAAGTCACACAGCTAGGAAGTAGAAGATTAAAGATTTGAATACATTACATCTGACTCATCTGACTTCAAATCTGGTTTTCTATTATACCACTGTTCCCCCTTACATCAAAACTTCCTGGAAAGTGGGTTTTGATGTAAGAGGCCAAAAAAAAGGTCTAGATAACAAGGCTGGCGCTTAGCTAATAAGGGGTTTAAAGACATGGCTTTGAGGGATGAGAGAGTATGAGTGTGGAACACTAAAGATAAGGTCAGACTTTTTGATGTGGAGACTTGTCCTGCCCACTTTGGGTTTTTTCTCTTTTATATTCCTTGTTGTGCCTTTCTGGGAAGGAAGGAGGGACATAAACACTGGGGAGTCTAAGCGATGCAAATGAAAAAAAAGAGAGAGATTCATCATTTTTTAAAATATCAAACTATCTACATTGGGCCATGTGGTCTCTCTGCCATTCTGAGATATACCAGGCTGGAGACAATTTGGTGCTTGGAGTCCAAAAGACCTTAGTTCAAACCTGACCCTGGACACTTACTAGCTGTGTGACCTAAACAATTTACTTAAACTCAGATTGCCTCAGTTTCCTCAAATGGAAAATGAGGATGCTAATAATACGTTCAGTGAGGATCAGATGAAATAATATTTGTAAAAAGCGCCTAGCAAATTTGGCCCAGACACTTCCCGGCTGTGCGACCCTGAGCAAGTCAAGCCCTTAACTATTCTTCTTCCTTAGAATTGATTCTAAGAAAGAAGATAAAAGGGTTTTTTTACAATACCTGGCACATAGTAAGTTGTCATATAAACGCCCGTTTGCTCATTTTCTTTCTCCTTCTTTCACCCCTTCCTTGCCTAGCCCCACGACAAGGGCAGGATCCTGAGAACTGCAGTGCTAGACTGAAAGAAACCAAGCTCTTCTTGTGATGAAGTGATCGTTCTCAAGGCCTCCACTGATGTTCTCCTCCAGAGATGTCACAGAGCCCTGGAAAGGACACTTGGGTCCCCAAAGCTCTGGCAGACCCTACAAAGGAAGGCTTTGAGGACAGGCCAATGACAACAAACTGCCAAATAAGAGCCCCCTAGATAACAGCCACCTGCATCTGAGGGCGCCGAATGTGGACCAACGTCAAACTGTCTACAAGACCATTGGTGAAGACCATCCATGAGCCCGGCCATGGGGACCCTGGTCAATCAGCACAACCAAGCCATCAAGGACAACTGAGACAAAGACAACTTTACTGAGAAGCTATACCAGAAGAGTCTTTTTCCATGCAGATGAGAAAAATCCACAAAGATCCATCCTGACTGTAACCTTCACGCGGATATTGGTACTTAGACTGGCATCTAAAGTGTGGTGAAGAACCGGGAACGAGAGAGACCCAGGGGGACCCATCACATTTCCTTAATTGCTACGCATCCATCCCACTGTGAAATGTCCTCCCAGAAAGCTCACTGCCATATATTCCAGGTGTGCATTGAGTTTTCTGTTCAACTTTGGGTTGCGGTGGTTCCACCTGCCATATTACTATTGGTTTTGAGAGCATTTCTTGAAAAACCCCTGAGGAATAGACAGAAGAGATGGATGGCTCACCTGACCAACCTTAGGAATTAGCTGCTCAAGGCGAAGACAAGCGAATGTCCCTAAGAGAAAGACACGGACGCTACAATTTGGGAAGTCTTGGATTCGATGGCTCCCAGGCTGGTGCTGTTGCCATCCAACCATGGCAACCATTTTTATACAAATGGATAGCGTGCCTGCTGAAAACCTCAGGAAGAGTCACGACTGGCTTGTTCCACTAGGCCAGCCTCATGATGAAAAGACATCAGGCTACAAGAATGGAAGAATCCCACCCTTGACCTCCACAGTGGAGGTGATCATCCTACTGACGTTGAGGCTTTGGGTTCAGTTCTGGACACATTTTTTGTTTAAACCCATCCCTTCCATCTCAGAAGCAATACTGTGTATTGGCTCCAAGGCAGAAGAGAGGTAAGGGCTAGGCAATGGGGGTAAGTGACTTGCCCAGGGTCACCCAGGTGGGAAGTATCTGAGGCCAGATTGGAACCCACGACCTCCCGTCTCTGGGCCTGGCTCTCTATCCACTGAGCCACCTAGCAGCCACCTGGACACAGCATTTTTAGAAGAACATTTAGAAGCTGGAGTGTAGACAGAAGAGAGTACTCAGGCAGGGAAGGAGAGATGGATGGGCCCTTAGAGATCTTCTGGTCCAAACTTCTCATTTTACAGATTACAAAACTGAAGCTCAGAAGAAAGAAAATGACTTACCCATTGTACACAGGTGATAAAGTAGCTCAGCCAAGGGAATTAAAAAATGTAAAATAAGGACCTGATGAAGGCACTTGAAATCTCAGGATAGAAACTCAGAGTTGGGAGGTGAGGGATTATCACTCTTCAAATATGTAAAGACTGGTCATGTAGAAGAGGTATTAAATTTGTGCTACTTGATACCAGGTAGAGAGCACTGGAAGACCTGAGTTCAAATCTAGCCACAGATGCTTAGAAACTTTTTTAACCTAGGCAATTTACAGAACCTACCTCAGCCTCAGTTTCCTCAAATGTCAAATGAAGATAACTAAACCTACCTTCCAGGGTTGTTGTGGTGATTCAGGGAGATAATATTTTAAGTGCTTTGCAAAAAGAGATATAGAAATGCTACTTATTATTATTATTATTACTGATAACATGGGGAAGAAATATTGAAGAAAAATTGACAAAAGGGGTAGAAAAAACAGAGAACGATTCTAGCTTCTTATTCAAAGCTTATATGTATTAGGGAAAATATGAGTTTTGGAAAGTTGTGTAAGGAGTTCCCCATCACTGAAAGTATTCAAGAAGAAATTAAACAACCAGGTAAAGATTAGAATAGATGACCTCAAAGATCCTTCCGAGCTTGAAAACCCTACTCTTTCTAAAGGAGAAGTGGAAGTGTGGACTTTGGAATGTTGTGTAGGAAGCTCCCCATCATGGAAAGTATTCAAATAGAGATTAGACAACCAGGTAAAGTTGAGCCTAGATGACCTCAAAAGTCCTTTCAAGCATGAATACCCTTCTACCCTTTTTAGAGAAGTGGAAATGTGAACTTTGGAACACAGTGTAGGGAGCTCCCCATCACTGAAAGCATCCAAGCAAAAGGGCTTGCTGAAATGGCCTCTCTAAGGTCCCTTCCAGCTCAAAGGCCCTATTCTTTGGAAGGAAGAAGCAGCATCAATAAATCGAGAATTCAACGCTGAAACCCACTACTGTGTTCCAGTGTGCATAAAGCACCTTGTGCCGTCCAAGTCACGTCCTGAGGTTGAGCAGCAGCGTGGGCCTGTGTGTCTGTTTTCCGTGGCACCCTTCCATACCTCTGCAGCCAAAATCAGCTCCACAGCCTGCCGAGGGTCTGATCAGGCAGGTCTGGATGAGGATTCCCCCCCCCGACAGGACACTCCTCAGAGCACAGCTCCCATGCCCCACTACCGAGGGGGGCGTTCGCTGACTGAGCAAGCAGGAAGTGGGTCCAGGGAGGCCAAGGGGAGGAGGAAGGCAGCCCCATAAACCAGGAGGTCTCCAGAGGACTTGAGGAGGAAAGAAGTAGCCCTACATTTGCAAAAAAGCAAAAACGAACCGAGGAAGTGGGCAGCAAGTTGACCAGGGCAGCCAGCGAGTCTCGTGGGCCAAAAGGCAGCTGGATGATGACATGGCACGGGAGGCAGCCCTCTACATCCCCGGCATCTTCCCCTCCTTGGGCCTCCCCTGGCACTCGGTGCCTTTCTCTCTCCTATAGGTCTTCACGGAGTAGAAACTGTGAGAGTGAGAGTGAAGATGGAACTCCAAAGAGCATTCAGCCTAAAGCTATCATTTTACAGGAAAGTAAACTAATACCTGGGGTATACGGGGTGCTCAGGGACAGGTAGTATTTCTGGTATGGAGGGCTTGTCATGCCCTCCTAGGGCAGCTCTCCAGCCACTGACCCCCACCTGACACCCAGCTCTCACTTGTGGCTCCCAGTAGCTGCTAGCATGCGGCAGCGGCCACACCCTGGGCAACGGCTTCGACAGGCTGGCTATACCTTGTCGACCCCTAATGAACCAGGGCTTTGCTCACCCAGCATGTGAAGACTGCTTCGGCTGAACAGACGGAAGAAACCAATAAGAAGGTTCAACGGCTGAGAGGGCGACGCAGCAAAGCACTGGGGAGTGCTCAGGGCATATTGGAGCACAAAAGACAACACGGCCATCCAATGCAGCTCAGGAAGTCTCCAAGTGTAATGACTTTTCGTGCCACTGGACCCAGGCTTCCAATGCCGAGAGAGTGGGACTGTCTCTGTGCATCGACTTTTCCACTTAAATCTCCTTCACGCACAAGTATCTTTGTGCACTCATCTATACACCACAGATGAAAACGCACAAAGACAATTGTCATCCTCGGTTACCGAGAGACTACTACCAGACCAAACTAATACCTAGGGTAGCTAGGTGGCACTGCAGTGGCCTTGGAATCAACAAGACTCATTTCACAAGTTCAAATCCAGTCTCAGGAACTTAATAACTGTAGGAGCCTGGGCAAGTCACTTAACCCTGTTTGCCTCAGTTTCCTCATCTGGAAAATGAGCCGGAAAAGGAAATGGCAGTCTGCTCCAGTACCTTTGTCAAGAAAACCCCAAATGGGGACATGAAGAGTCATACACGACTGAAAGGAATGAACAACAGATGCCAGGCAGCTGGGTAGCAGAGCAGATAGAGTGCCAGGCCTGGAATCAGGGAAACCCGAGTTCAAATCCCACCTCAGACATTTACTAGCTATAAAAGCCTGAGCAAGTCACTTAATTCTGCCTCAGCTTCCTTATCTGTAAAACGAATTGGAGAAGGAAATGGTGAACCACTCCAGTATCTTTACCAAGAAAAGCCCAAATGGGGTCATGAAGAGTCAGACATGACTGAAAATGACTCAATAACAACAAACTGATTCCCTGAGAGATGTACCTTGCTCAGTGTCATGTGGCTAGTTAGTACGTTGCATCTTCTGACTTGAGCGCGTTCCACTGACACCAAATCCAATATTCTCTCTCGTTATTTAAGCCCATTTCTTCTCTCTTAGTATCAATTCTAAGAGAGGAGAGTGCCAAGGGCTTAGGCAATCTGGCTTAAATGACTTGTCTAGGGTCACACAGCTAGGAAGTGTCTGAGGTCACATTTGAACGCAGGACTTCCCAGCTCCAGATCTAACCCTCTATCCACTGTGCTACCTAGCTGCCCCTCCAATACTCTTACCATATATGACTCTCGGTGTATTGTGTAAAACCCATTTCCCCCAAAATGTGGGCTGACAATTACTAGATATGTGACCCTCTCTGAATCTAAGTTTCCTCCCGAGTAAAATGAAACACACAACAACGATGCTCCCTGGCAGAATGCTAAGCCCTACCCACAACCCACTGCTCCTACTCAGTGATTTCCGAGACCCTCAACCTGATCGCAATGGGCAGTCCATTCAACAACGAGCCTCTTGTGCTGATGACGTCCCCACATCCTTGCCAGCGTGCGTGGAAACCAGCCTAGGAGTTTCTGAGCCCTTTCTCAATCCCAAGTGCCACCTTTTCCAATTTCCCAGCTTCTACCCTTCATACTAGAGCACTCCTTCTGATGAGCTGGGGGAACTGAAGGAAATTCCTCGGCATTGTGATTTTTCAATCTGGGGGGCTTTGTGCCCTTTCTGCCCCTGTGCCCCACAGACAGAAGAATGGCTCTTGGGCCCAGCCAAAGCTTGCCTCCTTTCCATAAGCCTACCCTACAGCTGGAAGGCAAGTCCGAGCTGGGGCTACTGGGCAGCCCTGAAGTGGGCTTTCCAGTTGTCTTTCCCTTCTAAGGCCTTGCTCACATGCAGTGTCTTTTTCAACAGGGGCAGACGCTTTGTTGGGCCCGGGATCACAGAGGTGTCTATCATCAAGTGCCAATGTGGCCCAAAGGGGAAATCCCAGCCTCTCTGTTGTTCCGAAGCCCATTTTACCTACCAGCTACCAGGGAGACAAAAAAAAGGTGGCACGGAACCTCGGGACGTCCATTCAAGATTAATCACCCCCAAGTTGAAGGGAAACCTGGGGAGAGACGTCACGGATGCTCTAGGACAAATGACAGCCACCAGTTTGCCCTGGCATGCCCCTCTGGAGACAGAAACTACATACAACTGAGGACAAAGAAGATACAGGGAGCAGCCAAGAGGCACTGCAGTGGATCAAGCACCACACCTGGAATCAGGAAGACTCATGTTCCTGCATTCAAATGTGGCCTCAGACACTTCCTGGATGTGTGACCCTGAGCAAGTCACTTCACCCCACATCCTAAATGGGGTGTGCAGAGATGAGGCTAAGCAGGACAGGAAAATGACAGCTGTAGGCTCAGTGGAAAACTCAGCAGAAAAAATTCTGAAATCAGCCCATTTGGAACATTGCCATTTCTTGTACATACTTCCACACTGGATGATGGATGTTCTCTGCTCTAGCACCTGGACACGGGATATGGCTAGAAACACAAGGCATCGCCAGTCACTTCACTGACCACATTTTCTGCTGATGGAGATAAGTTCCTGCAGGTGATGGGCTTCCCAGGAAGCTGGGGGCCTTGCCCATAACCCTTAACTTCCATCACAGACCCAACACTAAGGCAGAATCTCAAGTACGGACCAGGCAATTGGACCCGCTCACCATCCACTGAGCCACCTCACTGCCCCCTTTTCCATACCATTAAAAGGACATTTAGTCCAGGATAAGGAAAAAGGAAAAGATTGTGGATTTAATGATCCTCTAACCTTGGCGAGAGGAGACAATGTACTTCTCATCCTTCCTTACAAAGGGAGAGGGAGGACAAATACAGCTAGGTGATACAATGGACAGATCATCCAGCTTGGAGTCATCTTTCCTGAGTCCAAATCTGGCCTCAGACACCTACTAGCTGTGTGACCCTGCACAGTCACTTCACACTGTTGGCCTCAGTTTCCTTCTCTAAAAAAAAAGAGCTGAAGGAGGAAATGGCCAACCAGAGTCTTTGCCAAGAAAACCCCAAATGGGATCACCAAGGGTTGGCCATGAGTGAAGTGACCAAACAACAAAAATGATTACTGAACCCTTCAGTGGGTGGCAGTAATTCATTTTTAAAACTCAGGACCAGATTTCGTAGGGAAACGTTATTTTGTGAGAATGTTAAGGAAAACACTGCTAAGAGGGCCGTGCTGGGATCTCGGAACACTGCTGTTGCTTCAGCTGCTGGCAGCCTTTGTATGGGGAGCTGTGTTGCCAAGTTTCCAAACATCCGGTTTGTGAACAGCCTCCCCACATTTATATGATGAGCTCCCTCCCATTCAAGGCATCCTGCTGACTAGGGATGATCTACCAGACAGGCCCTGGACCACTGGTGAGTCGAAAAAGGCTGTCCTCCAGTGCATCTCTCATCAGAATCTCAGCGTCTTCTCACCCGAAACATGGTCTGCCAAGGGAGCCCTTGATGGATCTTCAACTAAACTACCAAAATAGAGGGAGGGAAGGGAGGGAGGGAAGGAGGGAAGGAGGGAAGGAAGGAAGGAAGGAAGGAAGGAAGGAAGGAAGGAAGGAAGGAAGGAAGCAAGCAAGCAAGCAAGCAAGCAAGCAAGGGAGAAAGAGAGAGAAAGAGAGAGAAAGAGAGAGAGAAAGAGAGAGAAAGAGAAAGAGAGAGATAGGGAAAGAAAGAGAGAGATAGGGAAAGAAAGAGAGAGAGAAGAGAGAAAGAGAGAAAGGGAGAAAGCGAGAGAGCGAGAGAGCGAGAGAGAGAGAGAGCGAGAGAGAAAGAGAGCGAGAGAGAAAGAGAGAGAGAGAGAAAGAGAGAGAGAGAGAGAGAAAGAGAGAGAGAGAGAGAGAGAGAGAGAGAGAGAGAGAGAAAGAGAGAAAGAGAGAAAGAGAGAAAGAGAGAAAGAGAGAAAGAGAGAAAGAGAGAAAGAGAGAAAGAGAGAAAGAGAGAAAGAGAGAGAAGAGAGAGAAAGAGAGAAAGAGAGAAAGAGAGAAAGAGAGAAAGAGAGAAGAGAAAGAGAGAAAGAGAGAAAGAGAGAAAGAGAGAAAGAGAGAAAGAAGAGAAAGAAAGAAAGAAAGAAAGAAAGAAAGAAAGAAAGAAAGAAAGAAAGAAAGAAAGAAAGAAAGAAAGAAAGAAAGAAAGAAAGAAAGAAAGAAAGAAAGAAAGAAAGAAAGAAAGACAGCTAGGTAGCACAAGAGACAGAGACAGGTCTAGAGATGGGAGGTCCTAGGTTCAAATGTGGCCTCAGACACTTCCCAGCTGTGTGACCCTGGACAAGTCACTTAATCCTTACCACTCTTCTGCCTTGAAACCAATACACAGCATTGATTTTAAGATGGAAGATAGGGGGTAGCTAGGTGGCTTAGTAGATAGAAAGCCAGGCATAGAAAGAGGAGGTCCTGGGTTCAAATATGACCTTAAATATTTCCTAGCTGGATGACCCTGGGCAAGTCATTTAATCCCTTTTGCCTAGATTTTACTGCTCTTCTGTCTTGAAACGAATATATAGTACTGATTTTAATATGGAAGGTAGGAACAGCTAGAGAGCTTAGTAGATTGAAAGCCAGGCCTAGAGAGGGGAGGGCCTGGGTTCAAATGTGACATCAGACACTTCCTAGTTGTGTGACTCTGGGCAAGTCACTTAACCCCAATTGCCTAGCCCTTACCTCTTTTCTGCCTTGGAACCAATATTAAGTATCAATTCTAAAACAGAAAATATAGGTTTAAAAAATTCATAATAAAATTCCTAGATTGCATCTGTTCAGAGGTCGTTTGGTACTCACCCTTCCCAAGGTCATATCAGACATATTTTCTGTCATTTCCTAGCTTAAAAGTAGCATCTTCAGGTAAGATATGCCATGTTCCGAGAGAACGGATCTCCACATATCCTACCTCCCGTGAGTCCTGCAGCTCCACGGAACGTGCCATCTACAAACTCAAGTTGGAGATGGTGGACACATGTGGACACATTGCTAGGAAGTGTGATCTGATAAAAACCACTTTCTTTTTTTCTCATTTCTTTTTTAACTTCTTATTTTGTTCGCAATTGCATTTTTGGCCATTGTTCTTTGACATTTTCCCTCACGGAGGTTACACCAGTGCCTTCATGCACTATATATGTCGTGCCAGAAGACACATATCACACACACAACAAAAAACTCATTGAGGAAATAAAGTGAAAGAAGGTGTGCAAAAGTGTGAAAACCACTTTCAACCGTCCCAGAATAAAGTGGCCCCCACCCCAAAGGTTCTGGAAATCTGATGTCATGGGGTAACGGAAATCTTTCAGGCTCTCCTACCCATTTGACTGCAGCACTGATTCTGCTCTGGAGCCTTTTAGGTTCATTACCCAGAATTCTCTGCTGCAAATCCTCTCTATAGAAGATACCTATAATGTATGCCCCCATCATGGTCTTTCGGCTTATAAACCGGCTCTTGCCCTCTTGTTATGAAGTCTCTCACTTGATGCATGATGAAAGTCTGCTCTTAACTGCTCTTTCCCAATAGCCCCTGCTTGTCTCAGACTAGCTCAGGTAAGTGTGGATGGGGCTGTTGAGTTTTCATTTCAGGCTCTTTCCATAGACAGGTTCCCAAAACTCTAATGTGCAGGGACTGCCGGCATCTCTCAGTTGCTTATAGACTGACTGGTGGTAAGTTTCAAGTTACCCCAAAAGTCCTTCAGTGCGGCAGCACATCAGAAAGTGTGATCAATCACAGCATAACGGCACATCTTTGATTCCAGAGCACAGCAAAAATGCTCAACCGGCAGCCCTTCCTTTGCCTCATCACTGGGGACAAAATGAGAGATACCTGTTTCATCTTGGGCAAGTCACTTCATTAGTGCAGGCCTCAGTTTCCTCATCTCTAGAATGAGAGGTTTGATATGATTTCAAAGGTCTCTTCAGTTCTAAACTGACGATCCTATGACTATGTGCTTTTTTTAACCCCTCACCTTCCATCTTGGAGTCAATACTGTGTCTTGGTTCCAAGGCAGAAGAGTGGTAAGAGCCAGGCAATGGGGGTGAAGTGACTTGCCCAGGGTCACACAGCTGGGAAGTGTCTGAGGCCAGATTTGAACCCAAGACCTCCCCAGTTACTCCCAACTATGAGTTTTTGATAAGCTAAAAAAGTATTTTATCAACAAACATTTTTACAGAAGAAATTGTATCATCACAGTTTATTTGCACTGGGTAAGAGTTTCCCAGTTAGGGTGCTACCATGGATAGAGCACTGGACCTGAAATCAGAAAGACCTGAGTTCAAATCTGACATTATGGGTAAGTCACTTCATCCCATTAGCCTCAGTTTCCTCCTCTATAAAATGAGCAAGAGAAGGAAATGACAAATCACTTCAGTATCTTAGCCAAGAAAACCCCAAATGGAGACACTACTGAAAAACTACTAAACAACAGATAATTTCCATTGGTTTGGGCCTAGTATTTGGGGCTATCGAGGTATTATGAGGTTGTGCCTCTGCCCTCAAACACTTCAGTTATCTTTCCTAATTTGGCAGCATCTGCATATAAGCTAACATACCAGTCAGTAACCACAGTGTCAGGCATATAGCAGGTGGTTAAAAATGTTTATTTATGGACTAAGTCAGTCAGTCAACATGGATTTATTAGCAGTTTACTATGTGCCAGGTATTGTGCCACATGCTGGTGCTATAAAGGCCAAAACATGATCTCTGTCCTCTCAAAGCTCACATGCTAATGGTTGAGACAACATCCAAATAACTATTTATATACAAGATACATACAGTTTAGGGGCAGCTGGGTGGCTCAGTGAATTGAGAACCAGGCCTAGAGATGGGAGGTCCTGGTTCAAATGTGGCCGCAGATACTCCCTAGCTATGTGACCCTGAACAAGTCACTTAACTCCCATTGCCTAGCCCTTGCTACTCTTATGTCTTGGAATTGATACTTAGAATCAATTCAAAGACAAAGTAAGTTTTTTTTTTAAAAATAACATTTCCAAGTCATTAATTTAAACAAGTGACACAATATGGAGCTAAATAAGCTTAGATCCCTGAGGGACTCAACTAGAGGCTGACCTCCAAGTTACCATGTTATTCTTTGTATCTAGTCATTAAATCAGTTCTACCTTATAGCCCAACATCTAGCCAACATCTTCTCACCTTGTTGTCCACAAGGATAGCAACAATGACTTTGTCGAATGCCTTACGAAAATCCAGATCAACTGTATCTACAGAAATTCCCTAATCTGCCAACCAATAACCCTATCCAAAAAAGAAGATAGGGTTAGTCTGGAATGATTGGTTCTTGACAATTTCCCAAAGGCGATCTAGCCTGCTCTCATTTTTCTGTACAATTCTTCCTACATTTGGTCATCCCCATGGGCCAAACTCTTTCAAGCAACTACACATGTCTCCTAGGATGCTCTACAATGGGCCTGATGTACTTAGGGCAATATCATCCAAGTACATCTGGAAGTCTTACCATCCACAGAGAATCCTTTGACCTGGATCTCCTCAATCAACATTCATGGCAAAATCGTTGGTGATCATACCCTATCCCTGCTTTCTGCCTCCTTATCTGAAGGTCACTGAATAGGGTAATTTCCAGTGGTAAAGTCTTCCAAGAAATCTTGAATGATCATAATGTATGGACGGAGTACACTTTGTTATAAAAGACCAGTAGGGTGGCCAATGTAGATGAATGCTTTTTTCATAATCATCAAAGGATCTTGAGGATCTTATATTCTCTACACCTTTTAGTTAATTACAAAGGTACAAGGGTTGACTTATTGAATATTGCTAGTGAAAGCTAGCTTATTCTACTAAAATCCTCACTGAGAATACCCTTGATTTGTGCAGAAATTGTCCTCATAACACTTTTGTATAGATGGAAGAGTAGGCTTATAGACCAGTAGTTTTCTCAGGTGCCTTTTTTTAGTATTAATATTGTCCAGGGCTTAGTATTCCTTCAGCATATTCCCTTCCTTCAGATACCTGGTCTATCAGTCCCCCAATGCCTTGCTAACTGTATTCCTGCTAACACGGCTCTCCTGTCTAGGCATTTGGCCCATTCCAGCTTCTTGCGTTGCCTATCTTTGCACTCTTCAGCATCATTCCCACCTCCAAGACAAGCATTTCAGCAACAGGATGATGATGTTCCACTATCCTAAATGGAGAAAACAAGTGATGAAAGAGTTTTTTGAAAATCATTTCCATAATGAACTGGAGGAATTCCATGGGGACTGGAATGACCTCCAGGAAGTGATACAGAGTGAAAGGAGCAGGACCAGGAGAACATTGTACACAGACTGATACACTGTGGTACAATCGAACGTAATGGACTACTAGCAACAATGCAACGATCCAAGACAATTCAGAGGAACTTATAAGAAAGAACACTATCCACATCCAGAGAAAGAACTGTGGGAGTAGAAATGTAGAATAAAAACAACTGCTTGATCACACAGGTTGATGGGGATAGGACTGGGGATATAGACTCTACACGATCAGCCTAGTGCAAATATCACTAATATGGAAATAGGTCTTGATCAATGACACATGTAAAAACCAGTGGAATTGCTCATTGGCTATGTGAGAGGAGGAGAGGGAAAGAACATAAATCATGGAACCATGGAAAAATTTTCTCAATTAATCAATAAAATTAAATTTTAAAAAATCATTTCTACTTTTCTTCTGTTTGTCATGCTCCTTCTATTTTCATCCTTGAATGGCCTTAGACTGACTTAGCTGGATAGCTTAGTTGGAGAACCTGCCAAGCTTTTTTTAAATTGGTTTTAACAACTCCACTGATTTTCTCCACTTTAAGAGACAATACCACTCACAATCACCCATCATCCTTCTTCGTAAGATTTTACAAATGAGTTCCTCTTCTAACCATTGTTGCCCTGGCAGCCATGGCTCTCCAACTGGCGACCAACTCAGACGTTTGCTAAGGTACTAAGTTGCTCAACGAGTTGGTCAACAACTCTCCATTTTCCTCCTCATCTGAACTTCTTTTCTTTGTATCTCTGGAATCTGATTCTTGAGAGGTTCCCAAGCCCCTGAGACGACTTTCCCTGTCAGATTTTAGGCCATGGGTTTCACCCCCTTCTTCCTCTGAGTCTTTTGAAATCAGCTTTCTCAGACTCTAGGGTCTATTGCATGTCAGTCTATGCCTGCCTCTTCGCTTCATGAATTCCAAGATGGAATATCACTTCCTTTAAAGTTTCTCCTTGTTGATCAGATCAGTTCCAAAACAATCATTCTTCTTATTGCTTCCTCCAACATCTGAATCCTCGTTATTTAGAACAGTGCCTGGTGCATAGTAGGTGACTGTTGAATAAATGGAAGCTGATTCTTTGACTTATCACTAAAGCAAACCAAAACTTTATTAATTGCTCTGCTTTTGGTGAAGAGAGAGTTCTAGCGTCGTTAAACTAGAACTGAAGAGCATTCTGGCATAACTGAAGTAGCCCATCACTAAAGCATGCATCTTTATGCCAGCCTAGCAATCCATCAGCTTCCTGGCCTCCTGATCTACTTCTTCTTCCTGTCCTCTGCCCCAGTAACAATCTCCCTTCTGTTTCTCCTGCCATTGACATTCACCCACTCCGATTCCTAAAGGATTTCCTCAACTAAGTGGGAACAACACCTAGAAAATCCACTTTGTCTCCTAGTGTTACCATCTCTAGTTGGCTTCCATGCTAGCCTGTGTTTGTGCATTCATGCACACGCATAAAAGGTCCTTTGTTTTACTGTTGGCTCATTCCTTGGATTTCTTTTGCCTGTGAATTTCCGGGCATCTCTACTGCCAATCTTGATCCTATATTGTAGCTGCTATGTAAGGTTGACATTGTTTGATCTTTTTCAGTCATGTCCGACTCTTCATGACCCCATTTGGGGTTTTCTTAGCAAACATATTAGAGTGATTTACCATTTCCTTCTCCAGCTCACTTGACAGAAGAAGAAACTGAGGCAAATAAGGTGACATAATTTGCCCAAGGTCACACAGCTAATAAGTGTCCAAGACTGGGTTTGAACTTGGGTCTTCCCGACTCCAGGTGAGATCTCTATGCACTGCAATGCCACCTAGCTGCCCCACAGTGGGCGGCACTTAACTTGAAAGTCATGTGGAAAACTTTCTCTCTGGCATTTCTCCCGAGTTTCAGCTGGGTTCAAATCCTGGTTCGGCCACTTACTATCTGTGTGAACTTGGGGAAGTCACTTTGTCCTCAGCTTCCTCCTTTGTAAAATGACGGAGTTGGACTAGATGGTCTCTGGGGTCCCTTCCAGCTCTAGATCTAGAATTCTGTGTGTGACCTGAGGTCAGAGAGATAAAGTGACTATCTCCAAATCAGAGGCAGAAGGGAAATGAATTTGCCCAAGGCCATAAGCCATAGGGGCAGTGCTAGAGGCTCAGCTCCACTGGTTTTTCCTTTACATCACTCAACCTATAACCCAATTGCATGACATCGAGCAAAAAAAGAAGAATCATGATTTTTAAAAATCCTTGCTTTCCATCTTAGAATCAATACTAGGTATCAGTTCCGAGGCAGAAGAGCACGGTATAGATTAAGAAATTGGGATTAAGTGACTTGCCCAGGATCACATAGCTAGGAAGTATCTGAGGCCTGATTTGAACCCAGGACCTCCTCTCTGTTCACAGACCCAGTTCTTATCCATTCCAAGCAAAGGTCAAAGGGAGACACTGGGAACAAAGCCTGTTAGCCATGGCGGCCAGGGATTATCCTTATTATCTATCAAATTCAATCCAAATCTGATCCTGCTATGCAATCAATGCAATAAGGACTTAACACAAAGCTCTTAGTATGGCCAGGGATACAAATACACAAATCTTCACCTTCAACCAGGCCCTGCAAAGCCCTGCTCCCAAATTGTCATTCTGCCCTCCTCTCTCATTATTTTCCTGGGGCAACTAAGTGGTTCAGTGGATAGAGAGTAAGGCCTGGAGAACATAGATCCTGGGTTCAAATCTAACCTCAGAAACTACTTGGCTATGTGACCCTGAACAAGTCACCTAACTCCAATTGCCCAGCTCTGCTCGACTGCCTTGGAAATAATACTTAGTGTCAGTTCTAAGACAGAAGGTAAGGGTTCAAAACACAATTCCCATTCCAAACTGATCCAATCTGGAATTGAACCATCACACCCAGTAATCTGCATGAGATACTCCCACCTCTAAATGGCTTCAAATTACCTTCTACCACCTCGCTGCATAAAGAAATCCCATCTCTTTCTCAAGGCTTTGCTGACACCTTCCCTGTCTTCCTTGCCTAGAACAGGAGCCAAGGCCTGAATGAGTGACTGGGATTATGCGGTGACAAAATGTGGCATTCATCTGTTCCTAGCATAACAATTACTAGTAACCATCGCCATCCCCATCATCAAGACCAGAATTCATATAGTGCTTTAAGTCTGCAAAGAAAGTTGCAATTATGAGTTCATTTGATCCCCACGGGACTATCGTGAAAGGGGGCATTGTAGGATTGCCCCCATTTTACAGCTGAGGAAAAATGATGCTAAGAGAGATTGAGATTTGCCCAGAGTCATACAACTGTCTGAATCAGAATTTGAACTCAGGTCTTCCTGCCTTCCAAGTTCAGCACTCTATACACCATGCCCCCAAAGTACCTAGCCAAAAAAGGAGAAACGTGCTCCATAATATACATAAAGCACATCACAAACAAAGTGTGCACTACTGTTTTTACCAAAAAGGAAAGAGATCAATCAATCCATCGACAAGCATGGATTAAACACCTACTATGTGCCAGGCACTGAGCTAGGGACTAGGGATGCAAAGACAATAAATGAAACAACCCCTCCTCACAAGGAGCTTCCATTCTCATGGAAGCAACAGCAAGGACATAGGGTTAAAAACATATTAAGCGAATAAATACAAATAAATGTTGTTTTGTTGTTCAGTTGTGTCCAACTCTTGGTGACCCCATTTGGGATTTTCCTGGCAAAGATATTGGAGTAGTCTGCCATTTCCTTCTCCAGTCCATTTTACAGATGAGGAAACTGAGGAAACAGGATAAAATGAATTACCCAGGGTCACACAGCTAATAAGTGTCTAAGATCACATTTGAACTCAGGTCCTCCTGAGTTGCAGGCCCAGTGCCTCTAATGCACCACCTAGCTGCCCCTACAAATAACGTAAAGAACAGATTTTTTAATTCAACGTAGTTAAATAACAGATACTTAGGGAGGTAGTGCACTAGCAATAAGGAGGATCATGGAAGGCTTCCTGCAGAAGAAAGGGCTTGAGCCAATTCTTGAAGGAAGAAAGATATTCTGAGTTTTAGAAGGAATGCATTTCAGATATGGGAGATGGTCAGGGCAAAGACATGAGATGGTAAATGAAGTACCCTGTGTAAGAACAGCAATGAGCCCAGTTTGCCTGAGCTCCATTGTTTGACTACATTGAATGTAAGGAGGAGAGTAAAGCCCATTGAGGCTGAAGAGATAGTTGGGGTCAGATTGTGAAAGGTTCTATTAGCTAAACAGGGAAACTGATATTTTATCTTAGAGGCATTAGAAAGCTACCAAAGTTAATGGAATAGAGAAGTCACATGGCCATCATATGTTTGCTTGGCAGCAGCATGTGGATGGACTGGAGTAGGGAGATACGTGAGGAAGGGAGACAAGAGTGGAGGCTTTTGCAACAATCTGGGTAAGAGGTGATGGGGGCCTAGAGCTAAGGTGGTAGCTATGAGTAGGGAGAAAGGGTTATAGAGAAGTGTTACAAAAGTAGAAATGACAAGATTTGGCAGCTGACCAAATATGTGAGTAGAGGAGAGTAAATTAGTCAAGGGTCATCCTGAGGTTGCAACTTGGGAAACCAGAAGGATTTCTTTGCCTTCAACAGAAGGGAGAGGAGAACTCTGCTCAACTCAAGAGAAGATGAGTTCAAGAAGTAAGCACAAAATTCTTTTTCTCTCCTTGTGTTAATACAAGGCAACATGGCATAATGAGAAAAGAAATTAATCTAGAGGCAGAGGGTACAAGTTCAAATGCTGCTTCTGTCACTTATTTCTGATAAGACCATGAGCAAGTCACTCCCCAGATCTTAATTTCCTCCCTTGTAAAATAAGGGGACTGGACCAGGTAGTCTCTGAGCTCCTTCCCAGTTTTAAATACCATAACCCCCAGGGCAGCTGGGTGGCTCAGTGGATAGTGTAGTAAGCAAAGAAAGACTGCATTTTGATTGACAGAGACACGTGACACAGAATCACATGAGAGCCTGGGTCCCTATTCCAAGGGGGGTATGGTCCCAACTGAAAACAGTCTTCTTCCTGAAGATTTTGGTTGTAGCTGTAATTTCCACCTATCTACAAGTTATCTGGCCCTTGTGAGATACCAGCTTGAGGAGAGAGACTGCTTGAAGAGGCTGCTGGCAGCTAGAGTGAAGATCATGAAAAGGACCTTCAATCTCTACTGGGACCAAATTTGGACTGTACCTCTGGGATCTTGGCCCATATCTGGGACTCTGTTTATGAGGTTTTGTTTGGGGAGAACCTAACTTATTTAGCCAATAGGATAGTTATTAAGGGGAGAAAATTAAGAAAATTCCCCTTCTCCTTGTTACCCTCAATCCTATCCCATTTCCCATTAATAAACTCAAAATATTTAGATGTTTACCTCTTGTTTCTTCCCCTTAAACATTCCCTAATAACAATAGAGATCCAGGACTAAAAATGAGATGTCCTGGCTTCAAATATAGCCTCAGACATTTCCTAATACTGTGTCCCTGGGCAAGTCACTTAACCATTTTTTGGCCTTGGAAACAATACTTAGTATCCATCCTAAGACCAAAGATAAGGATCTGTGACCCCAGCATGGCCCTGTGCAATGGGCATTGATTTCCATCGGGAGCACTAAGCTGTCTGTGAACCAAGAGTCTTCATGTGAGTTGGAGTAGGTGGTGAGAAGGGAGAAGAGAGTTCAATATCCCACCAGTACCGCAATCCTACCTGAGTTTGTTCTCAGGTGGTTGGGGCTGGCAGCCCTCCTCATCCTAGTACTGTCACCACATGCCAAGAACGCTTGCAAGAATGGGGAAGGGGCTTAACTACAGATGCTTCTTCTGGCCAAGAGCTTGTTTCTTCACACATCCAACTAAAAACCCTATTCATTTCCCAATAGCCCAGTGGCCAAAGGCTACAAATACAATTTTCACTAGAAGAATTAAAAAGTACAAACCACCACTGGAAAGCATTCTGCACACATTGCTACCAGTCAGAAAAATGCAAATCAGATGAACCCCGGGGCCTCACCTTGTGCCCTGTGCATTGGCCAAGAGGACCAAAACAGTGACAGTCCATGTGGGAGAGGCTGGGGGAAGACAGGCCCACTAACCCAGCGCTGTGAATTGGCCAGACTGTTTGGGATCTAGAGTTGGAAATCTGCAAGGAAAGTGCCGAAGCTTTCCATACCCTTTGGCCCAACACTCCCTTTCCTATGCATATATTCTGTGGAAGTTGTAGACATGAACAAAGGTCCAATAGATCCGAAAATATGCACAGAGGGAACAAAGCGGGTGCCCATCTGTTGGAGGACGGCTGAAAAACACACAGATGAAAGTAACGGAATAGCATTCTGATGGAAGACATGAACCACAGGAGGAATTTGGAGAAACTAAATGAAGAAATCTCGAAGTTCTTCCTATGCTTCATTTCTTCCATTTCTCAATCACCAAATATGCAGAAAGCACCTACTGCATTCCAGGCACTATGCTGGATGTTCATGTTAGGCAGTCCTTTCCCTCAAAGACTTAAATTCTACTGGGGGGTGGGGAGGGGAGAGACAACAAATACATGTGTACAAAAAGAAACACAAGATAAGTCTAGAGCAGGAAGTGGACTAAGATGATGCAATCAGGAAAGGTCTCATGTAGGAGAGACAGCCCGATGGTGCAGTAAATAGAATGCTGGGCCAGGAGTCGGGAAGATCTGAGTTCAAATCTGACCTCAAACATTTACTATGTGACTTCACCCCTGTTTGCCTCAGTTTCCCCCTCTGTAACATGAACTGGAGATGGAAATGACAACCCACTCCAAGAACCTTGCCCAAAAAAACCCAAACAGGGTCATGAAGTAGATGGAACTGATCCACAATAGCAAATAGTGCTTAACAGAGTGGCTGATACATAATAATCACATACTTTAAAAACACATTTTTCATTCATCCATCCACCCATCCATCTTCTTTGGTTTTATAGAGTCCAAGGGGCTAAGGAACGAGGGTAACCCATTGTTATTCAGTGAAACAATCATCCTTTTTAAAACAGTAAGAGGAGAAAAAAAAATCCCCCTCTTCCAGGAAGCCTTCTCTGATTACAGTAGCCTAGCTTATTGCTTCCATTCTTTGAATTCTTGTTGCACTTGTCCATCCAACTAGTCCCTAAACAAATTGTTGACTGAGATGGGGCCTTCTTCAGCATCTTTATATGAAGCTAGCCACAAAGACATGGACATGGACACAAAGTAATTAGTCCAAGCCCTTATTGCCCCAAATCACACAGGTAGCAAGCAGCATGGCCAGTCTGAGAGTCTGAGTCTTTTGTTTTTGTTTTGTTTTGTTTTGTTCATTCTGATCGCCAAACCCATAAGCATTTCCATATACTAAGAAGAACATAAGGAAAAGGGTAATATATGAAACCACGGAAAACCTTCTTCTATAAAATTTCCTTTTTAAAAGAGTAGCTAATAAATTCCCCATGTTACTTTCCAAAGTACACCTCATTCAAGCTCTCTTTGAACCTTAGTGGGGGATTAGTCTTCTCAGCGTTCTTCCAATTTGAAGAAGCCTGTACCATACTGTAGAGTAACAACCCCGCCAGCTACGAGGGCTTTCTTTGTTTATTCTTTTGCAGTCATAGTTAATCAGTTTTCGGTGATTTAAAAAGAGATATGACCATGCCTTCCTTTGAACTTTAACGTGATTAATCCTATTTTATTATAAGCTTAAATGATGCTTAAAACCCTTAACTTCCCCAAACCAACAGCTACTACAATATCTCTAACAGTCATTGAAGTGTGCTCTTTAAGAGTTTTAACTCTGCCAATTTTACTGACAGCTATTTTTTTTTCAATCACAACATTTTAAAAAAACAGCAAAAGAGATAAATTCTTGTGACATAAAATCTGGCACTTGTCTGACAAAGAACTAAAACTAGCTCAGCAGCTGATTTCATCTGGTCAAGGTTGGATGCTCTGGGGTCAGCCTAGTATCAATAGAAATTATATACAACATTGCTGTATATGACCTGGGGGAGAGGTCATCACTTCACCTTGCTGAGCCTCAGTTCCTCTTCTGTAAAATGAGGCACGGAACCCTAAGTACCCTTCTGACTCTACATCTCTGATCTTAGGAAAATGAGCCTTTTCCAAAGAGGACGAGTCTCCAAGGCTTATACTTTCATTCCTCTCTCTGACTCTCGAGTTTATAAAGTTGTGTATTCTTAGGAGATGAGTAGCTAAGTGGAATAGTGGATATAGCATGCTGGGCCTGGAGTCAGGAAAACTTGAGTTCAAATCCAACTTCAGACACTTACTAGCCATGTGACCCTGGGCAAGTCACTTCACCATGTTTGCCTCCGTTTCCTCATCTGTAAAATGAGCTGGAGGAGGAAAAGGCAAACTATTCCAGTATCTTGGTCAAGAAAACCCCAAATGGGGTCACTGAGAGTGGAAATGGCTGAAAATGACTAAACAACAAATTCTTAGGAGAAACCCTAGAATTTAAGGCAGAGAATGCTACTCCCTGTTATGTCTGCTGGCCTTGAGGTTATTCATGACAAAGACAAGATCTTAGTGATTTGGGATCCACTTCCCTAGAGCCAAGTCCTGGCTAAGCAGATGGCTGGTTACTCACCAAGTCGAAGAGGAAATATAAGCAGTCTCCAACTCATCCATGGAAAATTCAGGAAAATCAAAAAGCACAGTTAAAGGGGCCCAATTACTAGTGACAGGACTATGGGTACTAGGCACGGAAAAGCAAGAAGAAAGCAAAGATGACAGACTATAAGCTCCCTGAGGGCAGGGCCTATGTCTTATTAACTTTAGCACCTCCCTCATGACCTTTTCAGGTACATCCTCCGACTGATTCCCAAAGAGTTTTCTCCAAAGGGTAGGTCAAACCATGTCACTCCCCTACTCAAGAAGCTCTTCTAGGATCAAATACAAACCTCTCGGTTTGACATTCAAAGCCTTCACAAGCTGGCTCCAGGCTATCTTTTAAGATTTATTATTTCCCAGCATGCACTCTGTAACCCAGTTGTTGTTCCTCACCTGTGATAGTCCAAGCCTTGCCAGCACACCTTTTCTCTTTCCTCTCCCTAGTTCCCTTTGTAGCTCAGCTCCAGGCTACATGAAGTCCTTCCTGATCCCCACTGGTTGCTTCCCCCAAAATTTACCTTGAATCTATTTTATATACATTTAGGTTTTCTTCCTTGGGGGCAGGGATGATTTCATTTTTTACTTTGCATTTTTAATCCTTGGCCCTTTATAAGTGCTTGTTGGGGGCATCTAGGTGGTTCAGTGAATACAGAGCCAGGTCCAAAGAGGGGAGGTCCTGGGTTCAAATCTGAACAGAGACACTTCCCACTATGTGACCCTGGGCAAGTCATTTAACCCTAATTGCCTAGTCCCTACCGCTTTTCTGGCTTAGAACCATACTTAGTATCAGTTTGAAGACAGAAGGTAAGGGTTTTTAAAACTATACAGATGTATAAATATGTTTATATAAATGCTTGTTGATTGATTGAATGAATAAAAGGAGAAAAATAAGGCAGAGCTTTGTCTCAATTTGGGCATTTGTAGAAATGGGATTTTCTCAGCAAGAGCTTTGTTTGCTATTTGTCCTATAAACAGCTTTCCTCATATTCCTCCCCTCCTGTGTCCTGTAACCTCTGACAGACAGACCCAATAGAAGGAGGAAAGGTTCAGAGGGTGTTGTCCATCCCTGCGTCCAATATCTCAGACCCTTCGGCTCCCTAGGCCTCAGTTTCCCCCTCTATAACAGAAAGGGGTTACATTCCATGGCATTTGAGGTCCTGCCAACTCCAGGAAGCCTAGGAGTCTGGGCACAATATCACATCAGTCATTTCAACCATCAAGGCCTCTCTTTCCTTCTCTGTGAAATGAAAGCGTCAGACTGAGTTTCTAATGGCTCTAATTGTGTCTATGAACATCAGTCAAGAAGTTCTGGCTTCCCCTGCTTTTATCTGTTGCTTATAGGCAGCCTCGCAGTGGGAGGGAGGTTAGGTTCCCTCATTAGAAATATTGGCCTTCCTTCCCCTACAGTTCAACTGCCCTGACACCCAGATTGTCGTAACCCCTGGGCCAACGAAAAGCAAAGTCTCCCAAGAGCTGCTGTTTCTCCAGCCCGTTAGGAAAACGCAGCACGTTGCCCTGAAATGAGCTCAGCCAGATGTTCCCCATCCTTGCCCGGAGCGAAGCCTGCTGTCAGAATCGGCCAAGCTACCCAGAAGAGCCACGGAGACCCTGCACACATAGACAATGCACACGAGACCCTCAAAGGTGTGTTTCCAGATGCAGGAGGCCACAGCAGAGAAGCCTGCTGCTCTCCGGACTGCCCTGCCAAGTCAGAGCTGCTGGGAGCCAGCCACATGCGATTGGCTGAGGATGTGAGAAAACTACTTCTAGCGAGAGAGAAGATTCTTCCCTCCTCACTCCAAGTCATGCCTCTTGCCGAACTCAAGTTAACACGGTACTATATAAGTCTGGAAAGACAGCTGGAAATGAAAGCTCTTAGAGGAGAAGGAGGAGAGGAAAGGAAAAGAAAGAGGAGGAGAGAGAGCGAAGTGAGAGGGGATAACAAGGGGGGAGAGAGAGAAGAAAAGGGGATAGTAAAGGGAAAGAGAAGGAAGAAGGGGAATGAGAAGAGGGGAGGAAAGAGAGAGAGAAGTAATGAGGGGAGAAAGATAAGGGAGAAAGGGAGAGAATAGAGGGAGACGGGGGAGAGAGGGAGGAGGAGAAGCCAGAAGGACACTAGATTGGCTAATGTTCCCTAACAACCATTTCTTAAAAATCCACAAACAGTAGATTCCAGTAGACTATTACCATTTGAGATCCAAGTGAGCTTTAGTGAAAAAAGCAAGACAGCAAAGGCTGGAGCAGAATTAATTCCTACAAGAGGCAAAGCAGACCCTGCTAGCTCTGAGTGTTTGAGGTAAAGATGAGAACTTGAGAGAGTGGTTTATTCTTTTCATCCTCAGAGTTGGAGGGAAGATGGACTGGAAAGCTTCTTTTTATTAATATCTTTTGCTATTTTAATCCAAGCGATGAAATTCTGCCTGTCAAAAGTCCTGCACTCTGCTCTCAGTTTTATGGATCAGAATCAATATGCTTTGTGGGTCCCCAATTAAGGAAGATGGCAGGTGAGCCAATTGGAATAAAGGAATCTAAGAACCTGGTCTAGACCTAGATGGCCAACCTTTTAGAGATCAAGTGCCCAAACTACAATCCTTATGTAGCATGTAAGCCCCCCACCTTACCCAAGTCAGAGGAGGGAGGAAGCACTCCCATTGAACTACTGGGCAGAGGGGCAGGTCATGTGAGAAATGTCCTCAGGCCCACATGGAGAGGGGGGAGGGAAGCAATCCCCTCCATCATGCTCTGGCACACATGCCATAGGTTCACCAACATGGTTCCAGACCAAAGAATGTATCAGGCAGAACAGTGTGATGTCATGTTGAACTTGGAGTCAGAACAACCAAGTCTGTGCCTCAGTTTCCCTACCTATAAAAGGATAACAATCTCTGCACAACCTTTCTCTTGGGATTATAGGCAAAAAAGGAAGTGTTAGAAATGGGATGACATCAAATGTTTCAGTCCCCAACGATTTCCATCTGAGCCCTTTAAAAGTTCTTCTCAAGCTTTGAGAAGAGAATGTTTGAGGAAAATATTGTATACAGTAACAGCAATATTGTAGAAATGATCGACTGGGATAGACTTAGCTACTCTCAGCAAAACAATGATCCAGGACAATTCTGAGGGACTTGGGACAAAAGAATGCTCTCCACCTCCATAGAAAGAAAATGTTGGAGACAGAATGCATATGGAAGCAGACGATTTTTCACTTGTTTATTTGGGGTTATGTTTGGGGGTTTGGATTTTCTAAGATTATTCACTTAAAAATGAACAATGTGGGAATATGTTTTGTGAGGGAAGGAGAAGAGGGAGACAATTTGGATCTAATAACGTCAGAAAATGTATGTGGAAATTTGTCATTATATGTAATTGGGAAAAAAAGAAAAGAAAATTTAAGACAAAAAAAGAAGAGGTCTTGGCTTCTGGGTTTCCTGGATGCAGATAATGACAAGCTTTTCAGAGCCAGATGTTAACCTTTTCCTATAACCCACAAAGAGGCCTTAGAGAAAAAAACTTGATTTCCTTTTAAGGGCATTCTTCACTAGAAAATTATTTTCTCTGACAACAAAAAAAGTAGCCCCACCAAGTAGCAATTTCCTCCAGCAGAGCCTAGGAGTTCAGAGGTTAATAAAGTCCTGAATCAGCACTGTCCCTATCCCTTCCCACTCCTGGCCTCCTTTGGGTGGTAACCCATAAGCTGGCATTTGAAAATAAAGCTAGGAGCCTACTCCCAGCCCCATAATGATCCTTCTAAGACCACACCAGCCATTACTTCTCAGTGTGACGCAACAGGGGAAGCAAAATCAAATCAACATTTATGAAGCGCCTACTATGTGGCGAGTACTATGCTAAGTGCTAAAGACACAAAGACAAAAGACAGTCCTAGCTCTCAAGAAGCTCACAATCAAAGGAAGGCGATGACATGAAAACAACGACATACAAACAAGCAATGGGCAGGATGAGCGAGAAATAATCAATGTGAGTGATGTGTGTCTTCTTTCACAACATGATGAATGTGCAAACAAGTATTGTCTGCTAACACACATACAACATGCATATTACCTACTGTCGGGGAGGCGAGAAGAGTGGGAAGGATGGAGGGCGTGGATTGCAAATGGCAGAAAACAATTGTATCAACATGTAAACTTTTTTTTAATTTTTGTTAATGGATGTAATCAAGAGAAAGTCAGAGGACCTAGAGTCAAGGACTCCTGCCCTGCTTCTTAGGTATGTGACTTGGGCCCGGTGGCATCAGGCTCCTGGAATAAGCTACTTCATCTCCTGGCTCCAGGCATTTTTCATGGCAGATCCCCATCCCTGAAATGCTGTCCCTCCTCGTCTCCACCTCTTGAGTTTTCCTACTTTTCTTCAAGTCCCAGCTAAAATCCCACCCTATGAAAAGCCATTCGCAAGCCCTCTGAATCCCAGTAGCTTCCCTCTGGTGATTATTTCCTCTCTCTCCTGTCTATCACTTGTTTGTACAGAAATGTTTGCATGTGGTCTCCTCTATTAGTCTTTGAGCTCTTCTAGGGCAGGAACTAACTTTTGCCTGCCTTTATATTCTTAATACTTGATGCATTATAGCGCCTAATGCAGAGTAGGTGCTTCATAATTGGGTTTTTTTAACCCCTCACCTTCTGTCTTAGAATCAATACTGTGTACTGATTCCAAGGCAGAAGAGCAGTAAGGGCTAGGCAATGGGGGTCAAGGGACTTGCCCAGAGACATACAACTAGGAAGTGTCTGAGGCCAGATTTAAACCCAGGACCTCCCATCTCTCCACTGAGCCACAATTGTTTATTGACTGACTTACTTTCTCTGAGCTTCAGGTCTCTCATCTATAAAATTAGAGTAATCACCCTAACTCAGTGATGATGAATCTTTTAGAGACTGTTTGCCCAAACTGCAACCCTCACACTGTATGTGAGCCCACCCCCCACCTTACCGCAGAAAGGGAAGGGAGGAAGCACTCTCCTTTGGGCTGCTGGACAGAGGGGCCAGTAGTGTGAGAAATGTCCTCAGGTGTGCATGGAGAGGGGGAAGGGATGAGCCCCTTTCGGCACATATGCCATAAGGTCACCAACACGGCCCTAACTCGTGTAGAAATCAAGAGGAAAGCAGTCCAGCAAGAAGGGAGCTATCACGGCTGGCGCTTTCATGTGTAACTTGGATGATGACTCAGTATGCATTATTAGGCTAGGCATCCTGCAAAATGCTAGATCCCCAAAGACAAAAGGCAGTGCATACCTTCAATTTTGATGGAGGAGACAAGGCATATTGTAAGGAAAGGGATTTCCCTCCGGGGAGTCACAGGAATGGTAAGGGAAGCCATAGGGCAATCTATTGCCAAGCTCTTTCCAGAAGCAATGGTAGTGCTAATCAGATTACTATTTCTGGGGCAAGATATGGAAATCTGCGGTTTGAGGGGGCAGAATGTGCACTCATTTGCCCACCAATCAGGGGAATTTATCCCCCCAGCCATGGGGCAAAGTTGAAAGGAATGGTCTCTGGAGAGATGGATATCAAGGGTCAGCTCCCTTGTGGCAGGAGAAAGGCAGTATCCAGGCCGGTGGCAAGATGGCTACACTGGGTCGGTCGGCCCTGGTTTCCTTGAGGTTGCTTGATGAGACATGTACTTGAGGAAATTGGACTCTGAATATCAGGTTTGTTCCCTGCCACCGAGAAGCGTCTTAATCTAGCCAACCCCACTGCCAAGCTTATTCTGAGAACTCCACAAGCCAGCCAAGGCCTACATGTACAGGGCAGTTCACTGAAAAAGCAGAATTGGGGAAAGAGGACAGTGGATGGCCTCGGGGAGCATACACATGTTTAAGGGTCACCTTGAGGGTAGTGATTAGAGGTTTTACAGTTAACATCTGGCATGTGAGGACAACCGTAGGCCAACTCCAGACTCTCTGATGCTGTAGATAGCTATATTCAAAGCATTGGACAAAGATGGCCATGGGAGGGAAAAGCACTGCTGCCAATGCATGCCAAGCTTGCCTGTTTGGGCTGGCCTGAGGAAAAGAATGCTGGGCCTACAGTCAGGAAACCTGTGTTGGAATCTCACCTCCACCCCTTACTGGTTGTATTACACTGAACGAAACAAAGGACAAAGAACTAGGATCTTGGAGTCAGGAACACTTGAGTTCAAATCCAGCTTCAGACACTTGCTGAACAAGTCATTTAACATCCCTCAGCCTCAGTTTCCTCATTGGTAAAATGGGGATAATAATAGCATCCACTTCCCAAAGTTGTAATGGGGATTATATGAAGTAGCATGAAAAGTGCTTTGTGAGACTTAAAGCACTATATAAGTGCTAGCAATTATTATCATTATCATTACCTATAGCTGGAAAGGACCTTGAAAGGGCACCGAGATCATTTTAGCTGTCTACTATGGCATAGGACAAAGATGGCGAACCTTTTCGAGGGGCAGGTAATCTGAGAAATGTCCTCAGGCACCCGTGGAGAGCGAGAGGGAAGCATCCCAGCCCCACATCCTTTTGTCTTCCTAGTAACAAACTTTGTACTGGGGCAATAGCAGGCATGCCCACAGAGAGGGCTCTGAGTGCCTCTTCTGGCATGTGTGCCATAGATTCAGCACCACAGGCATAAGAGAACTCCCTCCTCTCCTCCCCTTATTCAACTCTTACAATCCCTAATTTTGTTTAAAGCCCAGCTGAGGCAGTTTATTTCCTAGTAAATACCCTGAGTCACTTTATCCTAGGACCCACTTATCTCACCAACTGATAATGCCTTTTTTCACAAATCACCTGGCACAGTAAGGCTCCCATATACTTGGGGGATACAATCCAAAACCAAATGGAAGGCTAAACCCGCAGATATAAGTGAAGACTCACTCACTCACTCCAAATATATATATATATATATATATATATATATATATAATGCTCTCTCTGCATCCTCCCCACAAAAAATAAAAGTAAAAGCAAAAGACATCCCACTGCCACTGCCCCAGGTGAACTTCCATTGGCTGATAAGAGGGCCCTACTGTATCTATATTTTATATATATGCTTCTACATGTCCTCTGTAAGGGCAAAGAAAAACAAACCTGAATTTTAGGTCAGGGGGGGCCTGTAATAGTTAAAATAGTTGAGCCCATAAACTGTAGTGATTAAAAGAGTGGATGACTTAAATTGTGACCGCAGAAAATATGTTTTCAAGACAGTGTCTTGTTTTAAATCAAATATAAGGTGGTCACCAGGGAAAAATTCCCACTTATGAAATATACCCAAGTCAACTGGGTTTTATAGAGATTTTAATTAATTAATACAAATGAGGAATTAAGAAAAAGAGAAAGAATAAGAAAGGAATAAGTATGAAGGGCCTTAAGCCAACATGGCCTAGACCTGAGTCTTAAGACAGAGATCAGTCAGTCCTTAATCACTCACCACAAGATCTGTCCAAGCAAGGATTCTAGTGACACCAGGCCAGCTTCATCTCAGCTGGCTCCACCAGCTCAATCCTGAATCTGAATGTCCATCTGAATGAATCTGAGCTCCTATTTAAAGGGAATTTTCTCCTATGTCTCCTCCCCTAAGTTCTCACATCTACCAATCACAGTAGACTTTTTCAAAGGACAGACCATTCTTAGTTCACACCTGAGTAGACTAATCTTTTGAGTAATTCACACCTGAGTAGACTAGAATCTCTGAGTAAGTTTTCACCTCTTTGCTCCTTGTAAGTTCACAAGTTGCCTGACCTTTATAGGTACTTAGAACCCTTTTGTATTAAATCCAAAAATAGGCATAGCTTAAGAACCTTTTGCCTTATTATAAGTATGGGTTTAAGTACTTTTCATTGTTCAGCAGAGTTTACAACTTTATCTTCCCCTAGGGCAGACTTAAGTAGGGGTGAAGTAGAGGTCTCACATTCCTGATCTAAGTACCTTCACTGCCCAAATGGGGAATGGTCTTAACCCAACCTTATGAAGTAGGGTCTGGGAATTTTTAACATTCACAAGTCTGAGAAATTTCAAGATTCACAGCCCTGGACTTACATTTCTGATATTCACTTGCTATGTGACAATGGGCAAGTCCCTTAACTTCTCTCTGTCTCAATTCTCCTTACCCATAAAATGGGGATATCACTTGTAACCATGTTGGTGAACCTATGGCACGAGTGGCAGAGGGGGCTGCACCATTCCACACATACTTAAGGACATTTCTCACATGACCTGCTCCTCTATCAGACAGCCCAATGGGAAAGGTTCCTCCCTCTCCTGTCTGGGGTAAGGTGGGCAGCTCACATGCGATGTGAGGATGCAGCTTGGGCATTTGATCTCTAAAAGGTTCACCATCACTGACTTATACTATCTACTTCACAGGTTATTTCATGGGGACAAAATAAGACAATATACATGTGCATGTTCCTACCTATTTTTGTGCCATGAGCCCCCTTGGGCTGTTTTTTTTTGCCTTTCCTTATATCCTCAGTGCTTAGGACAGCACCTGGCGTACAGTAGGAACTAAATAAATGCTTGCTAACTAACTTGACACTCCCAAGAGATACATCTCCCCTACCACTAAATCCCAGAAAGAATGTAAGAAGGGCTCTCAGAAGCCATCTCAACCACTCTTGAACAAGAAAACCTTCTACAATCCTGCATTGTTTGGTCCCTCCTGAAGATCCCAGGTTGAAAGGAGTACTTTGGGAGAATTCTAGGTTAGGAAGTTGTAGAAGTCTTCTTTATAGTGTGACTAAATCTAAATCAACTTTGGCGAGCCCATCTGGGGGTCAGTTTCCCCAATTCCAAAATAAACAGTAGGAATTAGACAATCATTAAAGGTCCCAGCCCAGACAAATGAAAGGAAGAAACTTCATTATATATGATCTCAAAGCTGTTTTCTTTCTTTAGCAGCTGTTCTTGTGAGGGCCAGGATCTATTTTGTTCTCATAAATGACGGGTTTTGGTTTGGGGGATGCTCTAATTATATCTCTTTGCATCTGCACACCAGCGGGAGGGCCAGTGCTAAAATGGTTAAATAAGCAAAGTTGTTTAACCTTAGAGGAGGTTTCTACCTATACGAAATTGGCTCAAAAACACTGGAGAAGAGGGGTCAGAGGTGGGGGGTTTCTTAGGGGCCAGGTTGGACCAAGAATGCATTCATCAATATCCCTAACAAGTATATATTGAGCTTCTTCTCCAGGTCCTCTGATGAAGGTGGGGCAGCTGGTGTCATGCACCGAGGCTGCTCATTCTACCTTGGGATATCTCTGAGCATTAGGAAGATTTTTCCAACACAGCCCAAGACTGCCACTCTGAAGTTTCTGCTCACTGCTCCTATCCTGCAATCTAGGGCCAAAAAGGACAGAGCTAATTCTTCTCCCATAAGATAATCTTTCTTTTTTCTTCTTTTTGTAACCCTTACCTTCTGCTCTGAACCAATACTAAATTTCAGTTCCAAGGCAGAATTGCAGAAAGGGCTGGGCAATTGGGGTGAAGTGACTTGCCCAGGGTCACATAAGTAGAAAGTATCTGAGGTTAGATTTGAACCCAGGACCTCCTGTCTATGACCTGGTTCTCAATCCACTGAGCCACCCAGCTGCCCCAAGACAGTCTTTCAAATATTTGAAGACATTCTCCCCATTCCCCAGTCCTCCCTTCTCTTCTCTTCTCTTCTCCAGACTCCATACTCCAGCCTCTTCCTTCAACCAGTCATCATATGGCACAACTGTGAATGAGATCCTTTACCATCCTGGTTGCCCTTCTCTGGACCCTCTGCCAATTTATCAGTGTCCTTCCTGAAATGCAAACAACTTTTTCCCTGGCTATCCCCCAGACCTCGAACTCTTTCCCTCTTCATCTCTGCCTCCAGGCTTTGCTGGCTTCCTTTAAGTCTTTGCTAAAACCTCACCTTCTGAAAAAAAGCCATTCCTGGTCCCTTTCCCTGCAGTCTTACTTTGTTGAACATCCCCAATTTCTCCTGCCTAAAGCTTGTTTGTACAGTCGTTTGCATGTTGTCTTTCCCCAGTAGGTAGCTAGGGGACATGGTGCATAGAACACTGGGCCTGAAGTCAGGAAGACTTGAGTTCAAATCCCTCCACAAATCTTTACTTGCTGTGTAACCCTTGGCAAGTCACTTAACACCTGCTTGCCTCAATTTCATTAACTGTAAAACAGGGAAAACAACAGTACCTGCCTCACTATTGCTGTGAGAGTCAAAGGAGGAAAAAAGTAAGTGCTTCACATAGTACCTGGCATATAGTGGTGCTTACTACCAGGAGCAGCTAGATGACTTAATGTATAGAGAGCCATGGCCAGAGATGTAGATTCAAATCTGACCTCAAACACTTCCTAGCTGTGTGACCCTGGGCAAGTCACTTAATCCCCACAGCATAGCTCTTACCACTCTTCTGCCTTAGAACCAATATACAGTATTGATTCTAAGACAGAAGGCAAGGGTTTTAAATAAATGAATAAAGTAATTAATTAATAAGTAAACGAATGAATGAATACTTATTCCCTTCCCTCCCATTCCAGACTGTGAGTTCTTTGAGGGAGAGGACTGTCTTTTGCCTTTTTTTGTATCCCGAGAGCTTAGCAGAGTACCTGGCACATAGTGGGGGCTCAAAACAGGTTTTCGGACTGACTTCCCAGCACCCAGAACAGTCCACAGCACTCCACATATGATCAACTCAAGGCAGAGCACAATGAGATTGTCACCAACTTAATTCTGAACCTTGAAATATTTCCCACTACACCCTAAAATTTTCTTAAGTCATACTAAGCTTACATTCCATTAAGTCCCCTAGATCCTTTTAGATAAATGATTTAATTCTGCCTCCCTCATTTTCTATTTGTATAAGGCCTGTGGTGGTGAACCTATGGCTCAGAGTCCTCTCTCTGGGCATAATCACCATTCACCAGAGTTTGTTACTAGAAAGCCAGAGGGATGTGGGGTCAGAATTCTCCCCTCCCCACCTACATGTGCACCTGAGGACATTACCTGCCCTTCTAAAAGGTTTACTATCACTAGCATAGGTGATTCTGGGAACCCAAGTTCACAATGTACCTTTTTAAAACCCTTACCTTCTGTCATAGAATCAATAATGTATATTGGTTCTAAGGCAGAAGAATGGTAAGGGCTAGGCAATAATGGGGGTGCAGCCCAGGGTCACCCAGCTAGGAAATGTCTAAATCCAGATTGGAACCCAGGACCTCCCACCTCCAGACCTGGCTCTCAATCCACTGAGCCATTCAGCTGACCCCACAAAATGTACTTTACACATATGCCTTTTGGGCCTCAACTTACTAAAATGAGCCTAGTGTTCTAGCCTGTTGAGATTGTTTGCATGTCAACATCCAAAGTGCCTGCTATCCCCTCCCAGCTTCCTGTCCTCTGCAACTATGACAAGCATGCCACCTATGCCTTGGGCTAAATTGCTGATTAAAAGGTTAGGCAGCACTGGGCTCCTGGACAGATATCTACTATCAGGGAATACTCCACTGGAGAAGGCCTTCCAGTATGAGGTCAAACCATTAATGAATGAGATCAATAAACAACTCAGACCTGAGAGTACAGGTCCCTCCTCAAAGGTTGTGCCAAACAATACTTTTCCAGCCACACCTCAGCCAGACAATGCACTTGAAATAGAAACCTGAAGGGCAAAATGCCATTAGTTAGTTTAGACTAGGGCCAAAGTCACAGTCGGCTTGGGAGGGAAGGATACATACAAACAAGGGAGGCAACTGAAATTCGATCTCAGAGTTTGGGTTGTTTCACTAAATTGATTGTTGTTACTTTCAAAAAGAATGGCTGAAGGATGCGAGGGAGGAAAGGAAAGAGGAAGAGAAAAAAGAATGTATTCTAAAATTCATAGACTAGAAAACAAAACAGAAGAAACATAAAAACATAAAACATAAACATAAGATGAAAAATAAACTAAATGAAGGCCTGTTACTAAAAAGAACAAATAGTTCACCTTCTGAATATGAGCACTTCCAGAATCTAGATCCATTGGGGTATTGAATTCTATCTTAACCTATTGGGAAGTTGAGAGGGAAAGACTAAGAGGGGGAGTGGGGAAGGGAGTTAAAAAAGAGAGGGAAAGAGAGGGGGAAAGGAATTTAATAGACCCTAAAAAATAAAAGGGGAATAAAAAGGGAAGGGGTGGAAAGGGAAGGTGGGCAGGGGAGCCATTATTAGGGAGGGAGAGTGTGTGAGGTAGCTTAAAAAGGCCCTAAAGAAAAATAAGAGGGGAATAAGAAAGGAGGGGGGAGAAAGTAAAGTAAAATAAGGGTGGGGATTATGGGGACTGATTAAAAACAGAACACTGGTGTAGAAGGAAATAGTGAAAGAAGAAAGGGCAGGAGGAGGAGAGAAAATCAAAATGTTGGGGAATACACAGGTGGTAATCATAACTCTGAATGTGAATGGGATGAACTCACCTATAAAATGCAAGCAAATAGTAGAGTGGATTAGAAACCAAAATCCTGCCATATGTTGTCTACAAGAAACACACATGAGACAGGTAGGCACATCCAGGGTAAAGATAAATGGCTGGAGCAAATCTACTGGGCATCAACTGAGAAAAAGAAAGCAGGAGAATCATGATATCTGACAAAGCCAAAGTAAAAATAGATCTAGATAAAAGACATAGGGAAGGTAATTACATCCTGATAAAAGGCAGTATAGAAAATGAGGAAATATCAGTACTCAACATGTATGCACCAAATGGCATAGAATCCAAATTTCTAAAGGAAAAATTGGTGGAGCTCTAGGAGGAAATAGATAGTAAAACTATACTAGTGGGAGACCTAAACCTTCCTCTATCAAATCTAGATAAAACAAACCAAAAAATAAGTAAGAGATAAGAGATGTGAATGAAATCTTAGAAAAACTAGAGTTAATAGATATGTGGAGAAAAATAAATAGGGACAAAAAGGATACACGTTCTTCTCAGCAGCACATAGTACATTCACAAAGATTGACCATGTACTGGGGCATAAAAACATGGCAAACAAGTGAATATGACCTAGATTTTAAAATATTCTCTACTAGGGCGAAGGTGGGTGGCTCATTGGCTAGAGAGCCAGGCCTTGAGAGGGAAGGTCCTAGGTTCAAATCTGGTCTCAAACACTTCCTAGCTATGTGACCCTGGGCAAGTCACATCACCCCCATTGACTAGCCTTTGCCACTTTTCTGCCTTGGAACCAATACATAGAGTATTGATTCCAAGATGGAGGGCAAGATTTTTTAAAATAATAATATTACATATACTTCCTAGCTGAGTGACCCTGGGCAAGTCACTTAATTCCCATTGCCTAGTCCTTACTGCTCTTCTCCCTTAAAACCAATACACAGTATTGATTCTAAGATGGAAGGTGAGGGTTTAAAAAAATATTCTCTACACCAACAATTAAATAAACCATCTTTTACTAGAAAAATAATAGAGATCAATGAAAGAAAATAGAAAACTCAGACATAAATATCCATGCATATTAAATATCATTATTTGACAAAACCACACTAAATACTGGGTAGCTTACAGAGGAATGAACATAGTATTTCTAATACGAAGATCTAGGTGCAAATGTTGGCTTTGCCACTCACTATCAGTATGATTTTACCAATCTAGAGGCAGTGTCAGGAAGAAATCTTCCTGATTTCAAATCTCTGGCCTCAAACACTAGCTGCGTGACTCTGAGCAAGTTACTTCATCCCTGTTTACCTCAATTTCCTCCTCTATAAAATTGGCCAGAGAAGGAAATGGCAAATCACTCTAGTATCTTTGCCAAAAAAAACCCTAAATAGAATCATGAAGAGTTGGACATGACCAAAAAATGACTAAACAACAAAAGCTACATAACCTAAAGCAAGTCACTTTGATTGCCTGGCCTCAGTTTCCTCATCTGGGAAATAAGGGGGTTGGACAAGATGACGTCTATGGACTCTTTTAGTTTTGAATCTATGACTACTCTTTTGGTCTGACCCATCTGGCCATTTCCAAACTCAGCTAATTTTTCTATCATCTGGGATACTTTTTCCTTTGTTTTTCACAAGATTGGCCCAAGAGACTTTGCCAAATGTTTTGCTAAAATCTAGGTCAATTATTTCTAGAGAATTCTCTTGATCTACCATGCTAGTAACCCTGTCAAAAAGGAAATAAGAAAAATATGAGACAACCTAATCTTGATGAAGTCATGCTAGTGCTCTATGAGTTTAGTCACCTAGATGCTCCCTAACAAGTCCTGTACTGTGTTGCAGAATCTCTCTCTCTCCATATGTGTGTGTGTATTCATTTGTTTGCCAAACTTCTTATTCCAGTAACTAATACTTGGCTGCATCGAGTTCCAAATTACCCACTCACTCCTTCTTCCCCAACTCCACTTTTTTTTAAACCCGTACCTTCCATCTTGGAATCAATACTGTGTATTGGTTCCAAGGTGGAAGAGTGGTAAGGGCTAGACAATGGGGGTTAAGTGACTTGCCCAGGGTCACACAGCTGGGAAATGTCTGAGGCCAGATTTGAACCTAGGACCTCCCATCTCTAGGTCTGGCTCTCAATCCACTGAGCTACCCAACTGCCCCCGCAACTCCACTTTTGAAATTGTGGTAGCTATCCTTCAAGACTCAATTCAAATAACATGAAAGTCTCCTTTATTCCCACTTAGAGAGATAACTTCTCACTCCTCAGAGCTCTCTGCCCTTCATACCTCTCCTCATCACCTCTGAGTTTATCATATACTTCTTTATCCATAAAATCTTTGTAACTGTCCAAACTCCCAACAGGCCATCTTTAAAATAAGGAATATATATTTTAAACCTTTTCCTTCCATCTAAGAATCGATACTAAGCATTTGTTCCAAGGCAGAAGGGCTAAGCTTGCCCATGGTCACACAACTAGGAAGTATCTGAAGCCGGATTTGAACCCAGGAACTCCTGTTTCTATGCCTTACTCTAAATCCACTGGAGCCACCTAGCTGCCACCAAGGGTCATATTTTAATCATCTTTGTATGACCCAGTATACTAAAACAAAATACCAACTTCATCAATGTTTGTAGATAGAAGCCCATTGATTGGGGAACTACTAAACTATCTATGGTTATGCTGGCAAACCTATGGTACATGTGCCAGAAGGGGCTACTCTCCTCCCCCTCCCTCTCCCCATGTGCCTGAGAGAATTACCTGTACTTCTGTCCAGCATCCCAATGGGAGCACTTCCTCCCTCCCCTGTCTGTAAGAGGGCAGCTCACATGTGGTGTCAGGGTGCAGTTTGGGCACTCAGTCTCTTAAAGGGTTCACCATCACTAATCTATGATATATAAATATAACTGAGTTTAACTGTACCTTAAGAAACTATGAAGATGATATATATTCAGAGAAGCATGGGATGACCTATATCAATCAGTAAACACATATTACCTGCCCACTACATGTCAGGCACCCTGCTAAATGGGTACAAAAGAGGCAAAAGGCAGTCCCTGCCCTCAAATAGCTTTCAATCACAACTGGGGAGACAACCTACAAACAAAGAGAGCAGGAGACAAGCAGGAAAAATAAGAGATAATCAACAGAGGGAAGGCACTGGAATTGAGAGTCATTGGGAAAAGCTTGCTGAAAATGATGGAATTTGAGCTGGGTCTTAGAAGGAAGCCAGGGAGTATCTGATATAGAGGGGGGGGACAGTCAGCAGGACCAAGAATTTACACCATCACAATAATGTAAACAGATACAACAAAAACCCAACTGAGCATTGTGGGATGATGATAGCCAATCTTGAGTCAAACTAAATGAGGAAACCTCCTTCCCTTCTTTGGCAAGGTAGGAGGATTCTGGGTAGGAAACCCTGCAGATAATGTCAAAACTGGCTACTGTGTTAGTTTCACTGAATACTTTTTCTTTCCTGGTATTTTTTGGATTCTTTGTCATGAGGGATGGCTTGCTGAGTAAGCGAAGGATGAGAGTTAGATTTGGAAATAAAGGTGGATATAAAATAAAATATCAATAAAATGCGGAGAGAAAACCTGTGATTTCATTAACATAAGAAACTCCCAGTGGGGAAAATCCCCCATACTAATGCAGTTTGACAACTGCTCAGAAACTCCTCCCTATCTCAGAGAGTTGCCCTGAGCACTGAGAAGTTAAGTGATTTACCCAAGGTCACTCAGCCAGGATGTATTAGGGCTGGGACTTGAACCCAGGTCTTCCTAATTCCAAAGTCACTATGCCAGACTGTGGGAATGAATGAAATGAATAATTGGCAATTCGTCCATTCATTCTTTCTAGGCAGCCCTCTGATTCTCCTTGATTTCATCAGACTCATTCCATCAGATGTATCATCATCATAGTAACACTGAAAAGGATGATAGGATTTGGAGAACGCTTTGTGGGCCTGAATATTTCATGCAAAAAATGTGTTGGCTTCCAGTCCTTGGAAACCTCTCTACAGCCTGTGGCTGAAACTAATTAAGGGGCTAGTGATGAAAACCCCAAACATCCTGGGATCATTCCTGTGTTGGGACACGTGTGAAGGGTGTGTGCTCTGTCATTCTTACAGTCATCCTCAGTTTCTCCTATCAGATTGGAAAGAAAAAGAAAACTATGACAGATAAAAATGGAGCCGAAATGGATACCAAACAAAAATGACACGTCCTTCAAGTGTACAATAAGAGAAACTGATGTAATAGTTTATACTATTTATTTATGCTATAAAAG
Organism: Monodelphis domestica; assembly: GCF_027887165.1. Taxonomy (NCBI): domain Eukaryota; kingdom Metazoa; phylum Chordata; class Mammalia; order Didelphimorphia; family Didelphidae; genus Monodelphis; species Monodelphis domestica. The sequence goes on from NC_077235.1 coordinate 79,715,491, forward strand.
AAACAATAAGAGTGAGAGAGCTCAATGACCTGGCTTGCTGGAACAAATGGGCAGAAAGCTAGGGAGAAAAAGCAGGGATATCTACTCAGATCTCCAGGATAAAAGACACCAAGGCCCATTAAAGTCAGGAAGATCTGGGTTCAAATCCCACTAACAACACTTATTAGCTGTGTAACCATAGACCTTCCTAGATCTCAGTTTCCTCACTGGTAAAATGGCAGGGTTTGACTCATTGACTTCTAAGGAAATGTCTAACTAAACTCTACACTCATAAGATCTTATAATCTAACACTCACTTACTGTATAGCTTTTCCCCTTTCCAATATAGTCATGATTTATTAGAAAACAAACAAAAGAAAATCAGAGCCACCAAAATAACTAAGTTCCCTAAGTTGTAAAAGACTTTAGATGTCAATAAATCCAACTTGTTCAATTTACATATGAGGAAACTGACTTGCCCAAAGTCACACAATTAGCAAGTGGCAATCATCTAGGCAGCAAAGTGGCACAGTAGATATGGTATTGAACTTAAAGTCAAGAAGACTTGAGTTCAAATTCTGCCTCAGCCACTTACTAGCTTGTGACCCAAAGCAAGTCAGTTACCCGCTCTAGGTCTCAGCCTCTTTCTCTATAAAATGGGGATAAGAATAACATCTATTTCCCAGGATTGCTGTGAGAATCAAATGAGATAATATATCTAATACTTTGAAAACTTTAAAATGCTCCATGACTGCTATTATTATTATTAATATCATCATCATCAACCCCAAGTTTTCACAAATCTCTACCACCACTCATTTCCCAACATGCCAAGTAAGAGATTTGTTTAGCTAACTCTTCAAGAAACAGTCTTCTCGGGGACAACTGGGTAGCTCAGTGGATTGAGAGCTAGGCCTGGAGATGGGAGGTCCTAGGTTCAAATGTGGCCTGTGACACTTCCCAGCTGTGTCACCCTGGGCAAGTCACTAAACCCCATGGCCTAGCCCCTACCACTCTTCTGCCTTGGAACATATACACAGTATTGATTCTAAGACAGATGGGTTTAAAATTTTTTTAATTTTCTAAAGAAAGAAAAAGTCTTCTTTTAGCTAAATGGTCTCCCTCACTGAACCTCAAGGTAGTAAGTAACCTCAGGGTTCTTAAGATATTGGAATAAACCCATATCTGAGCAGAAATTCTCTCTAGACCATCTCCAAGAAGTCATTCTCCAACTTCCACTAGAAAGCTTCCTATAAGAGAAGACTCATTTTGTATTCCACTTCTGGAAAGTTCAGTTGAGTACTAACTTTGTCATGATGTTAAGCTGAAGTCAAAAATCCCTTAGTAATTTCTACCCACTTCTCCAACGTTTACTCTCTCTGGAACTAAGTAGAATAAGTGACATACCAACCATACTATAGTGGGCCAGCAAAGCAAAGAATAAGGGGGCAGCTGGGTAGCACAGTGGATTGAGAACCAGTCCTAGAGACGGGAGGTCCTAGGTTCAAATCTGGCTTCAGCCACTTCCCAGCTGTGTGACCCTGGGCAAGTCACTTAACTCCCATTGCCTAGCCCCTTACCGCTCTTCTGCCTTGGAACCAATACACAGTATTGATTCGAAGATGGAAGGAAAGATTTTTTTGATAATAATAATAATGCTGTATATACTTCCTAGCTGTATGACCCTGGGCAAGTCACTTGACCCCCATTGCCTTACCACTCTTCTGCCTTGGAGCCAATACACAGTATTGACTCCAAGACGGAAGGTAAGGGTTTAAAAAAAAAAAGCAAAGAATAAGAGAGTAGGACTGCGTCTCCAAGGTTCTACTTGTTCAATGAGGGCCTTTGGAGCCCCTTTACAATATCAGAGTTGAAAATGGACTCAGGGGTTATACTGGTCCAACACAATATGATCTGGGAGCCCCTCTACAACATCTGCATCACCCAGCCTCCACTGGGTGATATCGTCTGAATTCGTCTATTTCACTTTGTTACAACTCTAACTGTCCAAAGTTGTCCTAAGTCTTCTCTTCTCCAAGTTAAATATCCACATCTAATATGGCTTCCATCCCCCTAATCACCCTGCTTCCCCTTCTCCATATAATCGTCTTCTCCATCTATACTATATGCAAGGCACTGTCCAAAGTGCTGAAGGAGCAAAAACAAAGGAAAAGAAACCACACACAACCTTTGCCCTCAAGGAGCTTACATTCTACCCAAGTACCTAGTGATTATGGCTACTTAAATAGGACTAAAGCACCAACAATGACAGGATCAAGAAACACTGGAGAGAGGAGGGGTCCTCTTAGAAATACAAGGTGGTACTTGAACCTTGAAGGACATTGGGGATCCCAGAAGGAGAGGTGAGAAAGAAGAACTCATGGGAGACAGCCTGCAAAAAAGGCACCAACCAGGAAAAGGAACATGAAGTTCAGGCAACCCCAACTAGATCAGCTTTGCTAAGCCCTGCAGTACACAAAGGAGTATAATATGAAGTAAGCTAGCAAAGGCTGAAGAAAGACGAAGAAGAGCTCAAAAAGTCAAGCTGCAAAATGTATATTTTCTGATGAAGATAGGGAGTCATGGAAGCTTCTTGAGCAGGAGAAGAGCAAAGCCAATCTTGTGCTTTGGCAGCAGTGTAGAGATGGGACTTGGACCCAGGACTTTCTGAAGCCAAGGTTAGCTCTACCAACTATGACATGCTACTGGTACTGCCATTCAGATTACTCCATGTCTGTGCAAGATTTTGATGGCCTTAACTTGGTCTTAAAATAATCATAGCAGCAATAGTTGACATTTCCATAACATGTTGAGACTTACAAAGTGTTTTCCTAACCAACAATACTCTGATCCAGGGCATGTGAGAATGATTCTGACCATTCTGCAGATGAGGAAACAGTTCAGAGGATTAAGTCACTTGTTCCCAGCCGCACAACTGGCATCCAGAGCCCAGAACTCAAAGGCAGATCTCCCGACTCCAAATCCAGAAACCTTCCACTACACCATGTTTATGGGGTCTTTTGTTAATTCACTAACAGCCTCTGCTTAAGATAAGGACAACACAGGAAAACTGAATATGGATGCAATCTTCAGCAGAGGAGCTCCTCTGCCTAGGCGCCATGCTGTTACATATAAAGAGCCATGAGGTATTTTCAAATCCAGCCAGAAAGAGTAATGTACAGTGCAATGTCCGAGTCAGGTGTGAATTCCAATCCTACTTGTGCTGTGTGACTTTGGGAAAGTCACTTCTGTTCACTGGGCCTCAGTTTCCTCCTCTGTTCAATGACGGAAGGTGGGGAAAGATCAAGTGAGCTGCAAGTGGCCCTCTGATTCTATGACATCTATGCGAAAGGTTAAGATTGGTTAAACAAAGTAATTCTTTGGTGTAGGAGAGGCCCATGCGGGGGCCAGAAATGAGGATACGCTGAGTTGAAAGCGTTGAGGGCCTGCCCCTGAAAGGCTGGTGCTGGGGCATGACCTAGGAAGGTGGAGGGGGTTAGGAAGTGAGGGGGTTAGTAAGCCAGGCCAATAAGGGAAGGGCACTACTCTACGTGGTCCTGCTGCCCAGCCTTCCTGGGGCCAGAGTATGAAAAGCACCAGAGTCCCAGGAGTTTTTAGGTCAGCAGCCTAGAAAGGGCAGTTTCCAAGTCAGAAAGTCCTATGTGAACACATCAGAGATCTGTTGGGGAGCCAACGGCCAATGCCTTTAGTTGTAGCAAGACTGAACCAAAAAGCAAGCAGAGAATCTGACCTAAGACCAAGTTCCCTCCCTAGGCCTAGAGGAGGCTAGATGGGAGAAGGGACCCCTCTAGCAGCAACACCCTGGACTCGACGTAGTAAAGTCCTTCCAGCTTTAACATTCTCTAAGTCCAGAGTCCAAAGAAGAAGAAGACAACATACTTGAAGACAACAACAAAACCCAGTGGAATTATGACAGCCAAGAAGTTTGGACCGAAGCGTACACTCCCCTCTCTTGTGCACCCCTCTTGGAGGTCTAGTAGGGGTATGAAATGCTGCGCACACATTCAGCCTCCACTGATGGATGTTTTTTGAACGTAGTTCTTTCTTTTGTTATTCTTTGCCACAAGAGATGGTTCACCAGGCAGGGGAAGGACAGGGGCATGTTTCAAAGTAAAGGGGACAGAAAAACAAAAGTCCACAACAAAAATTTCAAAACAAAACTAGACGCTAAAGAAACGAACAGAAAAGCAGCATCCCGTGAGTCCATGACACTCGACGTGATGAGAGACGTTGTCCTGGAAGCCCAATCTAAGAAGAAACACCCCCTGAGAGGAAACATTCCTCGAGAGGAGAGTCATATTTCTTGCAACAGGAATATAAACTATTCTGCCTACTTTTCAGGATGTCCTAGATGGAAACAATTTTTGGCATGCTCTCTGGCAGGATTAGAGGAATGACATCTGCAGAAATGGACACGGGCACCATTCATTCCTCAGTAATCGCACTAAAAGCCAATATCTTTGGAAAATAAACCTGCCTGGCACCAACCAGCTGCCAGAGACTCTCAGGGCAGTTGCTTGGCCACTGCTCCATGGGTGTCCCAAATAGATTGCTGGGCCTGGGGAAATAGGGGAAACTGGGAGGCCATGCATGAGAAGATACTCCTCTGCGAAGAAGGGGAAGAAGCGTACCAACATAACACTGAGTCAGGCAAGCTGGGCCAAAGACAGAAAGCCAGGGAAGTCCCACGTTTGCCACGAGGGGTAATAATAATTCTTACTGAGGTCCATGGAGAACCCAACGGTTTACACAGTACCTTCCATATCTGATGACGTCTGTACCTATAACAACCCTGTGAGATGGCTAATGCTCGTGGTGGCATCCCCCTTGTATAGATAAGGGAACTAAGACCAGAGGCATCAAGTGGTTTACTTCCAGAGGCACAGTTAATAAAGTGTTTTAGGCAAGCTCTGAACTCAAGTGTCTCCTGCCACTTCCAAGGTTTGTTTCTTATTTTTTTTAAATCCTTCCATTTAAGATTCAATACTGTATATCGGATCCAAGTCAGAAGAGTTGTAAAGGCTGTGAAATGGGGGTTAAGTGACTTGCCCAGGGTCCCACAGCTAGGAAGTATATACAGCATTATTATTATTATCAAAAAAATCTTTCCTTCCATCTTCAAATCAATACTGTGTATTGGTTCCAAGGCAGAAGAGCGGTAAGGGGCTAGGCAATGGGAGTTAAGTGACTTGCCCAGGGTCACCCAGCTGGGAAGTGTCTGAGGTCAGATTTGAACCTAGGACCTCATATCTTTAGGCCTGGCTCTCTATCCACTGAACCACCCAGCTGCCCTCAGCCATCATTGTTCCTTATATATGGATAGTAGGAGCTATTACCACAAAAGCAAGACCAAAAGGAAGGCTCTGAAGAAGACCACAAATGAATTATCTGCCCAGTTTCCTTCCTGGTTCATCAAATGATGAGGAGAAAGCTTCAGGAAGTACATCCCTGCCACCACAGTCAAAGTCAACCCTAAGCAAAACCCCGCAGTCAGGGGCCCAAAGGTCCCTGCAAAAGCATTGAGAAGAAGGGAGCACCCCTCAGACAAAGGCACTTACTGCCTGCCCCATTTTATTGCCTCACTTATCATAATGGTGGCAATTTGTCAGAAGTCCAACCTCGAGAAAAATGGGAATAGTAATAATAATATTACAGATTATTATATTAACATTATATCATATTTTATATATAACATATCATAGCTAGTGTAAGTTTGTAAAGTACTTCACATATAACATCTTATCCGATCCCCACAACAACCCTGTGAAGAAGGAATGTGTCATTATTATCCCTATTTTACAGATATGGAAACTGAGGTTGAGAGGATAAGTGACTTGTCCAGGGTCCCACAGCTGATTGATGCTGGATTCAAAATCTAGCTCTACTACTTAACACCCCAGTGGTCTTGGGCAAGGAGCCTCCATGTCCTCTTCAATAAAATAAAGGTGTTGGATTAAGGGATCTTTAAAAGTCCCTTTCAGATCTAAACCACACAAGGACTAGTATAAAGAAGGTAATTTTCATTTAAATCAAGGGTCCTCAACCTGGGGCCCACGGATTTGGGGGGGTCCAAACATGGACAGAAAAAAACTGGCAGCTTTATTTTCATTAACTTCACACTGAAATTTAGGATTTCCTTCAATTATTTAAAAATGTTATTCTTAAGGACCAGCTAAATGGCTCAGTGGATTGAGAACCAGGCTTAGAGATGGGAGGTCCTGGGTTCAAATGTGACCTAGCTGTGTGGCCCCAGGAGCAAGTCACTTAGCCCCTGTTGCCTAGCCCTTACTGCTCTTCCACCTTGGAATCAATACTCAAAATTGATTCTAAGACATAAGGTAAAGGTTTATTTTTTTAAGGTAGATCTAGGGGCAGCTGGGTAGCTCAGTGGATAGAGAGCCAGGCCTAGATATGGGAGGTCCTGCATTGAAATCTAACTTGAGACACATCCTAGCTGTGTGACCCTGGGCAAGTCACTTCATCCCCACTGTCTAGCCCTTACCTCTCTTCTGCCTTGGAACCAATCCACAGTATGAATTCTAAGATGGAAGGTGAGGGGTTTATTTTTTTAAAAGGTAGATCTATGCTTATTGCTTCTATTTCCAGCGCTCAACTTCTTGTAAACTGGCTTCTAACTCTATCACTCAAGAGAAACTACTCTCCCCAAAGGTGCTAATGACCTCCTCTTTGGAAAATCTCCTGACTCCGTCTCAATCCTCATCTGTCTTCATCTCCCTGCAGGCTTTAGCACTGGTGATCACCTCCGGGAAATGCTCTCTTCTGAAGGCTTTCATGTTGCTGCTCTCTCGGTTCTTCTTTCTGTCTGAGCAGTCCTTCACTTGAGAAGTGTTCTAACTCTGCAACATCTCCTTCTCCCATATCTGTCAACCGTTCTCTACTCACGTGGTCGCCTCCCTAGTTCAAGCCGTCATCGAGTCTTTGCTAGACTCTCTTCTAAGTTTCCCATAACCTCGAAGTCAGTCTCTCCACCTCCAGTCAGTCTTCCTCTCCAATCTCTCCTCCACACACTGCCAAAGTATTAAGCAAAAGGAAGATTCCGGACAATTCTGAGGGCCTTGGGACAGAGAACACTCTCCACCTCCAGAGAAGGAACTGCTGGAGGCAGACGATTTGTCACTTCAGTTTCTTTAGGTTTGTGTTTGGGGGTTTGGGTTTTATAAGATTATGCACTTACAAAAATGATCAACATGGAAATGATAATACACGTGGAAGCCAGACTGCATTGCTTGCCTGCTCTGGGAGAGGGAAGGGAAAAGAAGGAGGGAGACAATTTGGATCACATAAATTCGGAAAACTTATGCCGAAGATTATTAATACATGTAAGTGGAGAAATAAAATATCTTTATCATTAAAAAAAGGATCAAGCAAAGTCTAAGCAACGTTTTGTGACCCTGTAGGGGGTTTTCTTGGCAAAGATAGTGGAGTGCTTAACCATTTTCTTCTCCGGCCCATTTTACAGATGAGGAAACTAGGGCAAACAGGGTGAAGTGTCCTGCCCAGGGTCACACAGATGGTAAGTGTCTAAGGCCAGATTTGAACCCAGGGAGTTGAGTCTGACTGCAGGCTGGGCACCCTAGCCACTGGGCTACCTAGCTGCCCACCTAGAATATTTCTGTTGTTCAGTTGTTCAGTTGCGTCTGAATCTTGAAGATCCCATTTGGAGTTTTCTTGGCAAAGCTACTGGAGCGGTTTGTCATTTCCTTCTCCCAAACCAGATTACCGCACAACAAACTCCAGTGGCCCCTCTCCTCCGAGATCAAGCCCTTTGTTTGGCATCTCAAGCCTTGCCCAACCCGATCCCTGCTGCCTGTTTTCTAGGCGTGTGGTATCCCCTTCACATAGAGTCTGTTCCATCCAGATTAGCCTTCTTGCTATTCTTTACCCATGATCCTCCATCTCGCATGTCTATGCCTTAGCACTGGCTGTCCCCCATATCTAAAATGCTCCCTCTCCTTCTCCTCTGCCTCGTAGAAATGAGGAGACTGAACTATATGCCTTTTACCCTGTCTACGTCTTGTGTGGACATAGTTGTTTGCATGTTGTCTCCTCCACTAAAGTGCAAGCTCTTTGAGGGCAGGGACTATTTTTGCCTTCATCAGCCTGGCACGTAATATATGTTTAATAGATGTTCACTAACTAACCGACTAGACGTTATGGGACTCTCAATCTAGGGTCCAGGAACGTATTTTTGTTTTAATATGTTGACAACTCTTTTTCAGGACAATAAGTTTCCTTTGTGACCCTATGTACTTTGTTTTATACGTTTAAAAACCAGGACTTGGGGCAGCTAGGTGGCTCAGTGCATGGAGAGCCAGGTCTGGAAACGAAGAGCCCTGGGTTCGAATTTGGCCTAGACAAGTCACTTGACCCTAACTGCTGAGCCCTTACTGCTCTTCTTCCATAGAACTAATCAATATTTATTATTGATTCTAAGATAGAAGGTGAGGGTTTTAAAAATAAATAATATAAAAATAAATAAAAGCTGGAACCCATGTGTAGAAAGTGAAGAGGGGGCAGATCACGGGCTTTCCTGCCAATTCAAGCTACTGCAGAAGAGCAGCATTTGGAAGTAGTGCTTTTCCCATCACTGAAGGGCTCTAGGCCAGTCAAGGCTGGATGATTATTACCCAAAGATGTGGTCAAGAATATCCCTATGCAGTTACCATTTGTACTAGATGACTTGTGAGGATGAGCTTTCCCACTCCCAGATTCTGAGCCTCTATCTTTGCAGCTACTTTCAATAATTGCATGACCCTAGGCAAATCACTTCACCTCTCTCCCTCGCCTCCCTTTTCCCTCTCCCTCTCTCCTCCCCACCTCCTCTGTTGCCTTATTTGGAAAAAGAGGATCATAACAATCATCTGTGGGTTCATGGGAAGAAAATGCAGGTATCCTTTCCACATCACCAGATTAGCAATCTGGACAGGCCACGTGAAATGTTTTGGCCCTCCCATCATACCGGAGAAGAGGTCCGAACTTTTTCTCTTTCTTCTATGGTGTGTTTACAGTACCTTGTGATAACTTTTTACTTATTTTACCTTTAAAATAGAAGCCGTATACATTTATGGGATTAAAAGATAAAATATGTTGACATTATACAACCCTTTATGTATTTTTATGCATTTTTGATCTTCTAAGCTCTTTCTGAGTCATCTGATGGCCTTCAAGTGTCATCTGTGACTTCTGAAAAATTCCTCAAAAATTCCCCTTTAATTTCTTATTGCTAACCCGTGATATGACAAAACCGCAATGGGGAAAGTTGCAATGTGCAAGGGATAGCTGTACTTTGTAATCCTTTTCCAAAATGTTATGTAAAAGGTAAGTTAAAATTCCTCAACTCTTATCTCTGATACATGCCCAACTCAGGAAATGGCTGGGACTTTGTTTGAGGCCAGGAAGAGACCCTGTAGGGTGCGGCTGCCCTTCCAGGTGCTTCCTTGAGAAGAGCTTTGGTGTGAGAAAGAAAAATGGAGGTGGAAGGAAGACAAGCTAGTGGAGACGATATAGTGGACGGTGAACATGTGGCCCCTGGCAGTTGTTACAGGGAAAGAAAAGGGAAGAAGGATAAGAAGCAAAGCGTGGGACTTCAAAAAACGACTAGCTCCTTTGAATGACACTAGCTAAGCTCTCATGAGTCAGTATGGCGGGAGCCAAAGCCAGAGAAAGAGACGGCAATGGTTGGGAAAGAGTCAAATCAGTTCTCTGTTTCCTCATTGGAAAAAAAATGAGATGCCTTGGCTCTATGGTTCTTGGGTTCTATGGTCTCCACAATTCTTTCCAGTTCTAAATGTAAGTTTCATCAATCTTAGCACTTTTGAAGGGAAACTAGGAATAATTTTGATATACTCTTTCATACTATATTATATCCTACAACAAGCTCTAAGATCCAAGTCCTTCATAACCTGGTTCCTGCCTGCCCTTCCAGCTTCATCCTACATCTCTCCCTTGGATGTACTTTAGAGCCATGGTAGTGAACCTATGGAACACATGCCAGAGGGGGCATTTCAAGCCCTCTCTCTGAGCATGCATACCATTGCCCCAGCAGAGTTCGCCAAAGTTTGTTACTACCCAGCCAGAGGGACACAGGGTCAGACTGCTCCCTCTCCCTTGCCTGAGGACATTTCTCACATCACCCACCCCTCTAAAAGGTTCACCATCACTGATCTAGAGTCTAGACAAACTAGCCTTTATCTTGTTCTTCAAATTCCATACTTCTGTCTCCATGCCTTATCAAGGCTGCCACAGAATTTGAGATCAGGAAGAAAGCTCAGCAACAAACTAGTCTACCTAGGACTAGATTCCATACTGTGACATATCAGGCACATGGTCCCCTGTACCCAGAATGCCCTCCTTCCTCACCTATGACTCTTTGTCTCTCTGGCTTCCTTCAAACTCAGCCCAAATGCTATTTTCTACATGAGAACTTTTCTTACTGCTTCTTCCTCAAGCAACGACTTCATAGACACTTACACATGTACATAGGGCAGCTAGGAGGCACAGCAGACTAGAGCATCAGGTCTGAAATATCAAATCTGGCTTCAGACACTTCCTGTGATGCTAGGCAAGCCACTTAATCCTGTTTGCCTCAGTTTCCTCCTCTGTAAAATGACCTGGAAAGGAGATAGCCAACCACTCCACTGTCACTGCCAAGAAAACCCCAAATGGGGTCACGAAGAGTCAGACGCGACTGAAGCGACTAAACACCAAACTACAGGTACATGTTGCCTCACCTAATAGAATATTAACTCCTTGAGAATGGGCCAGCTCTTAGCACAGTGCCTAACACAGAGCAGCGACAGAAATAAGTGTTTGTTGATTAACCAATTCCAACCCCACCAATGAGTGTTTAGCTCTCTCTCACTGTACTTAGATTGGAATTCAAGGTTAGTGGTATTTTGCTGGAGCCCGAGACATTGATTCAATGCTTCGAAACTTCAAGAAGAGGAAGCAATGGACAATTAGCTGTGTTTGGCTTTTCTCGTGTCAGCCGTTTATCTTACCGTTCATTCTTTGAGTTTGGGCCCTTTGAAAACAGTCATCCATACTTCCAGAAAGGACGGCCAAGATGTTAGACACCAAATGAGAAATCCAGGGTTCCATTCCGAGTTCAGACAAGGACTAATGCTGGGGAATTGTACCAAGGCGATACAATGACTCAAAGACAGGACAGGAAGAGGGGGGAGAGGAAATCAAAAAGAAGCCAAATCTCTCGAGGAGTAGCCAAAGACTCCCCAAGCAAATGCAAAGCTAGTTCTTCTGAAAGTGTTGAAGGCCCGGGGTGTTAAATACCCCATTTAGAGATTTCTTTAGGGCTTTCCAAGTGACTTCTCTAACAGCTGAGCCATAGCGAGGAGTTCAAGAAAAGGCCAGCTTTAACAGAGACAGAGGATATCTGTATATTCATGGAGAGGGTTTCCACTCGCATCTTCATTAGTATCCATTCGGCCACACTATAGCTTTCTGTGTCAGAACGACTGATTGTGGAGAAGTGAATCTAAGCCAAGTCTTTGGAAAGAGTAGGTTGAAGTGACGGTTGAATGGGGCCAGTTACTATGTTTGTACTGCAAGCTATCATGCTGTCAAATACAGCCAGTACATCTGCCAAGGACTCACCCTCAGGGAGTGAGGGGAAATAAAGACTCTCCCCATTCTTCCAGCAAATGAGGCCCTCTGCTAAGAGCCATCAGAAGAGATAGAACGATGGGCCCTTGGCTACGATGGAGCCACAGGGATGGAGGGTTCAGAACCAGAAGGGCCTTCCAAGTCATCTAACCCAGTTGTGCTCAAAGGGTATACCACGGGGTATTCCTGGAATAGTGTGGAACTCATATTGCAGTTGCATGCTTAAGTCATCCTTCTCTTCCCATAATGCACCATGTCTCCTCGTGGCAAAGAATAATACTATGTTGGTGGCAAAAAGAAAAAGAATGAAGAACCATTGTTCTTCCCCACATTTTTCAGGAGGCCAGAACGGGGAAGGGACTTGTCCAAACTCACGCGGCTAATCAGCAGCAGAGCCCAAACTCAAAGCCAGGTTTCCCAATTCCCAGTTCAGCATTCATTCCCCTGAGCCACGCTGCAAGAAGCTCAAGAAATACTCCAGCTTGCCAAAGGCTACCCACATTCAGTTTTTCACTTTCCACCCACTCTCCCAGTCTCGACCTAAGCACATTGCCAGCTGGGTGGAAGGAGGAATCTGTCTTTGTGTTGTACTACACAATATAGAGAGGAATGGGAAAGAGAGGAAGAAGGGAAGGAGCCCGGCCAAGAAATAGGGAAGGAGGCACTCTTGGGGAGAAAGCCACCTGCTCTACCGATCTCATCGGGTTATTTTGAGAATCAAATGAGATAACGACCATGAAAGCACTCAGCAAGTTACACAGTAGTACAAATATAAGAAATTGTCAGCCAAGGTAGCTGTTTCTTTTAAAGCCTTGGAAAAGAAGACCTGGAATGCCACCTCCTGAGGCTTACTAACCGTATGACCTTGGGTAAGTCACCTCCTCTGGGGCTCCCTTTCCACAACTATGAAATGAGAAGTTTGGACCCAACAGCCTCTGAGAGCCCTTCCAACTCTAGAATTCTACATGGGATCTCAGGCAGTACTAGGCTTCTAAAAGAATCCATTTCCATTTCTGTCAAAGGGGGCTAATAGAGGCACTACTTACCAGACTCAGGGGAGAAATACTTTTTACACTTTGTGGCTCTAATGAAATAGCACAGTATCTTTAAGAAGCACAATAAGCTCTTCAACAGTGACCAATATAGAAGCGTGTTCTGCATGATAATACATGTATGGCCCAGGTTACATTAGTTACTGTCTCGGGGCAAGGGAAGGGAAAGGAAGTGAGAGAGAGAGATGCTCTGAACTTTATAATTTTGGAAAACATGTTGAAAATTATTATTACACGTAATTGGGAAAATCAAATCTCTGAATTTAAAAATTAAAATAAATTTAAAAATTAAAAGCATTACAAGTTGAATTATTAGCTTTTTGCAAACTGGATAACCAGGAGACAGCATTAGTCACATAATCACACCAAGAGTTTTATTGGGGGTTAAGCCTCATTCTTAGGTGAGATTCCAGAATGGTTCACTATAGTGGCTACAGCTATGGTGGAGCCAGCCTGAACCACTCCCCATAGTCAATTATTAAATTTTCAGGGAAAGCATCTGTTTACACCTTGGAAATGAGGTTCTGGTTTATTGTTCTGCTGATTGTCTAGATCAGTGATGGCAAAACTTTTAGAGACCGAATGCCCAAACTGCACCCATGTGAGCTACCTCCTTACCCTAGACAGGGAAGGGAGGAAGTGCTCCCATTGGGCTGCTGGGCAGAGGGACAGATCATGTGAGAAATGTCTTCAGGCACACTTGGAGAGGGGGAGAGGAACAGCCCCCTCCAGCACACATGCCACACAAGTTCACTAACATGTGTCTGGACTTAAGAAAATGATGGAGAAAATGTGAATTAAGCAGATTTAACTGAAAAGCACATACTGAATACATGTTTCCCCCTGGAGATTCAGTTGCTTACCAGTACGCCCCTGGTTCACTGTCACATTTTGTAAAGAATATGGAAAGTGTCTAGAGAAGGGCAACCAGAATGGCAAAAGGCCCTCCAGATTGTGCCATATGTTCCTTAGGGTATGGGGAAAAGAATATGCTGTCTCCAAATGTTTGGAAGTCTACCTCTTGGAAGAAGAATTCAATTTGATCTGCACAATCTCAAAAGACAGGAATAGAAGTGATAGGTGGAAGATGGGGAAAGACGATGCTGATAGAACTTCCAAATGGAACTTCTGGATCACTCGACCAATAAGAGCTAACGAATGAGGCCTCTCAAACCTCTCCAAAACTGTAATCACACATAAGAGATAAAACATAAATTATAAGAGCCATAACAAAGGTGGTAGGGGCTACCTGGGGAGGTTGAGTGGGTCCTTTCTCGCTTTGGAGGACTTTGAGGAAAAGCTGAATGGACACTTGCTGAACACATTATTGGTGGGAAGCTTCTTATTCTATATGGGGGAACTAGAAGACCTCTCAACTCTGACGTTAGGTCATTCTGAACCCAGTTTCCTATAGAAAGAAACCTCTCTTCTCCGTGACACAAGGTCCAACTACCTTACTTATTGGAATATTTTCACTCCAGCCCTCCTGTAGGTGTGTGGATGCAAAATAGAAGCCATAATTAGAGGCCCAAAGACCAAAACCCATCATTTCCAAGAACAAAGTAGCTCCCAGCCAGCCCAAATACAGATACTAAAAACAGACAACATCTACAATTTGGTCCCTTCTCGACCTCTCCACAGTCTGGGCCTGGGATCACAAGATTTATTTAGTCAGAAGAGAGTTTTAAGATCCAAACACAGAATAGTATACTTGTCAGATCTTTGGGAAAGGAAAGATTTTAAGACCAAGCAAGAGTTAGAAAAAATTACAAAATGTAAAATAAATAATTATGATTACATTAAATTAAAAAGGGTTTGTACAAACAAAACTAATGCAACCAAAATTAGAAGGGAAGCAACAAATTGGGGAAAATCTTTATAACAAAAAGCTCTAACAAAGGTCTAATCACTCAAATTCATAAGGAGCTAAATCAATTATACAAAAAATCAAGCCATTCCCTAATTGATAAATGGACAAGGGACATGAATAGGCAATTTCAGATAAAGAAATCAAAACTATTAATAAGCACATGAAAAAGTGTTCTAAATCTCTTATAATCAGAGAAATGCAAATCAAAACAACTCTGAGGTACCACCTCACACCTAGCAGATTAGCTAACATGACAGCAAAGGAAAGTAATGAATGCTGGAGGGGATGTGGCAAGATTGGGACACCAATGCATTGCTGGTGGAGTTGTAAATTGATCCAACCATTCTGGAGGGCAATTTGGAACTATGCCCAAAGGGCGCTAAAAGACTGTCTACCGTTTGATCCAGCCATAGCACTGCTCAGTTTGTACACCAAGGAAATAATAAGGAAAAAGACTTGTATGAAAATATTTATAGCCACACTCTTTGTGGTGGCAAAAAAACTTAGAAAATGAGGGGATGCCCTTTGATTGGGAAATGGCTGAACAAATTGTGGTATCTGATGGTGATGGAATACTATTGTACTCACAGAAACAATAAACTGGAGGAATTGCATGGAGACTGGAACAACCTCCAGGAAGTGATGCAGAGCGAAAGGAGCAGAACCAGGAGAACATTATACACAGAGACTGATACACTGTGGTACTATCGAATGTAATGGACTTCTCTACTGGCAGCAATGCAATAGTCCAGGACAATTCTGAGGGATTTATGAGAAAGAACACTATTCACATCCAGAGAAAGAACTGTGGGAGCAGAAACACAGAAGAAAAACAACTGCTTGATCACATGGGTTGATGGGGATATGATTGGGGATGTCGACTCTACACTATCACCCTAGGGCAAATATCAATAATACGGAAATAGGTCTTGACCAATGGCACATGTAAAACCCAGTGGAATTGCACATCAGCTATGGGAGTGCAGAGGGAGGACGGGAGGGAAAGAACATTGATTCATGTAACCATGGGAAAAATATTCTAAATTAATTAAATAAAATTTTCCAAAATAAAAAAATAAAATGAAAATTGCCTAATCCAAACCTTGTATTTTACAGATCAAATCAATAAGTAACCATTATGGGCTAAGTAAGCACCATGTTGGGCACTGTGGCTATCAAGACAAAAGACAATCTCTGCCTTAAGCTGGCTTGAGTAGACATTTCCTTGAACTGGGAAGAGTAGAGGCTCAGTGAGGCAAACTGAAATTTCCCAGAAGCAAAAATAGGCTATAAAATCACGGGATTTTCGATTTGAAAAGAACCTTAGTAGTCATCTAGTCGACTCCTTCAGGACAGCCAGGTGGGGCTGCAGTGGATGGAGTGCCAGGTCTGGAGTCAGGAAGACTCATCTTCCTGAGTTTAATTCTAGCCTCAGATATTTCCTAGCTGTGTAATCCTGGGCAAGTTACTTCAGCCTGTTAGCCTCAGTTTCCTCATCTATAAAAGGAGATGGAGAAGGAAATGGCAAACCACTCCAATATCTATACCAAGAAAACCCCAAATGGACATGAAATGTGGCTTCAGACACGAACTAGCTATTGACCCTGAGGATGTCATTTAATTATGTTTGCCTCAGTTTCCTTATCTGTAAAAGGAGCTGGAGAAGGAAATAGCAAACAACTCCAGGATTTTTGTCAACTAGGATCATGAAGAGTAACAACTGAAAACAACTAAATTATAAAAATCAACCCCTTCATCGAAGATCCCAGAGTGGAGAATACTTGACCCAAAGTGACAGGGAATAAGTGACTGGACCAGAACTCAAGCTTAGGTCTCCTTATCACAGCTGTACTTCAGTCTCTACCATGGTTATCCTCTTGGAAATCTGAGGGGGCAGCTAGGTAGTTCAGTGGATTGATAGCCAGGTCCAGAAACAGGAGGTCCTGGGTTCAAATATGGCCTCAGAGACTTCCCAGCTGTGTGACCCTGGGCAAGTCACTTCACCCCCAGTGCCTAGCCCTTACCACTCTTCTGCCTTGGAACCGATACACAGTATTGAGTCTAAGACAGAAGGCGAAGGTTTTTTAAAAATCTCTTCTGACACTTAAATCCTCTCCATCACCTTTATAGCAGGAAACTTAGAATGGGGAAATGGTTTGGTCTGGTGATGTAGGGAAGTCCATGCTTACAGTATAGATCATTTTTCCAAGCTCTCTAACTTCCCCCTAGAGCTGTATACCCCAAGGATTGGAATCAGGGGCTGGAGAGGAAGGAAAGAAGGAAATGTGATGGAAATAGCATGATTCATCAAGATAAGCAAGCACTTTAAACAGATAGACAGGATAGGATGGCGAGAGAAAGAACCACACGGGGCCATGGAGAAACCAGAATACAGGTAAACCGCAAGAAAAATCCCAATCACCTAGGGGTGTGCAGACCCTATCCTTTGGGCATCTGGGGCTGAATGCCTATGGCCACTTGGAATGGGTCACCTAGAACATCTGAAAGGTATGTCAGAGCTCAGCCAAAGCAGTAGAACCTACAGCCTAGAACAGACTGGTAAGAACAGAGCAGAAGCTGCTCAAACAGAACCATTCCAGTGGGGACAGATCAGCACAGTACACAAGAACTAGTGGGTCCCTGCCCTATAGAAAGAGAGAGGGAGGGAGGGAGAGAGAGAGGAAGATAGGAAGAGAGAGACAGACAGAGAGAGAGTGAGAGAAGAGAGGGAAGGAGGGAGAGAGGGGAAAGAGAGAGGTAAGAATGGGAGGGAGAGAAGGGGAGGGAGAGAGAGAGAGAGAGAGAGAGAGAGAGAGAGAGAGAGAGAGAGAGAGAGAGAGAGAGAGAGAGAGAGAGGGAGGGAGAGAGAGAGGAAGATAGGAAGAGAGAGACAGACAGAGAGAGAGTGAGAGAAGAGAGGGAAGGAGGGAGAGAGGGGAAAGAGAGAGGGAAGAATGGGAGGGAGAGAAGGGGAGAGGGAGAGAGAGGGGGGGGGGAGGGAGGGAGGGAGGGAGGGAGGGAGAGAGAGAGAGAGAGAGAGAGAGAGAGAGAGAGAGAGAGAGAGAGAGAGAGGGAGAGAGAGAGAGAGAGGGAGAGAGAGAGAGAGAGGGAGAGAGAGAGACAGAGATGTTGAGAGAGAGACAGAGAGAGAGATAGAGAGAGAGAGAGAGAGGGAGGAAGAGAGAGAGAGAGAGAGAGAGAGAGAGAGAGAGAGAGAGAGAGAGAGAGAGAGAGAGAATGAATATAAAAAAAAACAGAGGAAAGGCTGATACAATCTCCACATGGAAAAAGCTGAGGAGTCTGCTTCTGGAAAGGAATGATGATCTGTAACAGCAAAACCCTGCTGCCCTATTATTTCAGTGTCCTAGAGCTGATTTCCATCTGCTCACCATGTGACAAGGAGTTCAGAACTGAAGTGTAACCACAATTGGGGTGCATTCAAAAAGTACAAATCAAACAGTGTGGGCCACTTTGACAGCGGCCCTTTTTCAGCCT